>NC_069793.1:93711802-94025627 GCF_027406575.1 Nycticebus coucang | reverse complement strand
TAGCCTC
Organism: Nycticebus coucang; assembly: GCF_027406575.1. Classification (NCBI taxonomy): domain Eukaryota; kingdom Metazoa; phylum Chordata; class Mammalia; order Primates; family Lorisidae; genus Nycticebus; species Nycticebus coucang. The sequence continues at coordinate 94,025,620 of NC_069793.1, read as the reverse complement.
ACATTTCCTTTATAATCACTTAATATTGCTATGTTTAAGTATACATAGAGGTTTAACGATTCTAGAATTTATTTCAAGCACCAATCTCATGAGCTATCTTGATTTACTGCAGGTATGGTTTAAATATTTGTTAAAAACCATGAAACATAGCTGAAAAATAGTAATTTAAGCATTTTACAAAATAACTGTATCTACTCTGGCACACATCAACCTAATAATATAGCTAAAGCAGGTTCTATTTTTTTACATACTTTTATCATTTAAAGTTCAAATATGTTATTTCATAGAGTCCTGTATCTATGTTGTCTCTTATTTTCATACTGTCATACTGTTTTAACTTAGTTTCTACTAGTAACCTGAAAAAACTGATTATTTAGCCTTTCATGAAGGTACACATGCATGAATAGAGGGGAATCATTTATTTTATGTGTGTGAAAAGTCATTTATTTTATATGAGCAAAGTGTATATAAATGAGTCCATATTGATCTAAACTAAATAAATGATTTAATAAGCATATAAATGAGGAAGAAAAGACAAATCTTCTCTACAGAAGAATTTCAAATAATATATGCAAAAACTAACCCCACCCTCAAAGTGGGGACCTTGCCTCCCCTCTTTGAAAGTCAACTAGATTTAGTAACATGCTTCCAAAGAATAAAGCAGGGAAGTGGAAAATAATAACCTGCAGTGGAGAAACCCAGCAAACGCCATCTTAGCCCAGTGATGAAGCTGAACATCACCAGTGATACCATTTGTGGTTATCATGCAACCCACTGTATCATGCGGTAAGGAGGACACTCTGCCTCTGCATTATTCTTTCCAAACATTCATAACCCAGTCTACCCACAGTATACTATTTGTTGAAAGAGAAAATCTCCCTGTGTTTCTAAGGTTTCTATCCTTCTTTTAAGACTAAACAAATTATCAGGCTCAATTCTACAACTACAGATTCAGAAATTTTGTGGGTAAGGCCCAATCTTAACAAGCTGCTAGTGATTTTAATGAATGTTAAAGTTTAAGAACAAGCGGACTTTACATATTACAACTATTTAATATTTGTTGTACATTTAAAAGTTATGATAAGACATCAGGTAAAAACTAGAGGAAATCTGAATAAAGTATGAAATTTAGTTTAAAAATAATGTACCATACTAATGTAAGATGTTAATGATAGGAGAAACTGAGGCAGAGTACACAGAAATCCTTCATACTATAACTTCTCTGTAAATCTGAAACTGTTCTAAATTAAAGCTTATTTTTAAAAAATAAGTTACTTAGAATAATCAGCTATACCATTCTGTTTAATGCCAGTTTTCTTCAGCTGTCTAAGAAGATTTCCACTTCCCCTCAGAACTGTCTTCAAAGCTCTCAAACCCCAATCATAATGTTGTTGAGGTGTCAAAAGTTCCCTGAAATAAAGACATAAAAGTCTTAAAGCATCAAAGAGCCAAAGGAATTATTTTCATCATCACAACCAAAGAAATACAGAATATAACTACTGACACAAAGAGACGAATACCAATATCCCACGTGCTTACACAGGGAGCCATTCACACAAAATTATCCCTCAATAAGCTCTCAAATGTGATTGGCTCTCAAGAACCAATTCAATTATCTTAATGAAAATAGCAAATGACAACTGCCTGTTACCTTTCAGATAACCAATTCAATTATCTTAATGAAAATAGCAAATGACAACTGCCTGTTACCTTTAATAAACCCACCTTACTCTCAATCTCTGACATTGTTTAGGTCCCTACTATCTCACATGGATCAGAATCAGATCTTGCCCAAGAAACTAAAAGTCAACTTTTATGCTAGAAATAAGACACAGAAAAATTGTGAAAGATTTCTTCCTCCATGGAAGAGAAACCAGCTGGTAAATTAGTTCAATAAGAATCACTTAGCTAGATATACCAACTATAAGAAATATTTTGAAGAAAAAATATGATCAAGTTAACAATGTTTAAGAAAAATGAGTAGTTTTGAGCTAGATGTTTTTATTGTTAAAACTGTAATCTTTCATATCAACACTGTAAGCACAATAAAATCATCAGTGTGAAAATGAACATAGGTAAATGGGGAAAATGGGAAAATGATCATTAATGACTACCATCAATCATTAAAAATGCAAAATATAAAAATATTCAAAACAGAAAACTCACCTAGATAAGTTGAAAATAGCTACCAATTTTCTGCCCAACACTTTCGCATCTTTAAAGCCTTCTGAATATAGAATAACTTCTGCAATAAGCTCATTATCTGGACGAGACATAGCGACTGGCCTGAAAAGCTGTTTGAGATTATCAGGAAGTTTTTGTCTTCCTCCATAACCTTTTCCAGCAGGATTCATAGTGATAAAAATTCCAGAATTAGAATTTATTTCTACCTGAAATATTAATTTTAAATATAGGCATCAAAGATTTGAACTATAAATATAAAATACATTACCAATAAAAATTTAACATTGACATATTACTACACATAAATCTTATGCCTTAACAAAAAGCAACCTCTAATAGATTAACCATCTTCTTACTCAAAATATAAGCTCCTGAGGAACTATGCTACTTTAAAGAGGTTCTATAAAAATCATTTTTTTTATATTGAAAGTTTAAGAGATAGTAACTAATTTGATTATCCATTCATTCAACATATTTTACTAAAAGCCTTCTTTGCACTAAGCACTTTACCGAGTACACAGAGACAACTCTGAACTAAACTCAATAATGGCTTATGCCTTGTGGAGCTCAGTATCTATCTAGTAGTACAGAGAGGCGATCACAGTGTAATAAATCTTATGACAGGCAAGAGTTGAATGTGATAAAAGCATCTAGTAAGAGCATTTTCTCAAAGCCCTAAGAATAGAAACTAAATTAGAATGAGGCAACAATGAATGGGGAATTAGTTAATAAAAGCATCTAGAGCAGAAAAACCAAGAAATCTAGCTGAAGGAAAAAGAAAGAATAGGAGCTGGAGGAAAGATAAATCAAGGAAAAGTTTGCTGTTAATTATTATCAAGATGGAAAAGATACAATTATTTTTAAAAGCTGATAAGGAATCAGAAGATGAGAGAAGCCTGAGAATAACATGGCACAGGAAGTAAGAGAAGGTCTATGGGAAATAGATTCCAAAGTGTAGGTGGAAAAATTAAGATTGGATGGCAGAAAGGACAACTGTTTCTTTGTTAAGAAAAGGAAAAAGTGAATGCATAAGAAAACTAAACTTGAATGGCAAAGAGATAATTCTCATTTAATAATTTCTTCTCTTAAAAAATAAAAAAAATAATAAAATAATTTCTTCTGTTTGTGAAGAAAGAGTTTAAGCGTCATATAAATAACATGCTAACAATATAGAACTGGTCTTACTTTCTTTTTACTAATTTTTTGCTACCCCCCAAAATTTGTTCACGGAAATACTGTATTATTATGCATAACAGGATAATTTTATAGTTCTTATAACTTTCAGTGTATTGACCATTATCCATTATATATATTTTCTGTATAACAAATTTATATTCTAATGACATGAATATACATCTCCTATGGGGAGAGGAAGGAGCAGAAGAATAGCCAAGTGCTTATGGTTTTAACACTTATATAAAATAATGATCAAACACATGTGCAAAGGGACAGCGCCTGTGGCTCAAAGGAGTAGAGTGCTGGCCCCATAGACCAGAGATGGTGGGTTCAAACCCGGCCCTGGACAAAAACTGCAAAAAAAAAAAACTTGTGCTACAGATTTAAACAGACCTACAGACCTGGGTTCAATTTATAGTTCCACTATGTACTCTTACTTATCAAGTTTAGTATCTTAATCCGTAAAGTGGAAAAAAAAATAATACCTAACTCCAAGGACTGTGGTGAGAACTAAATGAAACAATGCGTTAAAGCACAGTGAACAGTGGTAGCACAGGTAACAGCAGCATATATAACAATGTAAATGTTATTAAACTGAATTACTCAACACTGACAGATTAAAGATGAATGGTGAAAGAGGGACCAAAAAGGGTAAGAAATCGCACACACATTTTATAGGTAAAAAGGCAGAATATATTGGATACTGATTAGAAACAAGGGCACCAAAGAAATAAAGACAGAATATTGCTTGCGAGTAAAGCCAAGACTTATATTTCACTTCTCAAAACTCCCAACATTTTCTATACCTCCTTGCCAAGCAGTTCACATATAGTTCTATGATTCTTCAGAGCATCTTGAATTGTCTGGATTTGCATAGACACTGCTGACAGTACAGATTCTTCCAGCCTATTGAATTCATCAAAACAACCCCAGGCCCCACATTTCACCAAACCGACAAATATTCGTCCCATTGACTTCACATCTATGCCCTTAAAAACAACAATAAAAGTTATATTCATTAAAAAATAATTAAAATCTTCAGTAATAACTCAATATTTAAAATCACTGATAAAGTAATCATTTCACTCATCCATGACTTTTTTGCTCTTTTTAAAATATTGATTAGCTACTAGTTCAAAATCCAGACTGGTTTCAAGGAATCAACAAAATAATCCACAAATGAAAGCCCTTGTTTCAGTTATGCTTTAAGTCAAAATACAAATATTACTTAAAATGTTTTAAAAATGGTCATTTAAAATGTATTTAACATTTTTCCTCTTATATATTCATCATTCTTCCTCCTAAAAACATTTTTCTACAATGTAACATAAAAATTATTTTGTACTTAAAAATTATTTTAAGTAATTCTGTACTTAAAATTATTTCTTTGCAATAGTTCTTTAAAAAGTTTCAGGAACATACTATATGTAAGTTCTCTCCATTTTACTTTTCAATTAAAACAAATTCTGTCCCCAAGTAATTTAAAAATACAGTGATTTTTAGAGTATTTCATATACTAATGAAAACTAATCCAAAGAGAGTATTTCTGTATTTATTCACTATACCTCATCACAATTAAAAACTAAAACTTGTCTTCCAAGAAGTCCACCTAAAGCCTTTACTGATTCAGTTTTTCCAGTCCCAGCTGGCCCGTAAGGATTTCCTCCAAGTCCCATCTTCATGGCTTGAGTCAGAGTTAGGTAGCATTTGTCTGTTAATGGAGTATAAACCAGCTTAGGTGCATTTCCCTGTACAAGAGAAACAAAAAGTCTAAGTGTTCATGTCCATTTATAAATATGTATACAGTGTGAGATTCCACTGTATGCATAAAGGCAAAACATGCAAAAAAGATAGGCAAAATTTTTCACACAAAAAAATCCAAAATTTTTCTTAATGAAAGAACTTTCTAAAGCACAAACTTGATTTATCTTACTTATTTTTTTTAAGAAAGTGCTTCCTTCTATGCTCAATTAGTATATTGCTAGGTTTTTTTTTGTTTGTTTGTTTTTTTGATTAGCTACTTTTTTGAGACAGAGTCTCACTTTGTCATCACCCTTGGTAGAGTGCCATAGCTCACAGCAACCTCACACTCTTGCGCTCAAGTGATCCTCTTGCCTCAACCTCCTGTGTAGCTGGTACCTGCCACAACACCTGGCTATTTTTAGAGACGAGGTCTCACTCTGGTTCAGGCTGGTCTCAAACTGGTGAGTTCAGGCAATCCAGCCACCTCAGCCTCCCAGTGCTAGGATTACAGGCGTGAGGCGCTGCGCCCAGCCATATTGCTATGTTTTACAATAGTCTCCCACATTCTTAATAACTGTACAAAGATGAACCTCTAAGGAAAACAAATTCAAAATTATTATATAATAATCATTCTACTTCATATTTTAAAATTCTTATAAATTATTTCCTTCAATAAAATGATCTCCACAAATCAGAACTACTTTGGAGATCCCAAAGTATAATTAATTTGAAAAACTCCCTATGAAATTAATAATTTTAACTTACCAAATAATTTTTAAAATTTCTACTAAACTGTACATAAGACAGATACCAATTCCAGTTGCAATTTACAAGGTTTTTCCTCAAGCTAGGTAGACATACTTGTGTCTCAAAAAACATTTCCTTTTGTAGAAACTCTGTTGAAATAGGCTTATTAAGAAAATTGTCAACATATTTTAATGATCTATTCTTTATGATAGACAAAGGCAAAGAGGCTTGGTGCCTGTAGCTCAGTGGCTAGGGCGCCAGCCACATACACTGGAGCTGGCAGGTTCGAATCCAGCCCAGGCCCACCAAACAACAATGACAACTACAACCAAAAAATAGCCGGGCATTGTGGTGGGCGCCTTTAGTCCCAGCTACTTGGGAGGCTGAGTCAAGAGAATTGCTTACACCCAAGAGTTTGAAGTTGCTGTTAGCTGTGATGCTACAGCACTCTATGGAGGGCAACAAAGTGAGACTCTGTCTCAAAAATAAAAAAAGAAGAAAAGAAAATGAAAAAGGCAAAGAGGAAATAGTTGAGTTTTTTGAGAATAAGTTACATGAACTACATTATTTGTTGAAATTCTTTTATTTTACAAGCTAAAAACATTTAGCAAACAGATTTTAGCAAATTTATAGTTGCAATAACTTAGGCCATATATCAGGAGGCAAAAACTAAATCGCTTCTATTGAGGTTGCCTATATTCAATTCTCCTTGGATTAAAGATATCTTCAAATTCTATGTAAATCCCATTATAACAAAAGGTACATTTTAGAGAATTCAATACAACACTGGCAATATTTTAACTTTGTTGTAAATAGAATATTTTTTTTTCTTACATGACAACTTCTTAATTCTTATGAAACAGAAAGAAGACAATAATACAAAAAATTATTGAAAATTACTACTTAAAAATAATTCTTCTAGCAGCAAATTTCCTGTAGACAGTTTTTCTGGAAATCACTTCTGCTACATGTCATACCTGATATTCGTAAGTATATTGAAGTTCAGAATCCACCATTTGAACATAACATGTATGATCACCTTTCATATAGAATCTAAGTTGTTTTTTCCAAGCCCAGTCTTCAGTTGTATGAACTTGAACTTGGTTTAACTGCTTCACCATATCAATATTATGAATAATGTCAAGAATTAGTGCTTTAAGTTTAAGCTCCAGAATGCCTGATTCTGTATACAAATAAAATAATTGGAGACAATATTAGCCTGCAAGTTGTATGCTTTATGCTCATAGTGTACGCAATGATTCCTGAATGAATTTAAACTGTCATTTCATAACACATATGGATGGTATAATAACATGAATCACTTTGACACTTTTTTGTGTGTGCTTTTATTTTTTTTATTTTTACGTATACATGTGTTAATTAGTTTCCATTTTTTTTGCCTTCACAAAATTAAAAAGACTTGAAATTTAATAACAATAGCAGTGTTTAAGATAAGGACTAGAAACAAAAACCTAGTAAACAACGAACAAACAAAAATACATTCAGAAAAGGAATCAGACAATTGCTACATCGAAATACTAAGCGATAATAATAATAATAATAATACAAAGAAAGTATTTCTTCTTTTTCTATTGTCTAGCAGGGGTCCTCAAACTACCACCTGCGGCCACATGAGGCAGTGTGATTGTATTTGTTCCTGTTTTGTTTTTTTACTTCAAAATAAGATATGTGCAGTGTGCATAGTAATTTGTTCATATATATATTTTTTTAAACTATAGTCCGGCCCTCCAACAGTCTGAGGGACAGTGAATTGGCCCCCTGTTTAAAAAGTTTGAGGACCTCTGGAAATTATCTTTTACTTTTATTTATTAATATTAGTTGCCTATTTTTTGTTACATTAAAATAAAAAAGAAGAAGAAGAAGTTAACTTATGACTCTATATTGAATCTCGGAGTCAAAGCATTCAATAATAGACATAACTCTTATCTGACAACGTGAATGTTACTTCTTCGTATAACAGGAATCACTTAAGCCAAAAGAAGTCAAATCCAAATAAGAAATAATAATTCTGCATTTAAAAATTAAGGCATATTCTACCTTGTTTCTCCCTCTGAACGTAGGCATAAAACCCAGACACCATGCATTGAACTGCTATTTAGAACTCAGAAAGCAGAGAGCAGCAGGCAAATTGGGGGAGAAGACCAAAATTAGAAGTACCATCAAACCAGTGGTGAATTTACATTTTTATTTCTCCCTTTGGAAAGCTAGGCCTATACTCAATATAGCCAGAAACCAGCATTGGTGATGACAAAAAGAAGGGCTCTTTCTTGAAAAGGCTTGCTCAGGCTTGTCCTAACTACAAGCAGGGGAAGCCGAGGCTCAGATATCTCTAAAGCTCTCAAGGAAGAGAACCGTCCTCTGAAAGCAGAGGAGCTGTGATCCCAATAAAGTTGGCAAACTCCAAATTGCACTTTTCCCTCTCTCTGAATTTACATCAACTGACCCAGGACACAGGGTACAGTCACAGAGGGTGTACAGGAGAATAAATACCTGGAACCCTAGATTTCTGCCCAGAAAACCAACAGGGAAGCCCAGAAGAACCATAAAATATGGGAGGATTTTAAAGGAGGAGGAGATACGAAAAACAACCTCCAAAAACTTGGTTATGAACCCCCTTGACTCACCCAAAGGCTGCAGCACATAAGTAGATCTCATTCTAATTACAAAACAAAGACTTTGAAAATTGGCCACTAGGGAGCACAAGTGGGACAGATTGGAATAGCATTGCAAAGATTTGAAAACAGAACTGACCTTGGAATCTCAATCCACAAAAGGCTGGCTGAAATGCATGGCCTGAACTCAGTGGGATCAGTTCCTAACAATAAAAGTTAACTTTCTCCAGAGGACTTAAAGGAGACCCAGACTCTCATTATGTAACATTTGAAATGTCCATGATACCATGCAAAATCATTCAACATGCAAAGAACCATGGAAATCTCAACTCACATAAGAACAGATAATCCACAATTATCAGTACCAAGAGGACACAGATGTTGAATTCTCCGGAGGAGATTTTAAGGCACTACTATAAAAGGGTCCCAAGAAATAAGTAAGAGTGAAACAAATGGAAAGGCAGAATGTCTCAACAAAGAAATAAAAATTAGATGAAGAAGTAAATGGAAATTTTAAAAGAGAAAAATATATAAACAATTTTAAAAATTACTGGATGGGTTCAACATTAAAATGAAAATAATAGAGGAGTCAGCTAACTTGAAGATAAAAAAAAGAAATTTATTCCAAACTGAATAAAGAGAAAAAAAATTAAACAAAAAAAAGAAAGAAAGAAAAACAGTCATCTCATGAGAGGAGAAAGAATAATGCAGAAAAAAATTTGAAGAAATAATGGCTGAAAACTCTCTGAATTTTGGTGAAAAACAAATCTATAGATTTAAGTGCAAAAAATTCCAAATAGGATGAATACAAAGAAATCCATGGCCGGACACTTCATAGTCAAAATAATGAAAACTAAAAAATGCGGCCAGAAAAAAACAACATGTCATTTATAGAAGAATAACAATTCAAATGACTGTGGAATCCTCATCAGAAAATACATAGGTCAGAAGGAAGTGGAACATTTTAAAATGCTAGAAAAAAGAACTGTCAACCTATTATAGCCAGTGAAAAATTTTTCAAAAATAAATGTTAAATAAAGACATTTATAGATGAAAAAGCTCTGTGTGAATTTACATGCAGTAAACCTACTCTAAAAGAAACACTAAAGGAAGTTCTTTAAACACAAGGGAAATGATCCCCAAAGGAAACATTGAGAATTTTAAAAAAAGCAACAGAAATGATAAATATCTAGAAATATAGATTACTCTTCTCGAGTCTTTTAAAATATGTTTGATGATTAAAAGCACAAATTATAACAATCTCAGGCAGCTTTCAGTGTGTTTAGATATATTAAGACAACTAAACATAAAAAAGAGAGGATAAATTTTCCCTTTAAAGTAGAAAATTATTGATAAGTGTAACATAAAAAGTTCAGTACGTAAACCGTGATTCCTAGCATAAACACTGATATACAGTCCAAAAGATGACAGAGAAGATACCAAAAACTATATATACACACACACAATGGATATACTACTCAACCATAAAAAAGATAAAGACATCTTTTGGATTAACCTGTATGGAGGTGGAACACATCCTTCTTAATAAATATCACAAGAATAGAGAAGCAAGAATCCAATGTACTCAATTCTAATATGAAGCCAGTAGACAAATTAATACACACCCACACAAGAGAAAAACTCAATTCAACTCAGGATGGGAGGAGGGAAGGGGACTGGTGAGCTCCCACCTAATGGACACGATGGAAAGGTACACAGCACACTTCTGGGTGTGGGGCACAGCTCTCCCGGAGACCTTGCCTAACAAATACAAACACTGTAACCTAATTGTTTGTACCTTCACATTAATCTGATATTTTAAAAAACTTCAATAACCCTGCAAAAAGGGTAAAAAGAGAATATTTTTTCCATACCAGTATTCCCTGGATCCTCAGAACTCGTATCAACGTTAGTATAGTGCTCTAACTTATTCACCAGTTGTGTTTCAATCTGATGAAGACTATGATCTCTAATAGCATTTTCAACATCTTCAGTGAATTTAATCTGTTCTGCCAAGCACAGTATCTATTGAATAAACGGAAAAATTATTTTTAAATAGCAATTTACTCAGTAATATTTTGTGAATTTAAGGAAAGATACCTTTTCCCTAATTGCCAACTATACATTGGACCTCTCGGTATGAATGTCATATGGTCAGCGCGAATGTTAATAGAGTAATACAGTAGTAGAGAAAGCACTGAAGCCTGCTCTTCAGAACCCATCTCACACTCCACTCCACTACAGTCCTACCACCCACCAAGCTTACTGCAACCACAGGGCCCTTTTACTTCCTTCCCATGACTATTCTCAGAAATGGTTTCTTTTCAACCAGTATTATGCCAAGATAGCAAAATATGATATATAATATTTAATAAAAAGGCAATCTCTTAGCATTTCAAAATAATTTCTTAGTATACTACAGAAGTCTATAATACCAAAATTTCTTTTCTTTCTTAAATTAAGATCTGTTTTAGTTTTACAATCTAACACCCATAGGTAGAAACCAAATACCTCAAGGCAAATGGCTTTCTATAATAGTACTAATACAGCAAGGCTACTGATAAAGCAATTTATATATTTACAGACCAACCTTTGAAAACCTATATCAAAATATTAGTAGTTTAATATAGTTTCTAAATAGACAAGGAAAACTGATATCCTCCTTAAACGAAAGGCATGATACGCGATCATAGGAAAGCACTACACCTATTGACCAATTAGTGAACAGATTTTTTTTTTTGAGACAGAGCCTCAAGCTGTCGCCTGGGTAGAGCGCTGTGGCAGCACAGCTCACAGCAACCTCCAACTCCTGGGCTCAAGCCAGTCTCCTGCCTCTGCCTCCCAAGTAGCTGGGACCACAGGTGCCCGCCACAACACCTGGCTATTTTTCTTTGGTTGCAGCCATCATTGTTGTTTGACGGGCCCGGGCTGGATTCGAACCTGCCAGCTCAGGTGTATGTGGCTGGTGCCTTAGCCACTTGAGCCACAGGAGCCAAGCCAAACAGACTTTTTTTTTTTTTTTTCTCATACATACCTTTCGGCATCCAGATGAATATCATCAAATGTTTTTACCAGATTTAATCATTTTTAGTTACCTATACATACATTTTATAACTCATCATAGCAGGCTAAGCTGCTACCTTGTTCTAACTTAAAACATTCTGTAAATATTGTATTATGGTTCTTCTGTGGGAGAGAAAGCCAATTGCTAACTCTTATTTTAGGTAAGTCATCTCCTACACTTTGTGGCACAAAATTCACCAGCTTCTTTAATTGGGTATATGGCAAAGCATTTAAGCAGAATCAAACCTGCTTTTGAGAAAAAGCCTTTGCTCTTTAATTTTCATACGAAAATGTTCACTTGCCCACCTCCAAACCTAAGACCCACATATCCAGACTTCCTTTCAGGCAATACGCTAAATTTCTATATTATAAATGCACATCAGTGTATCAATTTTTAATAATTTTTATTTCAAAATACTAGGAGGTATAAGTGTTCTGGTTACATGGATGAATCGCATAATGCTCAAGTCAGAGCTTTCACTGTGCTCATTTTTAACAGTCTGCTACAGAATGTCTGTGAGAAGCTAACAGAAATAATAGTCAAGATACAGTCTTGATTCTCAAGTCACATCACCACTGAATAGCTGGCCAGACATTCATATTATTAATTATCTAAAATGTAATGGCCACTTTAGGGGCTCTGTAAACATTATGTGACATTACCTTCAAAATGACTTGGTAATATAGGTATCACATACCTTCCTAACTGAGTGTTAAAATGTATCACTCACACAATGCAAGGGTACATTTCAAAACAACTAAGTATATTATAAATGTCTTACCACAAAAAATAAGTAAATGAGGCAATGGTTATGTTAATCAGTTTGATTTAAGCTTTCCATGTTGTATATCAAATCATCACATTGTACCCAATAAATGTACAGTTACGATTTAGTAATAATTAAATTAAAAATAAAAAAAAATGTAACACTCAGAAAATAACTGGAAAAGGCCAATTTAAGCCAAGGTCTGTCAGTTTTTTCCAGCTTTATCACGTTGCCTCCTTTCTAGACGCAGAAAGTACCTTCTCCATGTTATTCTAGGTCCTTACAAAAAAGAACTGAATTATCAGAACATGATAACCAGTCTCTGCCTTCCATGTAACAACTAACAGTACACAATCCCCTTATATAAATGCTCTTGAGATCAATTTTTCTTAGCTTTAACTGCTAATAAACAAGAATTCCTTATTTTTTTAATAGTTGACATTTTTACTTGAGTATTCAAGAGCCTAGAGGTAAGTTTCAAGCTCAAGTCCAGCAACTTTCTTTTGTCTTTCTTTCTCACTATATCTCCTGATAACAACTGTTATTTCCATGACCCAATTCTTATGTAATTTGTGTTTTTGTGAATTTTTTTTTTTTTGAAACAGAGTCTCACTCTGTCGCTCTGGGTAGAGTGCTATGACATCATAGTTCACAGCAATCTTAAACTATTAGGCTCAACTGATCCTTTTACCTCAGCTTCCCAAGTAGCTGGGACTACAGGCACCTGCCATAATGTCCGACTAGTTTTTCTATTTTTAGTAGAGACTGTGTCTCACACTACTCAGGCTGGTCTTGAACTCTGAAGCTCAGGCTATCCACCACCTTGGCCTTCCAGAGTATCAGGATTACAGGCGTGAGTCACACGCCTGGCTTGTGAAATTTTTTATATTATCTTTTATTCTAAGTTGATATAAATCCTATACAGAAGTTGACAAAATACTAAGAAACATTTTCAGAGGTAAAAAAATCAGCTTACTCATGGCATCGATTATTCAGTGATGATTACTTTTGTTTTTCTCTAAGAACACACAATTTTTTTACCCATATTTTGGTTTGCCTCAAAATACCAAAAGATACAAGAGGTATTTTTGTGAAAATGGCTCAGAATCTAAAATGCGCCAAGCTTTTATACTTTAAGAGAACCAACATAAAAACCTGTCCTAATAGCTACTAAATTTTTTAATATGAAATGCAAGTAATTTTGAAAGTTGTTGAGTAATGTTCTCTATGAGAAATCACAGAACATCCCAAGGTCTACCATCCCCTGTCTCCAGGAACTGAAGCTCCTGATGACTCCTGATAACAGCTACAGTGTTAGTCTGGCCCAAACACTGAACAAGACAGGATGTTCACCACAAGTCTTACTGCTGCACTTTGATATGGCCTGGAGCAAATTTTGTGAGCTAGTATCCAGGGTTTCCAGAGATGAGCTCCTATTAATGCTGAGCTGTAGCAACCTCTATAATCTACCATGTGACCTCTCAAATTCCCTGCCAATATACCACTTCAGTGTTGTGACCATATTTCAGACCTACACTAACATCCTGCTAAGCTCCTGTCAGCTCCAACCTCTTCGATGATCCCATGGAAGGAGTAGAGGGGATGAGAACAGCCAGAATGTTACTGAATGCCTGATTCCCTCATCTCCATCCCATCTCCATGGGCTTGGGTTGCTCACGTCTCAGCATGCCTTCTGCTTCAAAGCATCTGGACTACAGCAAGCTAATGGAGCTGGAAGAGAACTTCACTCTCATGCAATCCATTCCCCACATTTTACAGTTGAGGGAACTGAGACCCAGAAGTTAAGCAGTTTATCAATGTTAACTATTATATAAAGAAAGAACAAATATGCCAGTTATCTAAGCCTCCTGGCCTCTTGGTCAGAGATCTTTCATGACACCATGCTAACCTAAATTCTAAACACAGCCCTCCTACCTGTGAAGGGAATAAAGATGGATCGATTGCACCTTGAGAGCTTTGCCCAGCAGTAACACATTCCTTCAACAACTGCTTCAAAGTCTGCTTCATTTCTAAGGCCAAATCATTTAACCAAGCCTAAAAATAAAATTAGAAAATAATATACACAAATACAAAACAAATATATAATCTATTGGCTGACCCTATTCTTTTATTTCAGGAGGGGGATATTATAATTTCTTACGATTGTCATACTCCTAAAGTGTGTTATAGCCTCTTAATTATTTATTTTTTTAATAAACAGTTTAATTTGAAGAAAACAATTTTTCACCTCTTAGGATAATATGGGTATGAAAACTCATAATCTGTGGTCATTATTATCATGATGATCTATACAAACCAATAAAATATGAACATTTTAAAAGTAACCTATTAACTTCATCAAATCAAACTAGATAGTTGGGCCAATAAATAGTGTCAAATGGCTGGCTGAGTTCCCTGGCTCATGCTATTCTAGCAGCGCATATTAGGAAGATGTAACCATTGAAAGGGAGTGCTTCATCAGGTAAACGGTATTATTTTGGACTTAGGTTGCCTCATTAAACAAAAGTAATTTGTTTAAAAGTCAAAACAATGTATTTTTCCACTCACTTGATTATAGATAAAATAATAAAAGTAAAGTTAAAATAATGATGATGATTAATAGAAACAATGATGAATATTTATCAATCACTTCTTAACTTTAAAAGTACATCACTTACAGCAAAACGTAACAGCAAAAACTACAATTTCAGTTTTTCATCATTACTTACTTAAATTAACTCTAAATTCTAGCTTTTCTTTTTCACCTGTAGAGCACTTTGCAGCAGTAAAACCAGCATGACCCTTTGTCCACCTCAAAAGTCACTGAAGCTGAAGAATAAGCAAAGGCAACAGAGAAACCTACTTTCCTAACATCACAAGAGCTTCAGCTTTCCTTTGCTGACAAAACCGCCCTGGGTCACTTGCTAAAATTTAAATTGTTCCTCTCTCTCTCTCTCTCTATAGTCCCAACAAAACTGCAAAAGAGGAAAACAACAGAACTCTTAAACAAACGTGAGATCTACTTAGCAAAACTTCTGAGCTTTCAATCATCTGATATATGTACTGAATATCTAATAAAACGTTCAGGCCTAACCAGGAACAGACATTTTGCTAGACTAGATGGTTAAGTGCATATTTCATACTCCCTGATTTCGAGTTGGAAGAGTATATTAGAACCTAAAAATTAAAATTCAATGTGGTACAACCTACTGCAGGTTTGTTTTAATGGTATGCTTATAACAGGCCTTTGATCGGTTCACTTCTAGTCCTACAGAACCAGTTAATCAATAGTTGTTCTATAAAAGCACCTGTTTCAAGCTTACTTGTTCACGTAAATCAACTTGTATAATTCATATTTTAAAGGGCAGAAAGAATTAAAATTTATTGAGTACTTAGGTTTCAAGTACTATATAGTACATATAAAGCCCATTATTTAAATTTAATAGAAAGTATTTGTAACAGATAGAAGTTGAGCATCCCTAATGCAAAAAATCTGATATCCAAAATGCTCTAGAATCTGAAACTTTCTGAACTCAACATAATGCTAAAAGAAAATTCTTATTGGAGTATTTCAGATTTTCACATTAAGGATGCTGAACAAAATCCAAAAAAATATGAAATCCAAACATTTCTGATCTCAAACGTTTTAGATAAATGATACTCAACTTATATTGAGATTTCCATTTTGCTGATAAGAAAACCGAGACTCTAAGTCACACAACTAATAAGTGCTGGAGCTAATGTCAATGTCCAAGTCTTTTTGACTACAAAGACAAGGTTTTTTCATAATTATACGCTGCCTTCCAAAAATTAAAATCTCATATTCTTTTCTGAGATAATCTCACTGTGGCACCCTGGGTAGAGTGCCATGCAGTTATAATTCACAGCAACCTCAAACTCTTGGGCTCAAATAATCCTCTTGCCTCAGCCTGCTGAGTAGCTGAGACTACAGGTGCCCACCATAACCCCCAGTTAGTTTTTCTACTTTTTAGTAGAGATGGGGTCTGGCTCTTGCTCAGACTTGTTTTAAACTCCTCAGCTCAAGTGATACAGCCACCTAGGATTATAGACATGTGTTAGGATTATAGGCATGTGTTAGGATTATAGACATGTGTTAGGATTATAGGCATGTGTTAGGGTTATAGGCATGTATTAGGATTATAGACGTGTTAGGATTATAGGCATGTGTTAGGATTATAGGCATGTGTTAGGATTATAGGCATGTGTTAGGATTATAGCATGTGTTAGGGTTATAGGCATGTGTTAGGGTTATAGGCATGTGTTAGGATTATAGGCATGTGTTAGGATTATAGGCATGAGCCACCATGCCTGGCCTCATTCTGAATGTAATATAACAAATCATTTTTGAAGATGTGAGATGAATTTCCTAAAAGACCAAAAGTAACCAATTTTATCCTCCAAATTGACTTAACTATTTTTGATATAAAGTTCATACAGTTTTTTCTTTCTGTTTTCATACTTGAAAAAGAATTGCTTACCTCTACATTATTTGATAGAAGAACTTTATTTTTAAATGGTACAACTTCTCCCTCTAAAGATTTCATCGCAGTTATACGTTTTGATTCCTCATCAAAGCACACACTGTTAATACCTATAATAAAAAACCAACAATTGAATGCAAAGCATTACAGATACAATTATTAAACATGATATACATGTTACATATATAGTACACAATGTATACTACACATCCTATCATATACCGTAACAGAATTATAAAGTATATCACATATCTAAGTGCTCCTACTGAGAAAAACAAATCACTCTTCATCGATAGATGTTCTCATTACTAATATCAAGTATTTCCTATCAGTATCTAACTTTATGGAACTGATTCAGTGGTAAATTTACTGCTTATTTTGATATTTGTATATTTGTTTATTCATTCATTCCCACCATTTTCCAGAAAGAATGTCAATTAATACATATCAATCATTAAGAACTGTCCTAACTCTCATACATTCTTGATGGGAGTGGAAAATGTTATAGCTACTTTGTAAAATGATGTGGCAGTTTCTTAAAAAGTTAAATAAACACTTACTATATGACTTAGCAATTCCACAGTCGGTTATTTATCCAATTGAAATAAAAATATATGTCCACAAAAAGACTTGTAAGAATATTCACACTAGTTTTAACAACACTGGAAATAACCCAAACTTGCCCATCAATAGGTAAATGCATAAACAATAGAATACTATTCAGCAATAAAAAGAAATGAAATACAATTGTAGGTATCTCAAAAACATTATGCTAAGCAAAAAAAGCTAGACATCAATGAGTGCAAAGAATACATACGCGTGATTCCACTTACACGTATTTCTAAAAATGGCAGAAACTGATCTATAGTGATAATAATCAGATCAGAGCTTCCATGGGGCAGAGTGAAGTGGGTGGGAGAGGGGTAGGAATGACTCTAAAGAGGCATAAGGAAACTCTCTGGGCTGATGGCAATGTTCTACTATCAATCACAAAGGTAGTTACACAGGTAAACATAATTTGTCAAAACTCATCAAACTATATACTTAAGATAAAAGCAATGTATTATACATAAATTATGTATCAATAAAGTTTATTTTGTAAGTAGTTAAAAGCTTTCCTAGATGAGGCAGCAACAGCAACCAATATAGACAATATTATATATGAAACAAAAAGTAAGAGGCAAGGGGAAGGGCAAATAAGACTCCCTCACCCCAAATTTGCATATCACTTCATAATACATACAAAATAATAACTCATTTTGATCTTGAGAAAAAAAAACTTTATATTTGCAGTTTAGAAGAAAACAAAATTCCAGAGGGGTAAAATAACACTTAATTAAGTAATACTAGAGATGGATCTTGGATGCAAACCTTCTGAGTCCAAGAGCTTTCTACCACCTCCCATTGCCCAAGTCACGGTTACAGATGTAAGTACCCTAAAGCTTCAGATACATAGGAATTGGCAAATATTTCTATAAAGGACGAGAGAGTAAATATTTTAAGTTTAATGGTCCGTGTTAACTACTCAACTCTGCACTCATAGCATGGAAACAACTATAGACAATATATAAACTACTGAGCACAGCTATGTTCCAACAAAACCTTATTCAAGAACAACAGGTAGTGAGCCAGATTTGGTCCATGGCCTTTAGTTTGTTGTTCTCTGATTGTAAGTGAAAATTATCAAAGTTTTCCACCTCTTAAATTCAATTGGAAAAATATAGTTCTTTTCTGTAGAGCTGGCTGGGTCAATGGAATCATTAATTTGCTTGCTCTTCTGAAGCAAATGAAATACGGGAGTACTTCCATAGTTTACCACCTGCTTACACTGACCACCTCAAGTTGACCTAATGTTCACAGACCAGACATGCACCACATGTGCCCATTAGTATCGAAAGCCTAGTTCTTTAGCTTGGCCACTTTTGTATGTTGACCAGTTTGTTATAGCCTCTTGAATAGTCAATCTACAGTGGTTCTTCTGTATTTTGAGAAAATGATAGTCACTTTTTAACAAATTGATTCCATTTGCCATTAATAAATACCCCAACAAAGTGGCTCAACAGCATTAAAACATACCACACTAATCACTTCATACTTTCCCCCCACGTAATCTCACCTATTCCCAAAGTGTAATGGTCATCTCTATACAGATGACTATTGTTCCTGCATCCTCACTCAGGTCCCTCTGCTGACAGTAATTGCCTGCTGATTTGGATGTCTTTTAGGATAATTTAAACCCAATAACGAAGGGTATATTCTCCTTCACTTGCAGGCCTTTGTACAGACTGTTTTCTCTGGCCACCTTTTTATCCCAAGACCTGTACATTTGTCAGATCTTAGCTTAGATGTCACTTTTGCCATGATGCCCTAAAACTGAGTTAAATGCCCTCATTAAACACAGCTGCAGAACCACATACTTATGTCAATCACAGGAATTGTCACACTGTATTATACTTACCAACTTGCTAGCTTACCTCCCCATTAAACTATAAGTCTGCTCAACAGCCTAACATTATACGTGGCACATAGTTGAGAGTCAATAAATATCTGTTAAATAAATGTTGAATCCTACCAGCAAACAGCTTCTTAAGGTGAGACTGAATCACTGATGGGTTAGTAGACTGGCCCAATATCTCTAACAAGTCATCATCACCAATAAAATAAAATCTTGGGAATGCTGAGCGTTTTTCCTAATAAAAATAAAAACAAAAAATAACTTTCTCTTTTCAAACAATTAAGATATTAAGTATTTCACAATTTATTAAATAGATTTTTTAAACATGCCTCTAAAAATTCATTTAATGATTTCTGACATCTTTGAAGTTGATCGAGTATTGTTAGTAGACAATTTCTGATTCCTGCATGAGTAGTCAATGTTGTAACTCTATTGTCTTTGCTGATGTCAGTCATTATTGATCTATAAAAGAAAAATAAGTTGTTTTTACATGTATTTTAATACTTTGTTGGCTGAAAAAGATTAAGACATTCAATTTTTGCCTGCTTAACACAAGCTAGAAGTAACACTATTCAAATCAGTAACATATCATTACATTTCTAAAAAAAAAATTACCAAAATTAATCTCATCATTTTAACTGTCTATATTACAAATTCTCTTATTTTTTATTCGCTAAAAAAAATTAAACCCTGACTCATAGAGCTAAGGTGCCAGTGACAATGAAAAACATTAAATAACTTTTTCAAAATATTTAAATAAAATGATGATAAATGCTAAGAAGGAAAAGTACAAAGTATGGCTGATGTGGCTATCAGAGCATCCCGTGACCTAGGCCTTCTTTGAAGAAGTAAATTAAGATGAGCTGGGAATGATGAATAAAAAGAAAAAGTCAGTGATTAGAAAGGAAAGAGCTTCTAGCAAAGATCCTGGTAAAGAGCTAAGTATGTCTTAAGAAACTAAAGGCTGGAATCACTAAAGCAAAACGGAGGACAGCACAAAAAAGACCACAGAAATAGACAAGGAGCAGACCTTGCTTCACCCTGAGAGCAATGGGAAACCATTTTAAAATTTTACTTGTAGAAGTAAAAAAAGGAAGTGCTGACACTGCATTTTTAAACAATTACTGTGAATGTTGTGTGAAAAACTTATGTACAAGAAAAAGTCACAAGATTAATGTCATAAGCAAGAGAGACAGGACTTTAGAAAGGGTTAAGTATAGCTATATAAATATCTTTGGTTCAAGATATATTAAGCTAAAATCAACAAAACTTGGTAACCTGATGTATGTGGAAGTAGAATATAAGGATGATATCAATCAAAAATATCCATCATGTTTGTGCTTTTGGCAATTAGGTGGAATCACTTAATGAGACAGGAATTATAGAGAAAAGATCAATGGGAATGGAATTAGGGAGTAAGTTCATGAATTCAGTTTTGACCTGAGTGGTTAAAAATGTTTAGTAGAACTGGAGCTTAGAAGAGAAATACTGGCTATACACAAAAGTTGATGAGAGAAGAGGACTGATGCTGAGAGTCATTAAGATTAAAGATTACCTAAGGAGGGAACACAGAGTGACAAGGTCTACGTCCAAAGGCCTAGAGAGAAGTGAGGACTGGGAACCAGCAGTAGAATCAGAGAGACAGTCAGAAAACCAAGTGAAGACGTATTACAGCAGCCAAGGGAAGAAACTTTCCAAGAAAGAGGAGATGCTCAACTCTGTAAAACACTAGTGAGAGGCGGCGCCTGTGGCTCAAAGGAGTAGGGCGCCGCCCCATATGCCAGAGGTGGCGAGTTCAAACTCAGCCCCAGCCAAAAACTGCAAACTAAATAAATAAAATAAAATACTAGTGAGAGAGAGAAAAAATAAATAAGAATGAAAAATGCCCTTGAATTTAAACCAGGAAAGTAATTGGTGATTTTAGAAAGTATATATATATTTTAGGTAGAGCAGACCAAAATGGTTCAAGAAGTGAATGCTTAAATGAGAAACATCTTCTCAGAAGCATCTACTAGGCAAAGAGTCTACCAATAGTGTAAAATTAATTGGCTTGTATTAAGCTCTTAGGAATGAACAAAAAACGGCTTCGTTTGTCTATGCCCGGTGTAGCCATACTGACCTAAAATCTTCATCAACTCTGTTGAAGCGTGTCTGTTCTTTTGGCAATGCTCCACGGCCAAAAATGGGCTCCAAATACACCCACTTTCTCTGAATGTGATTTAAATTCTGCAGGTACTCATCTAACTCTGCAAGTTTTCTTTCCCAAACTGACACTTTATCTTCGAATCCTTTATAATAAGGAGAATCCTTTAAGGACTGAAGAAGGCATCTATTATCTCCAACCTGATTTACTATATCTTTCCAGTCTTTAATCAGCTTGATAGTTCGATTTTGGCTGTCTTCATAATCAATCAATGTAAACACCGCTCCAACTCCCCAAAGATCAAGTTCACGTAAAGCTTCTCTGATTGTAACTTCACCTTGTGCCCGACTATTTAAATCCTATGTAACACAAAATATCCATATTTATTATTTCAACATTAATTACCATGTAAATAAATTCTAAAAATACACTTTATAATATTTTTAATGTGGCTTTTTAACAAAAAGTAAAAAAAAATTAACTGGATATATTTTACATGTAATCCAAAAGAATTACTGGCTATTTTACAAAGCATATCAGATACTAAGCCTCCTAGTTCATGTGGTCAACATTTTATACAAAGTTCTGCCTTATGCCTTTTACTTCTACAAAAGAAAAACAGAAAATTTAAGCCAAAATTAGTCTGGCTTATTTAAGTTTTGTAGACCAAAAGACCAAATTTGGAAGAATAGAAATTCAGGAATGTTACAATAATGTTATTGTAAATTCTAATACATCGAAAACAATTAACAACCAACTAGAGCTATCTTTTGTCGTAGTGATGCTTTATAACTTATCAAGATTATCTTTAAATATGTTCCAGGATTATTAACAAATGTAAAGGTTTACTTTTTGGATGGAAAATAAAACAATTTGACATCTAGAGTCCTTACATTTTTAAATGGACAGAATATAACATAGAAAGTCTGCACTTATGATAAAATTGTGAAAAGTTTTACTTTTACCTGAGACATTTTCTAAACCTGATTAGCAAGCAAGCTACTTCTTGATTTAGCTCTCTAGATTTTTATAGTTTCTATTTGTAACACAACATACAATTTTAAATGTATTTTATGTTCAATGATTTATATTTGTTTACTTTTTTGATTAAGGATGACTCTTTTCTTCAAGAAAGACTTTTTTAATTTCATATTTGTTCTCTCTCAAGGAACTATACTGTATTATTGTATTTATAACCCCATACACAGTGCCCAACTGATTCAGAGGCATTACTAACGAAAGAATAATGAGATAAGGAAACACTGTCACTATTTTAAGAGAGGAAAAGGTCTTATTTGCGATTTTATTTAAACAACAAAATATGAAGCAAAATTGCATATTAATAAAGCTCAGATTTATGAGATAGGTATAAAAGTGATTCCTACTTTAAGATCTGCAGTTTTGGCTACAATTGTATCAGCTACTCTGAGCAAATCACCAAACAACAACTTCTCTAGACTAGTCCCCCTAGGAAGACCAAGCAGACGAAAAAGGTCCAGCCAGTGATCTGGAGAAAGATGCTCCCCTCTCACGTATTTCAAGATAGGAATTACAATCTGTTAAAAACAAGAGAGAGAGAGAAAGAGAAAAAAGCGTATGTATACACATATACACATACATGCATTAGCAAAATACAAATTAGTATTTACTTTTTATGGTTATTAGCTATCAAAATTTTAATTACCCTGTTATCTTGTTTAATGATTTTGAAATATATATATATATATATTTTTTTTTAGACAGAGTCTCACCATGTCACCCTCACATCACCGCTGGTAGCATCACCGCTCACCATGTCACCGGTACACATCACCGGTGTAGCATCACCGTTCACAGCAACCTCAAACTCTTGGGCTTAAGCAATTCTCTTGCCTCAGCCTCCCAAGTTGCTGGAACTACAGGCCCACCACGATGCCGGCTAATTTTACATTGTATTGTCATTATTGTTTAGCAGGCCTGGGCTAGGTTTGGACCCTCCAGCACTGGTGTATGTGGCTGGCACCCTAACCATTGAGCAATAGGTGCCAAGCCTGAAATCTGTATATTCTTAAACAAAATTGTACAAAATTTTTTATCAAACATTGCTATAGATACCTGCAAATTTCTCTTTGTAGTTTAATATATTTTAAAACGTGACACAGATATTTCTATTGGTGTTATTTTACAATGTGACCCATTGTGCACTAGGATATGTATGTAACACTTTATTTTTGAATTTTAAGTATAAATTTCTTAATTAAAACTTCTTACCAGTAGTAGCAGAAATATCAACAATTTCTATGGTTTATTCTTTGTTTCCTATTTTCTTCATGAAATGGCATAATTCAATTGAGAACATATAAACCAAAATTCTAGTGCTGTCTCACTATGTCATAAAAAGACACAGGAAAGCTCCAAATTCATTTTTAATTAGAAAAATAAGGAAAACAATCTTACTTTGTATTTGTCAACTTCAGATTGCAATTTCACTGTCATTACTGAATGTTCTTCAATCTTCCTTAATCTGTCATGCCAATTCATCAAAAATTCCTCAAACAGATATGTCTTAGTCCTATGAAATACCAAAAACATATCTTAAACTCATCACTCAATATTAAAACTACCAAATCATGAGTCTAAATATTGTTTTGAATCAAACCGAAAAGTAATCCAATCTTCATTGGCCATTTCCTGAAATCCTTGCTGAAACTCTTCATAAAGGGCCCAGATTTGTGCGCAGCTCTCAATGTCTTTAGATATGCTATATGCCAGAGAGAAATTAGGCTCTTCTAGTCCAAAATGATGGCAATCGTCACTACAGAAACAAACATTGAAATATTAAATTTTAAAAAGAGCAGAACTGCTAAGTAACAATGGTGATTTATCTGCATTTTGGTGTGTGTGTGCATGTAAGTGCACATGTGTATGGATTTGATAGTGGAGATATGTAGTGACAAACTACCCATTTTTCACAAGAATTTTACTGTAACTTTTATACACAGTCTCTACTAAATTCATTAATACGCATTTTTCCAAAGGAGCCAAAATCAAGCTGGTAATGTTAATATATCAAGATTTTTATGTACATAATATGTCATATATGTAAATATTCCTGACTATATGAATCTATCTGAGAAGGAAATAATCTCAGTTGAAAAAGCTAGCTTCTAGAATATAAGATATCCTTAATCTAATTGATATGCCATTTAATAATTATGGTAATAAACCCTCTACTCACTTATGAAAGCAATTACTTTATGGGCACATTTGCTAACCTAGACCCAGCTGTGTCCAACTTTATCTCTTTGCATTATTATAAGATGAACAAACACATTTTTTAAGTCTTTTGTTAGTACTTATTTTGTTACATTCATTTTTTCCCCCAGAGATAATAAAAGTAATTTTTCCAAAAATTTTATGTATTCCATTTTTAAATAGGATGAGATCACAGAAAGTGAGTAATCTACACCCTAATATAACTTTTATTTTGGGACAGTCTTACTTTGTCACCCTCAGGAGAGTGTGGTGACGTCATTGCTCATAGCAACCTCAAACTCTTGGGCTCAAGCAACCCTCTTGCCTCAGCTTCCTGAGTAGTTGGGACTATAGTCGCCTGCCATAACACCTGGCTATTTTTTTTTTTTTTTTGAGACAGGGTCTCGTTTTGGTTCAGACTGGTCTAGAACTCCTAAGCTCTAGCAATCCACCTGCCTCGGCCTCCCAGAGTGCTAGCATTACAGGCGTGAGCCACCATGCCCAGCCTCTAATATAACTTTTAAATAAATTTAATTTTCTATTCTATTTTTAGTCATTTCTTGAAATTTGTTTTTTCAGCTCTTAATATCTTTGTATAAAACCACACCAAAGACGGCAGTAACATGAATAGTCATTATTTGCAGTTCAAAAACTACTGAAGTTTATGAGGAAATGCATTAAGAAAGCGGATGTAAGAAAATTACAAGCTTAATATATGTGTGTATAAATTTAAAACTTTTTTTCAAAATGAGTGCTATCAGTTTAAAAGAAAACACATACACTAGCTTTTTTCTTATGACTTCAAGATCATCAAACTCAATTTTTTTTTCTTTTATTGACTTTGCACTTTTATCAAGAGTCTCATGTTGTCCAGCTTCAATGGTATCATCACCAGGCTTTAGTTGGTCCCAACGAGCTTTAAATTTTTCCAGTTCTTGATAATAAATCTGAAGACGTGATTTCACATTTCCTTTCATCACTTCAATCTACAAGCCAATAGAGTTTAGGTAACTTAATGCAGGGTAAAACTGTACTTCATTTTAACATTCTTATTTCCAATACTTTCTTTTTAAAAGTGAAAAAAAATAACACCAACTTTTCAAAGATTATTTTAATTACTGATTCCAGTGTAATAAAATTATTCAAAGATATAACTAAACCATAAATTCATAGTAACAAGAGATAACCCTCAAATGTCATCATTAAAAAAAGCATTCATGGGGCGGCGCCTGTGGCTCAGTGAGTAGGGCACCGGTCCCATATGCCGGAGGTGGCGGGTTCAAACCCAGCCCCGGCCAAAAACCACAAAAAAAAAAAAAAAAAAAGCATTCATGTGATTAGACCCAACTACTACAACTATCAACAAAAGTGATGTAATAAAAACAATGTGTATTCAATGAGTGTTGATTGTTCAACCTGAGTATAAAGCTGCTAAATTGAGGAAAATATTTCCCAGTTTCCCATGCAATGAAGGGCCACAAGATTTGTACTCAACAAATGTAAGTGTAGTAAACGTTTAACTTCTAGGTTGTACCCTTTTTTTTTTTCTTTTTTTTCCAGAGGGAAATGAGCCTTTACTAGGTAAGCAGAAACCATTGCTCACTTTTATTTCTAGGGACATTAGCAAGAAGGGTATGAGTCTGGTAAAATCTGATGCTTATCTCTTTTTTTTTTTTTATTGTTGGGGATTCATTGAGGGTCTAGGTTGTACCCTTAAAGACAGAAGATACTCCTATTTCTTTCCCCTTTCCAACTTTCTACTAAGGTAGCAACTAAATGTAATAGTAATCCACCTTGAACAACACCCTAAAGATGATGGACAAAGAACATTAAAGAAACTCGGGGTCCAGACAAAATTACAAGACAGAGGCACAATAGTCTAACATGAGAGAGAAACTTAGCTACAAAGTTTTTGAGTCTTCATTAGAATAGTCAAACTTGATATCCTAATAAATTTAGTAATTTAAGAAAGAATATGAGTTTCAGAAATAAACTTAAGCCACACATGGTAGGTAAACAATAAATTCATTCATAAAACTGAAAATAATATTACATTTAGAAGAGACTGGTTTCCTCTTGGTATAATAGGAAGTGAAGAATAACCAGGTAAACAATCATCATTTATATGAAGTATTTTACAATACAAATACTATTAGAGGTCAATTTCAACAGCAACACTAAACTCTTACAAACCTGAGCTATAAAGATAAACAAAAAATCGTAAGTGAGAAAAATTAAGTATCTATTTTAATAAAATAACTAAAAGACTCTTACCTGATCTTTAATCATAAGTTGGTGACTTTCCATCATCAACTCAAATTTATCCCACTTAGCTTTCAGATTACTAATTGTTTCTAAACCTCCACCAGCCACAGTTCGTAGAAGTCTGTTTTTATCTTCAGCTTCTTGAAATAAGGGCAAAATCTAAAGGTTTAAAAAAAAAAAACCAAATCTGAATAACAATTTATTTTACCAAATCTTCTAAGAGTTAATTTATTTTAATTTTTGTTTAAATTCTATTTTAAATTTTGTTGAAAATTTACCTTAAATTTTGTTTTTAATGCAATATTTTTGCATTTAAATAATTTATTAAATTCCTGGATATGCTGATTTGGCAAAAACAAAAAAAATTCCTAGATATAAACTTTCTAGTGGTTATTTATCATTATATACAAGCTCAATAAAATCACTCTAACATCAAAGGTTAAAAGAGATAATAAATGTAGTACAATGAGACTAAATGAAATCCATAGACAACACGATGGCTAGTCAAAGTAAAGTTCTCATTATAATTGTTCCATTCATAAGAAAATGCTAGGGCGGTGCCTGTGGCTCAGTGAGTAGGGTGCCGGCTCCATATACGGAGGGTGGCATGTTCAAACCTGGCTCAGGGCCAAATTGTAACAAAAAAATAGCTGGGCATTGTGGCAGCTGTAGTCCCAGCCACTGGTGAGGCTGAGGCAAGAGAATCGGCTAAGCCCAGGAATTGGAGGTTGCTGTGAGCTGTGACGCCACAGCACTCTACCAAGGGTGACAAGTGAGAGTTTGTCTGAAAAAAAAAAGAAAAGAAAATGCTAGACAAGACTTCTAAAAGAGCTAAATTTGGTGATTATCTAAGAATGTAAGTTAACTAAACTATTCCATTTAAAAGAGACAAGAAAGTCATGAAAAATGTAATTAAACATATAACTGAAGAAGTGAAATTACGCTCCTACACTCAAGATTTCTAATTGAAATTGCCCTAAATTTTATTAAACAGTCTGGGTAGGTCAATGGGTACTTGAATTGCCTTTATGCTTTGTAAAGCACTGTAAAAGATTAGTATCTTATAATTAACACTTGTGCTTTTACTACTCAACAAAACAATAAAATCCACTTAAAGATTTTTAAATATCACTGTACATTCATAATAATACAGACAACATAAGAAATTCAAATATATCTCAATGACAAGGTTGCTATCCCTGGGCAGGATCAGTTTCATCTGAGAAACAGAGAAAAGCCAATGGACAAATAAGCCAGGTTGCGCTAGAAAAATCAAAAAGAAAATGATAGAACAGGATTTTAATTCATACTTAAAAACAGAACTTAGGTTTGCCTGTAATGACATCACAAGTTTACTAATTGACCTGCCTGTGAGTAGACACTCCATGAGAACAGAGCATGTTCACAGCTACATCCCCACCTCCAAGCACAGTACCTGGGATATATCAAATGATTGATAAATATCTATCAAATACCTTCGTAAATAAATGTTGCTCAACTGCTACAGCTCATAACCATTCCTTTTCTAGTTAATTCCTTCTACTAGACAGATACATTATTTTATTCACCTTTAAATCTCCTTCTAGGCCATCACATAATATACCATTTCTTTCATCAGAAAGGTATATTATTTCATTCCCCTTTAAATGCTCTTTATAACTTTAAGTCTATCACACAGGAGGGACACATAAAAGTTTTATACTAATTTGAGTTATTTTTCCTTCAACTAAATTATCCATAATATGCTCTATAAAACTTTGGCTTGTTTATTCTGGGCTCTAGCCTTGTGGATACTGTTTTTATGAATCTTTTCCACTCTTTCATCTTTGTCTTTAATTATGAACTCTTTTCATTTTGTGTGTGTGTATTCCTAATTCCCTCTAACTTCATACTTTAGCATCCTAAAATTATAACCCTAAAAGTAACGGCATGAATTATTTTACATTTTCTCCATTATGCCACATCAGAAAATAGACTGCAACTACTTTTGAAAAAATACTAGGTATTACTGTTACTGTTTAATTGCACCAACACAGATAGCATCAAGAGTATAATTAGGAGCCAAGGAGTTGGACCACATCATTGAAGACCTTCTTATAAAGTTGACATGATGTATTTCTAAATAATCACACAAAATTATCTAATTTAAACATTTCTAATATAGTAAAAAATAACAATAATAACTTTACTTTGTGAGTCTCACCTCTGGTTTCCGTTCTTGGAGTTTGCCATACTGGAAATTAGCATCACCTATTTCTTCCACAGACTGGGGCATAACTGTTAAGACTTCCATAGCCTCAGTAACAAATGTATCAATTTCATGTAATTGAGCTGAATAGGAAATAGCAAATGCAAGAAATGTTATTACTACCACCAAAAATATTTCATTAATCACAACATGAAATACATTAAATTCTAAATTATCATTTGCTTTCACAAAATAAAATTTCAAAATGTGGAATAAACAAAGAAATTCCTTCTCATAAAAGTTTAGTTGTTCTGTATTATATTTAAAATGTTTCAGAAGAAAATTAAGCTAGGCATAGTGCCTCAGGCCTATAATCCTAGCACTTTGGGAGGCTGAGGCAGGAGGATGGCTTGAGGCCAGAAGTTTGACACCAGCCTGAAAAAAGCAAGACCCCCATCTCCACAAAAAATAGAAAACTAACTGGGCACAGTGCCCTGTGCCTGTAGTTCCAGCTACTTGGAAGGCTGAGGCAGAAGGATCATTTGAGCCCAGGAGTTTTGAGGTTGCAGTGAGCTATGATTATGCCACTGCACTCTAGCCCAGAAGACAGACCAAGACCCTGGGAGGGAAGGTAGTAAGGAAGGAAGGAAGAAGGGAAGGAGGGAAGGAAGGGAGGGAGGGAGGGAGGGAGGGGAGGAAGAAGAGAAAGAAAAGAAAAAGAAAAAATTAAAATGTACTCATTCTTAGTTAATTTTACTAAAAATTGGGAACTTTCTCAGTAACATGAAACCAATTGATACTAGCTCTGAAAATAAATAAGGATGTCTTCAATTTTTAGATTTAAGGTTTGAACATGGAATTTCCTACTTTTTTAAACTGTCATTTCGAGAAAATGTTATTTCATAATTTTTTAGTTCGGTTTTGATTTTTAATCATTACTGAGAGTCATATTTAATAACTGTCAGAGTACATGCCTCAACAAATAAAATTAATTAAAAATAACAATTAAAGATGTTCTTTACCCTGGATGGACCTCTTCAAAGAAAGAACAAGCATATCAAATAACTTCTGGATGAGATCATCAATCACAGTCTTCACAGGGCTGCAATTAATATTTAAACAATCTACCTTGACAGCACTGAAAAATTCCAAAGGGACATATTTTGACAGGAAAAAGACTAATTAGAAGAAAAGTTTCATTGTTATATGATAATCATTTAAGTATTATTGTGATCTTTAAGCACACTTTGGTTTAATATAATAAAAATCCCTTATAAATACTAATTTTTCATTAAACAATGATTTTATTATAATATTACTATTTTAAACATATGTGCATGTGTCAGCTTTAAAAAAAGAAGCACATTATAAATTACTAAAGTATCAAGAGAATATATTTAAATATTTATAAGCTCTTCTTCTCCCAGCATGTAATATACTTATTTAAATATTTATAAAAAAATTCACAATCTGACAGCCAAAATACAAACAACAATAAGGGAAAGAAAAACTATAGATAGAAAGTGAATACAGATTAATACGGCACTTAAACAATAACATAATGAGATATCATTTTATACCTATCAAATGACAAAAATACGTATAATGAATGGTTAATTTGTATCTTCAATTGTTTAGGCAGAGGACTCTCAGAACTTCTGGTCAAAATATAAAATAATGCAATTCTATAAAGAGCAAATTATATGTAATAATTTTAAAATAGGCATATTTTTGTCTTAATAAGTTTACTTTAAGAACTTATCCTAAGAAAATTTTCAAGGCTGTCTCCAAGATTTATGTGTAAGTATTTTCATCAAAGTATTAACTATGAGGAAAACTTAGAAACAAGTTAAATAAAGAAATGGTTAAATAAATTTTTAAATTTCCATATAATTAAAAATTAAAATGGTGATGGTAGTGAAAAAAATTAAAATGGTTAAATAAATTTTTATATGTTCATATAATTAAAAATCACATTTTTAAGGAATAGCAAAATATTAATAAAATAGTATTAAATAAAAATAGCAAGATGTAATAAGATCGGAATTTTCTAAGTATATATTCTAATATGCCAAAAATATCAAATATTAATAGTAATTATCTTTCTACTTTTCTGTATTTAAAAAAATTATAAAATGAGTCCGAGGCGGAGCAAGATGGCGGCCGAGTAACAGCTTCCTTGCATCTGGGCACGGTGAGTCTGGGGAGATAGGACTCCAGGCATCTCTGGCTGGCGGGATCTGCCTATCATCACCCCTGCGAGGATACAGGGAGTCAGCAAGAGACTTCTGGACCCCAAGAGGAGGACTAAAACAGTGGAAAACCGGCAAGTGGTCGCGTGTGTTCAATCCGTTTAAACCTGCCTACAACTTCCACAGGCATGAGAACTTAAAGAGCAAGAGGAAGTAAAAGGAAAATTAGGGCAAGGAAACAGATAAAAGAAAATCACTCATGAGGAAGAATCAGCAGAAAACTCCAGGCAACATAAAGAACCAGTCCAGAACAACCCCGCCAAGGGACCATGAGGTAGCTACTGCAGAGGATTCCACCTATAAAGAAATGTTAGGAATGACAGAAAGGGAATTTAGAATACACATGTTGAAAACAATGAAACAAATGATGGAAACAATGAAGGAAACTGCTAATAAAGTGGAAAATAACCAAAAGGAAATCCAAAAACAGAATCAAATAAAAGATGGACGATATGAAGAATATAAAAAGGACATAGCAGAGCTGAAGGAACTGAAACAGTCAATTAGGGAACTTAAAGATGCAATGGAAAGTATCAGCAACAGGTTAGACCATGCAGAAGAAAGAATTTCAGAGGTAGAAGACAAAGTTCTTGAGATAACTCAGATAGTAAAAGAGGCAGAAAAGAAGAGAGAGAAAGCAGAACGTTCACTGTCAGAATTATGGGACTTTATGAAGTGTTCCAACATATGAGTTATAGGAATTCCAGAAGGGGAAGAAGAATGCCCCAGAGGAATAGAAGCCAGACTAGAGAATATTATAAAAGAAAATTTCCCAAATATCACCAAAGATTCTGACACACTGCTTTCAGAGGGATATCGGACCCCAGGTCGCCTCAACTCTAACCGAGCTTCTCCAAGACACATTGTGATGAACCTGTCCAAAGTCAAGACAAAAGAAAAGATTCTGCAAGCTGCCAGGAGTAAGCATCAGTTGACCTACAGGGGCAAATCCATCACAGTGACCGCAGACTTCTCTAATGAAACTTTCCAAGCAAGAAGACAATGGTCAACTACCTTTAATCTACTTAAACAGAACAATTTCCAGCCCAGATTTCTGTACCCTGTTAAGCTAAGCTTCAAAATTGATGGAGAAATCAAATCATTTACGGATATACAAATATTGAGGAAATTCGCCAAAACAAGACCAGCTCTACAGGAAATACTTCAACCTGTTCTGCACACTGACCACCACAACAGATCAGCAGCAAAGTAAGAACTCAGAAATTAAAGGACAGAACCTAACCTCCAAACTGATGCAAAAGATAAAACTAAGCAATGGACTCTCACCAAATAAGACGAATAGAATACTACCACACTTATCAATTATCTCAATAAATGTTAATGGCTTGAATTCCCCACTGAAGAGACATAGATTGGTTGACTGGAGTAAAAAACACAAGCCATCCATTTGCTGTCTGCAAGAAACACACCTGGCTTCAAAAGACAAATTAAAGCTCCGAGTCAAGGGTTGGAAGACAATTTTTCAGGCAAATGGAATTCATAAGAAAAGAGGAGTTGCAATCTTATTTTCAGATACGTGTGGATTTAAAGCAACTGAAGTCAAAAAAGACAAAGATGGTCACTTTATATTGGTCAAGGGAAAAATACAACAGGAAGACATTTCAATTCTAAATATTTATGCACCCAATTTAAATGCTCGCAGACTCTTGAAACAGACCTTACTCAGTCTGAGCAATATGATATCTGATAATACCATCATAACAGGGGACTTTAACACTCTTCTTACAGAGTTGGACAGATCCTCTGAACAGAAATTAAACAAAGATATAAGAGATTTAAATGAGACCCTAGAACAACTGTGCTTGATAGACGCATATAGAACACTCCACCCCAAAGATAAAGAATATACATTCTTCTCATCACCCCAGGGAACATTCTCCAAAATTGATCATATCCTGGGACACAAAACAAATATCAACAGAATCAAAAGAATTGAAATTTTACCTTGTATTTTCTCAGACCATAAGGCACTAAAGGTGAAACTCAACTCTAACAAAAATGCTCGACCCCACCCAAAGGCATGGAAACTAAACAGTCTTCTGTTGAATAACAGATGGGTGAAGGAAGAAATAAAACAGGAAATCATTAACTTCCTTGAGCATAACAACAATGAAGACACAAGCTACCAAAACCTGTGGGATACTGCAAAAGCAGTTTTGAGAGGAAAATTCATCGCTTTAGATGCCTACATTCAAAAAACAGAAAAAGAGCACATCAACAATCTCACAAGAGATCT
The DNA here is from genome assembly GCF_027406575.1 of Nycticebus coucang. Classification (NCBI taxonomy): domain Eukaryota; kingdom Metazoa; phylum Chordata; class Mammalia; order Primates; family Lorisidae; genus Nycticebus; species Nycticebus coucang. Next base: position 93,992,011 of record NC_069793.1, on the reverse strand, counting down.
TATGGAATTGGAAAAAGAAGAACAATCTAAGCCCAAACTCAGCAGAAGAAAAGAAATATCCAAAATCAAATCAGAGATCAATGAAATTGAAAACAAAAGAATCATTCAGAAAATTAATGAAATAAGGAGTTGGTTTTTGAAAAAATAAATAAAATAGATAAACCATTGGCCAGACTAACGAGGAATAGAAAAGAAAAATCTCTAGTAACCTCAATCAGAAATGATAAAGGGGAAATAACAACTGATCCCACAGAGATACAAGAGATCATCTCTGAATACTACCAGAAACTCTATGCCCAGAAATTTGACAATGTGAAGGAAATGGATCAGTATTTGGAATCACACCCTCTCCCTAGACTCAGCCAGGAAGAAATAGAGCTCCTGAACAGACCAATTTCAAGCACTGAGATCAAAGAAACAATAAAAAATCTTCCAACCAAAAAATGCCCTGGTCCAGATGGCTTCACACCAGAATTCTATCAAACCTTCAAGGAAGAGCTTATTCCTGTACTGCAGAAATTATTCCAAAAAATTGAGGAAGAAGGAATCTTCCCCAACACATTCTATGAAGCAAACATCACCTTGATACCAAAACCAGGAAAAGACCCAAACGAAAAGGAGAATTTCCGACCAATCTCACTCATGAATATAGATGCAATTATTCTCAACAAAATCCTAGCCAATAGATTACAGCTTATCATCAAAAAAGTCATTCATCATGATCATGTAGGCTTCATCCCAGGGATGCAAGGCTGGTTTAACATACGCAAGTCCATAAACGTTATCCACCATATTAACAGAGGCAAAAATAAAGATCACATGATCCTCTCAATACATGCAGAAAAAGCATTTGATAAAATCCAGCATCCTTTTCTAATTAGAACACTGAAGAGTATAGGCATAGGTGGCACATTTCTAAAACTGATTGAAGGTATCTATGACAAACCCACATCCAATATTTTACTGAATGGAGTAAAACTGAAAGCTTTTCCTCTTAGAACTGGAACCAGACAAGGTTGTCCTCTGTCACCTTTACTATTCAACGTAGTGCTGGAAGTTCTAGCCAATACAATTAGGCAAGACAAGGAAATAAAGGGAATCCAAATGGGAGCAGAGGAGGTCATCAAACTCTCCCACTTTGCTGACGACATGATCTTATACTTAGAGAACCCCAAAGACTCAACCACAAGACTCCTAGAAGTCATCAAAAAATACAGTAATGTTTCAGGATATAAAATCAATGTCCACAAGTCAGTAGCCTTTGTATATACCAATAACAGTCAAGATGAGAAGCTAATTAAGGACACAACTCCCTTCACCATAGTTTCAAAGAAAATGAAATACCTAGGAATATACCTAACGAAGGAGGTGAAGGACCTGTATAAAGAAAACTATGAGGGCGGCGCCTGTGGCTCAGTGAGTAGGGCGCTGGTCCCATATGCCGGAGTTGGTGGATTCAAACCCAGCCCCGGCCAAAAACCACAAAAAAAAAAAAAAAAGAAAACTATGAAATCCTCAGAAAGGAAATAGCAGAGGATATTAACAAATGGAAGAACATACCATGCTCATGGACAGGAAGAATCAACATTGTTAAAATGTCTATACTTCCCAAAGCAATCTACCTATTCAATGCCATTCCTATCAAAATACCAACATCGTACTTTCAAGATTTGGAAAAAATGATTCTGTGTTTTGTATGGAACTGGAAAAAACCCCGTATAACTAAGGCAGTTCTTAGTAACAAAAATAAAGCTGGGGGCATCAGCATACCAGATTTTAGTCTGTACTACAAAGCCATAGTGGTCAAGACAGCATGGTACTGGCACAAAAACAGAGACATAGACACTTGGAATCGAATGAAAACCAAGAAATGAAACTAACATCTTACAACCACCTAATCTTCGATAAACCAAACAAGAACACACCTTGGGGGAAAGACTCCCTATTCAATAAATGGTGTTGGGAGAACTGGATGTCTACATGTAAAAGACTGAAACTGGACCCACACCTTTCCCCACTCACAAAAATTGATTCAAGATGGATAAAGGACTTACATTTAAGGCATGAAACAATAAAAATCCTCCAAGAAAGCATAGGAAAAACACTGGAAGATATTGGCCTGGGGAAAGACTTCATGAAGAAGACTGTCATGGCAATTGCAACAACAATAAAAATAAACAAATGGGACTTCATTAAACTGAAAAGCTTCTGTACAGCTAAGGACACAATAACCAAAGCAAAGAGACAACCTACACAATGGGAAAGGATATTTGCATATTTTCAATCAGACAAAAGCTTGATAACTAGGATCTATAGAGAACTCAATCCACATGAAAAAAGCCAACAATCCCATATATCAATGGGCAAGAGACATGAATAGAACTTTCTCGAAAGATGACAGACGAATGGCTAACAAACACATGAAAAAATGTTCATCGTCTCTATATATTAGAGAAATGCAAATCAAAACAACCCTGAGATATCATCTAACCCCAGTGAGAATGGCCCACATCACAAAATCTCAAAACTGCAGATGCTGGCGTGGATGTGGAGAGAAGGGAACACTTTTACACTGCTGGTGGGACTGCAAACTAGGACAACCTTTCTGGAAGGAAGTATGGAGAAACCTCTAAGCGCTCAAGCTAGACCTCCCATTTGATCCTGCAATCCCATGACTGGGCATCTACCCAGAAGGAAAAAAATCCTTTTATCATAAGGACACTTGTACTAGACTGTTTATTGCAGCTCAATTTACAATCGCCAAAATGTGGAAACAGCCTAAATGCCCACCAACCCAGGAATGGATTAACAAGCTGTGGTATATGTATACCATGGAATACTATTCAGCCATTAAAAAAAATGGAGACTTTACATCCTTTGTATTAACCTGGATGGACGTGGAAGACATTATTCTTAGTAAAGCATCACAAGAATGGAGAAGGATGAATCCTATGTACTCAATTTTGATATGAGGACAATAATGACAATTAAGGTTATGGGGGGGGAAGCAGAAAGAGGGACGGAGGGAGGAGTGTGGGGCCTTGGTGTGTGTCACACTTTATGGGGGTAAGACATGATTGCAAGAGGGACTTTACCTAACAATTGCAATCAGTGTAACCTGGCTTATTGTACCCTCAATGAATCCCCAACAATAAAAAAAAAAAAAAATTATAAAATAAATATACTGTAAATAATCAGAAAAAAGGCATATAGTTTTTAAAAGACTAATTATTTGCATAGTACCTAACATAAATTGTAGTGTTCCAAGCAAACAGAAGCTGAAGTAGACTCACTCTGAGAAAAATCTCACATTCATCTTAAATTATACAAAGCTTAATAAAGGATCTAAAAATTCTGGTTGAAACAAGTACCCAGATGGTACTCAAGTGTCATAGCTGAAATCTAGAGTGGTCTGACTTCAATACCAGTAACTAGAAAACACCTTACTATCCATATCAAAAATTATTATGCACATAAGTACTATTACTATATTAACCTCCAATACCTTGGAAGTCGTTCTACTTCTTTTCCTTTTATTTTCAATGCTTTAAAATTTTTCTCCCAGTCATGTACAGTAAAAAGATGCTTTTCTATCAGAGCTTCCATATCAACTTGCCCAATTACAATCCATTCCTATTTAAAGAATAAAAAACATTATTAAAGAGATAGAATAAATTAATATTTTAAGGATTAAGATACAAATATTAAGACCTTTAAAAGGGGGCAAATGTGAGGCATACAAGTAACTGACCACATAAGTGTGTAAATGTCATCATTACTCCATAGCCTAAAAAAATGAACAAGGCCAGACAAATAATCACAGCACTTTGAGAGGCCAAAGCTGGAGGACTGCTTGAGGCCAGGAGTTCAAGACCAGCCTGAGTAAGAGTGAAATGCCCGTTCTCTACAAAAAATTAAAAAATGAACTGGGCAGGGTGGGGTGGGGTGACTATCGTCCCAGCTACTCGAGAGCCTAAGGCAGTAGGACTGCTCAGGCTCAGAAGCTGCGGGCTGCGATGAGCTATGAGGATGCTACTGTTCTCTAGCCCAGGTGACAAGGAGAGACCTTATATTAAAAAAAAAAGAAGAAGAAGAAGAAAGAACAACAAAAACAATATTAAAAATGTGGTGATCACAGACTTTTGTAAGAAAATTATAGAAAAAACCCTTTCTTTAGATTCTCTTCTAAATTAGACGCATACAAAGTTCAAAGACAGAATCACTCCTGAAAAGCCAGGAGTCATTACGGACTACAAATCTGTATGTATCCAGATTCATTCTAGAATGAACGCCAAATACTCAGTCCTATGTCCCAGAATCAATACAAATAAGCAATGCAATTAAGGTTAATATTTGGAGTTAATATGCCTCCTCAATTTAGATGATACACTTAAACAGAAATAGTTAAATCACTTTATTTCATGAACTTTAGAGCTTCAGAAGAATTAAAATGGACACAACAGACTCATATGACATACCAAGTGGACACAACAATTTAAAAAAGCAGAAATCAAAATACTAGTTTCTCAATCTTCACAAAATAGTCAAAAACAAAAAATAAATTTAGAACTTTTTTCTGATCTGCAGCATAGATCTATGCTATATAAGAATCTATAAATCTGGTTCTTACTCTCTGATATTTTAATTTTATGCCACACAGCTAATTAATTTATACATTTAATGTTAATTCAATCAATCAGATGAAATTTTACGTTAGAAAGATAGAGAATTCCATGTTCTATACCTTATGTTGGTGTAAAACAGCTGACAATCTTCTAAACAGATCTTCTGCTTTGCTGAAAATAGTCAGAAATCCATTTGCGTTTCTATCAATCATAATAGAAAAAATAGATTCATCTCCCATCTCACCTACTCCCTTAAACTGATTTGGAATGCTGATGAATCTCTTCATTTCTCTATAATATTTAGCCCGGATTTCTTCAAAAGGGGGCCTGAACTGTAACCGTCCCTGTCTGGAAGGAAATAAATAACTTTAAAATATAAATTACTAGAAAATTATAAATTGAACATTAAATTGGGGGTTAAAAACATCTTACTTGTAAGTTAGGTCTATGTTTATTTCTGGCAAGTTTTCATTAAGTGCTTCCAAGCCCATCTGATACTGGTGCTCCAGAGCCTTGTACAGCTGATGATCCCAGTGCTGCTTCCATGCGTGCATGTCGCTTGCTTGGAATCCCTAATATGTTACAGTCATAGTTTTATTTAAAAACTAAGCAGTAATTTTTCGTTTAATATTTTCACATCATATAAAGAAAAATTACAAGCAAAAAAGTTCATTAATATCTTAAAACATACACCTCCTCATTTGCCACTTTTAGTATAAGAGTATATGAAGTCAAATATGAAAACCTCTAATCATCGTGCTTATGAACAGTATGTAAAAAAATCAGGAAAATTTAAAAACCAAGGAAATATTAAATGACTTACATTTGGACTTTATTTCATGATGCAGTACCAAATGATTTATTTTGTGAACTTCTTAATCCTTTTTCAAAAATTCCCATCAAGTATAGCTCTTCCCTTCCCACTCTCTATATAATCAATTGTATATTTAAAAACTTAAAATATTAGAATGCTTAGAATAGGGCGGCGCCTGTGGCTCAAAGGTATAGGGCACCTTTCCCATATGCCGGAGGTGGCGGGTTCAAACCCAGCCCCGGCCAAAAACTGCAAAAAAAAAAAGAAAAAAGAAAGAAGGCTTAGAATAGTTCACATACTTTTTTGCTTCCATACAACCACAACCATAAACGTATCAATTCTAGTACTTTTGTTTATTTCTTAAGGTGTGATGGCTCACACCTGTAATCCTAGCACTCTGGGAGGTTGAGGCAGGAGAATGGCTTAAGCTTAGGAGTTCAAAACCATCTTGCCTAGGCAAGAATGAGACCCCTATCTCTACTAAAAATAGAAAAATTAGCTGGGCATTGTGGTGGGTGGCTATAGTCCCAGATACTGGGAGGCTGAAGCAGGAGGATAACTTGAACCCAGGAGGAGTTTGAGGTTGCTAGGCTGACACTCCAGCCTGGGCAACAGAGTAAGACTCTGTCTAAAAAAAAAGAAAAACAAAAACCTGAAAAGTACACAGTGTGCCCCCCAAATGTAGACAATTTTAATACAGGTTTTTCCTTTCTTAAAATGTGTATACATTTTTTGGATACTCCCTGTATATGTGAACGTATAAAATACCTAACTCATTCAACTAAGATAACATCACCACATACTGTGTAGCAGGCTCTGCACTAGCCACCTTTATATATACCTCATGTCTTATGTCAAAATTTGAATAGAATTGAAATTTTATTCCAAAACAGGAAAAAAATGTTAGGGTTATTTCAATCATTAAGTTTCTGCCTAAACTTAACTCGTGTTCTACAGATGTCACAATTATCTAAACGAGTACTAACGAATGGTCGATATTTAAACACAAAGTCAGAGATACTACAAACTCTGAATTAAGGGATTTGGCATTCTATAAGATGAATAGAAACTTATTTTTGTATTTTTAAATGTAACTTCACTGTTAACATATGGTCTTTATAGATAATTTAGTCAAATAATTCTAAAATTATTAAGAATTAGTTAGTAAAGATTTAAAGATAATCTTTATGAACTTTTCATCAATTCATATGCCATATTAGGTCATATTAGGTCAAGTACAAGCACAGCTTAAAACATATACTCTACCTGTGCTTCCACAGTTGCTAAGCCAGTTCTCAATTCTTGTAGTCCATCTTTCCAACGCTGTTGCTGCCGAAGCAGATCAATATTCATAAGCATAACCACCTATTAAAAATTAGATCATAATGGTCTCAAAGTATGAAAAAATATTTACTTCCAGTGGAGAAACTGCACAGACACCACCTTACAATTGATCAAGTTCAACTAAACTTGTAATAAGACTTATCAATATCTAACTTATATACTGACGGGGCAAAGCATCATTTCTGTGGTATTTCCGTCAAAATTACATAGCCCCAATATAATCATGAGAAAACATTACATAAAATCAAATTGAGAGATATTTTATATTCATCACAGTAAAAAAAAAAACATGGGAAAGACTAAGAAGGAGGAGACTATAGAAACTCAACAAGTAAATGGAAAGTGAAATTCTGGATTGTATCCTGGAAAAGATACAAAAAAGTTGAAAAATTCAAAAATGGTCTATTTCCTAGTTTTGATAAACTAGTTAAAGTAATATACCAAGGTTATGTAAGTTGTTAACATTAGGAGAAGCTGCCAGAAGGGTAAATATGAATTCTCTGTACTATTTGTGCAAGTTTAAGTCTCAAATTATTTCAAAATAAGATGTTTTTAGAAATACCTTATTTTTTTAATTAATATAATTCACAGCTTATTCAATTTTATAAACAAAATATACCTTTTCACAAAATGTAGTATGCCATTTTCTCAGTTTTCTATTTTCAGTGGCAAGGCGTTCGGCCGCATTTTGGAGTTTTTGTATGTAACCTTCTAATTCTTTAGGATTATCCCAAGTAATCTGTGACTTTCCTCCACTTCCTGCTTTTGAATTCTATGGTACAATAAATTGCATTTAATATTTAGATGCATTTCTTTTTCTCAAAAGATTTAATATTCTACACCATAAGCCCAACTATCTCCAACACTGATCTGCGATAAAAACAGCACATAGTAATTTTCCACTTCATAAATGATAAGATAGTCTGACCAAAATTGAGTAGTTCATTTTTTCCAGGTCCTCTTTCTTACAACTAAAAAACCTTGAACATAACACAACATGCATAAGAATACTGAAAAATAGAACAAAGAAGGCAGACAGCCTAGAAACCTAAGGAATTAAGAAACAACACACCCCTTTCTTCTGCAATATAATGAGTGGCCAGAAGATTAAAAAGAACCTTAGTATGGCCAAGCACAGTGGCATACGCCCACAGTTTTAGCACTCTGGGAGGCTGAAACAGGTGGGTTTCTTGAAGGCAGAAGTTTAAGACCAGACTGGGCAACATATCAAGACCTTTGCCTCAACTGTGAAGCTAGGTGGGAAGAAAGCAGATGGCCGACTAGAGGCAGCATTTGCCAGAGGCTCCTGCCCAGAGGAAAAGATACTGGACAAAAGTGGACTCAGTAAAGCTGAAAGTGGGGAGTGGAGCTAAGAAAGAAAATAGACAAGTACACATCATCTCTGATGAGGCAAGCTGAGACTCTTAGAAAGAAGATCCAAGAAAACAAATTCCAGGTACAAAGCCCATCACCAGGAGGATGAGAGATCCCTCCCCCAAATGGGAGGCACACTGTGGGCTCTCTGCAAGCAAAAAGGGAACAAAAGACCTCTCATCTTACCCCACAGGAGAGAGCCTCTAAACAACGGCCTCCTTCTCCAGGGAGATCCCACTTGGGAGCTGAGGTATCATTCTGCCCAGCATAAAATTGAACAAATATTTTTGCCACAATTTTGAACTCCCAGTTCACCCCTTCCCTTTGGCCTGGCGGTATGGAGGTCTGCCCCCTAGAGAGCCCAGAGTATTTGGGAATTCATGAGAGACCTGGACAAAGTCTGGGCCACTGGACAGCAGCGTGGAAACAGTGACTCAAGTGGTAGCTGGGGAGCATGGAAAGAGAGGGATGTGGGGGGGACAGAGACGTGCCACAATGGTGCGTGGTGGGAGATGTTTTCTGACTCAGTGGCTCCCAGGACGGGTCCAAGCTGTATCCCCTCAGGTATGTGGATGGCAACTGCCTTTGGATTTCTACTATCAGGCCCCTGGAGACCCTTTGGATACTCTCTGTTGAGTAGTGAATGTACTGCCCAGGATAATCTGATTAGAACTCTTGACCTGGGCTGTCCACCCAGGGACCCTCCAAGGTTGAACAGCAGTTATTTTGTAGCAGGAAAGGACTGATTTTCCTCTTCCAGTTATTGCTGGGGTGGGGGGCGGGGTGCCACAGTTATTTGTATGTCTCCATAGATGAGATTTCAGACTATTACTATGACTAGTTAGGATTGGGTAGAGGCTGACTAATTTCAAGACAGAGAGAGTTTACACTATCTCACCAAGCAGGTCCTCAGAGTCTCTGGCTGCAGCTCTGAAAGTGACCTTTGTAAGGCTATAGGGGAAAAGCCACAATAACAAGCCCCAGCTCATTGGTAAAGGGCTGGTTAACTCTACTTCCTGGGGCCCCCAATCCAATCTCACTCTACCAGTTTTAATTACCAAATTACAGAAAATAGTCATGGGGTGGAACCAGCAGAACACTGGGAACAGGAACAATCAGAGTAGATCAACTCCCCCAAGGAATGACAAAGGAGATACAACAGAACATACGATTCATAGACAAATGGCTGAATTGTCAGAAATAGAATTCAGAACATGGATGACAAATAAGATGAATAGAAAGGAGGAAACGATGGAAAGAGAAATACAAAGAGTTGTTCAAAAGTTGTGTCAAGAATTAATGAATTCAAAGACAAAGTTATCAAGGATATACACATAATGACAAAAGATACAGTACAGCTGAAGGAAATGAAAAAGTTATTCAAGAAGATTCGAAATACAGTAGAATCCCTCAGTAAGAATTAAGCAGGCAGAAGAAAGGATCTCACAAATTGAAGACAAGGCTTTTGAACAATTCCAGGCATACACAGAGGCAGAAAAATGGAAAATAAGAACAGAACATTCCCATAGAGAATTGTAGAATCATTCCAAAACATCAAACATCCAAATTACAGGAATTCCTGAAAGAGAAGAGGGTGGTCCTAAAGGCATAGATACTCTACTCCAAGATATTAAGAAGAATTTCCCAAGCATTGCAAGAGATACAGAAATTCAGATAGTAGGATAGTTGCAAAACCCCAGCAAGACTCCATCCAAATAAAGCATCTCCTAGACACATTGTAATTTACTTTGCCAAAGTTAATATGAAGGAGAAAATCCTGTAAGCAGCAGACATAATAAAAGCATTACCTACAAAGGGAGAAATATTAGGATACCTGCAGATCTTCAGCTGAAAGTTTTCCAGCCAAAAGAAATGGTCATCAACCTTCAACCTTCTTAAATAAAACAACTTTCAGCCCAGGATCCTATCTCCAGCAAAACTGAGTTTCCTTTGTGATGAGGAAATCAAATACTGTATTGACATAAGCACATTGAGGAAATTTGCCATAACTAAACCAGCTCCCTAGGAAATACCCATTTTCAATAGTGACCAGCATAATGGTCTACCCCCAAAGTAAACTGACCCAGAATTTATCATACAAAACCTAACATTCACAATGGTGAATGAATTAAAAATATGCACTCGGCCACTTTGACCCTGTGACCCGGAGCCCCTTGACCCAGGAACAGCTCATCCCAAACCTGGCCATGAAGGAAGTCATCGATGCATTCATCTCTGAGAATGGCTGGGTGGAGGACTACTGAGGCACTCCCTGTGGCACCTTTCCTGGTATCTTGGCCTAGGAGGGGCCTGGGGCAGAAGTCCTGATCCCTGTACATAGTTAATGTCTCTGGGCCCTGACCCCCATCAGTTCTGTTGGGCTCTGACTTCTCTCCCTCTCAGCATAGCTCTTGCTGGGCCTCCCCTGTCCTGTCTGGCTGGAAAACAGGTGAGGGTGGGTTGGATTGAGGCCACCGCTGCTGCCACTGTCTCTGTAATAAAATCTCTGAGCACTAAAAAAAAAAAAAAAATACGCACTGGACCTTTGAAAAGCATGACAGCCAAAACACTACCATACCTATCAATTCTCTCAATTAATGTGAATAGCTTAAATTCTTCTCTAAAAAGGCACAAATTAGTTAACTGGATACATAAACTCAGCCCTGGTATCTGTTGCCTACAATAGACTCATCTTACCTCAAAGGATAAGAAAAGACTCGGGTTGAAGGGATGCATAGCTATAATACAGGCAAATTGAAAACAGAAAAAACAATTTTATTTGCAGATACGATAGGACTTACAGCAATAAAGATAAGGAAAGACAAGGGTGGGCGCTACATTTGTCAAGGGAAACACTCAACACGAAGTAATTTCAATAATTAGCATTTATGCACCCTACCTGAATGCTCCTCAATTTACAAAGAAAACCCTAAAGGATATGAACAATTTTATTTTTCCTGCACTAGAATAGTTGGGGATTTTAACAACTTTTCCTTAGTTCTGGATAGATCCTCCAAGAAGAAACTAAACAAAGAAATAATGGACTTAAACTTAACCCTAGAAATGAGTCTAATAGACATCTACAGAACATTTCATCCTAATAAAACTGAATACACATTCTTCTCATCAGATCGTAAATCATCCTTCAAAACTGATCATATCTTAGGACACAAGTGTAAACTCAAAAAATTTAAAAGAATAAAAATTATTCCTCGTATTTTCTTAGACCATCACAGAATAAAACTCGGACTCAACAGCAACACAAATCCTCATGCTCAAAGTCATGAAAACTAAATAACCTTTAATTAAATGATAGCTGGGTCAAAGATGAGATTAAGAAGGAAATCATCAAATTTTTGCAACAAAATGATAATGAAGACACAAATTACGTGGGATAAAGCAAAGGCAGTCCTCAGAGGGAAATTTATAGCATTAGAAGCCTTCATCAAGAAAACAGAAAGCAAAAAATAAAACAGAAAAAACAAAAAAAGAAAACAGAGCAAATCAACAACTTTCTCAAGCAACTTAAAAAGGCAGAACAAATCAACCCAAACCCAGCAGAAGAAAAGAAATTATCAAAATTAGAACAGAATGAAATGAAATTGAAAACAAAAGAATCATTCAGAATATCAACGAAATAAAAAGTTGGTTCTTTGAAACAATAAAATTGGGCGGCGCCTGTGGCTCAGTCGGTAAGGCGCCGGCCCCATATACTAAGGGTGGTGGGTTCAAACCCGGCCCTGGCTGAACGGCAACCAAAAAATAGCTGGGCGTTGTGGTGGGCGCCTGTAGTCCCAGCTACTCAGGAGGCTGAGGCAAGAGAATCTCTTAAGCCCAGGAGTTGGAGGTTGCTGTGACCTGTGTAATGCCACGGCACTCTACCGAGGGCCATAAAGTGAGACTCTGTCTCTACAAAAAAAAAAAAAGAAAGGATAAATAAAATTGATAAATCTTTGGCTAGACTAACCAGAAAAGAAAAGTAAAACTTCTAATAATGTCAGTCAGAAATAATAAAGGAGAAATAACAACAGATACCACAGAAATTCATAAAATTCTCAATAATTACTACATGAAAACCTCTATTCTCAGAAATACAATAATCTGGAGGAAATGGACCAATACCCAGAAGCACTCCACCTTCCTAGAATCAACCAGACAGAATTACAAATTTTGAATAGACAAATATCAATCACTAAAATAGCATCAACTATACAAAATCTCCCCAAAAAGAAAAATCTGGGACCCGATGGCTTCACATCAGAATTTACCAAAACTTCAAACAGGAACTAGTACCTACATTACATAACATTTTGCAAAACATAGACAAAAAAAAAAAAGGAATCCTCCCCAACATGAAGGAAATACCACCCTGATCCCTAAATCAGGAAAGGACCCAACAAAGAAAGAAAACTACAGATAAATATCATTAATGAATATCAATGTAAAAATATTCAATAAGATCTTAGCAAACAGAATTCAACACATCAAAAAAAATTATACATACATAAATCTATAAATATAATAAACCACATAAATAAAATAAAAAACAAAGACCATATGATTCTATGAATTGATGCAGAAAAAACTTTTGATAATATCCGGCATCCTCTCATGATTAGAACGTGTAAGAAAACAGGCATAGACGGGACATTTCTTAAACTGATGGAGGCATCTACAGCAAACCCACAGCCAGTATCATATTGAATGGAGTAAAATTGAAAACATTTCCACTAAGATCTGAAACTAGGTAAGGATGCCCACTGTCACCACTGTTATTCAACATAGTAATGCAATCAGGCAAGAGAAGGGGATCAACCATATTCAAATGGGGTCAGAATAGGTCAAACTCTCACAGGGATGACAGGATCTTTTACCTGAAAAACCCCCAGCACTCTACAAAACTCTTGGAAGTGATCAAGGAATACAGCAGTGTCTCCGGATAAAAAAACAATACTTACAAATCAATAGCTTATGTATATATCAACAATAGTCAAGCTGAAAATACAGTCAAGGAGTCTATTCCTTTTACAGTAGTGCCAAAGAAGATGAAATACTTGGGAATTTACCTAACAAAGAATGTGAAAGATCTCTATAAAGAGAATTATGAAACCCAGAGAAAAGAAATAGCTGAAGATGTTAACAAATGGAGAAACATATCATACTCATGCTGGAAAGAACCAACATTGTTAGAATGTCCATACTACCCAAAGCAATCTACAGATTTAATGCAATCCCTATCAAACCACTGATGCCATACTTTAAAGAAGTTGAAAAAACCGTACTTCATTTTATATGGATCATAAAAAGCCTCAAATAGACAACACATTACTTAGAAATAAAACCCAATCAGGAGGCATCATGTTAGCAGACTTTAGATTATACTACAAATCTATAATGATCAAAACAGCATGGTACTGGCACAAAAATAGAGATGTAGACATATGGAAAAGAATAGAGAATCTAGAGATGAAGCTAGCCATATATCATTATTTTATAAGTCTAACAAAAACATACACTGGGGAAAAGATTCCCAATTTAACAAATGGTGCTGGGATAACTGGCTAGTGACCTGTAGAAGACGAAACTAGACCCTCACCTTTCACCACTAACAAAAATAGATTCTCCCTGGATAAAAGATTTGAACTTAAGACATGAAACTATAAAAACATTAGAAAAGAGTGCAGGGAAAACACTTGAAGATATTGGCCTGGGAAAAGATTTTATGAGGAAGACCTTCCCCATCCCTGGCAATTGAAGCAACACTAAAAATCTATTACTGGGGTCTGCTCAAACTAAACAGCTTTGGCACAGCTAAGGGCACTGCATGTAAAGCAAACAGACAGCCTTCAGAAGGGGAGAAGATTTTTGCAGGTTATAATTCCGACAAAAGTCTGATAACTAGAATTAACTAGAATCTACAGAGAATTCAAATTAATCAATAAGAAAAGAACAAACAACCCATTTATCTGTGGGCAAGAGACTTGAACTGAAACTTCTCTGAAGATGACAGACAAATGGCCAAAAAAACACATTTAAAAAATGCTCATCATCTTTAATCATCAGAGAAATACAAATCAAGACTACTTGGAGATCTCACCTAACTCCAGTAAGATTAGCCAAAATCACAAAATTCTAAAACTGTAGATGTTGGTGTGGATGTGTAGAGAAGGGAACACTTCTACACTGCTAGTGGGATTGTAAACTAATACAGCCTTTTGGGGAAGAAGTATGGAGAATTCTCAAGGAACTAAAAATTGACCACCATTTGATCTTGCAATTACATTACTAGGTATCTACCCAGATGAAAAAAAATCATTTCACAACAAAGACATTTGCAGCAGAATGTTTATTACAGCCCAATTCATAATTGCCAAGTCGTGGAAGAAGTCAAAATATCCATCAACCCACAAACAGATGAACAAATTGGGGTATATGTACACTGTGGAACACTATGCAGCCATAAAAAAGTTGGAGACTTTATATCTTTTACGTTTACCTGGATGGAGCTGTAACATATTCTCAGTAAAGTTATCTCAAGAATGGGGGGAAAAGTATCCAATGTACTCAATACTGTTATGAAACCAATATATAATCACTTACATATTCATACACATTCATATGAATGATAAAACACAAATATAGTTCAGAAAGAAGGGGAGGGGATGGGCGAGTGGAGGGAGTGTATTTGGTGGGATCTCACCTAATGTACACAATGCAAGGGTACATTTCAAAACAACTAAGAATATATTGTAAATGTCTTACACAAAAAATAAGTGAAGTAATGACTTAAGCATTCCACGTTGTATATCATATCATTATACTGTACCCCAAAAATGTATCTGTATACATTTATGATTTAATAAAAATTAAGTTAAAAAAAAAATAATTAGAAAAAAAAAAAAAGACCTTTGCCTCTCCAAAAAAAAATTTAAGAGTTATCTGGGCATGGTGCATACACCTGTAGTCCTAGATACCTACAAGGCTGAGCCAGAAGATTTGCTTCAGCCTGAGAGCTGGAGGTTGCAGTAAACTGATCTTGCCACTGTACATCAGCCTGGGCAAAAGAGCACGACATTGTCTAAAAATATATATACACACACACACATACATATATATGTATACACAGAGGGTGCTAAAAACTGTATACACATTATAAGAAGGGAAAAAACTGTATTAAAATTGTAATAGTCACATTTGACTTCTGCAATTTTTAAGAGGTGCTCAAACATGACTTGTATTCATCTTTTGTTATTAGTATATATTGAGTATTACAATTTCAAAACAATTTTTTCCTTTCTTAAAATACGTATACATTTTTGCACCTCTATATGTATAAATCTACATGTTTGGTGAAAAATGTCAAAAATAATAAAAATATGATCCCATTTTTAAATATAGGCAGAGAAAAAAATTTGAAAGAATATACATCACACTTTTAATATGGTCATTTCTTGGTACTATTAAAATTTTCCTTTAAAAATGCATGTTTACCTCTGATAAGGAAAAATATGATTACAATAATATCTATATTGTGAATTATTTAACTACTAGTAATTTTTTTTTTTTTTTTTATATAGAGACTCATTATGTTGCCCTCGGTAGAGTGCTGTGGTGTCACAGCTCACAACCACTTCAAACTCTTGGGCTTAAGCAATTCTCCTGCCTTAGCCTCCCAAGTAGCACCCACCACAACACTCAGCTATTTTTTTTTGTTGTAGTTGCCATTGTTGTTTAGCAGGACTGGGCAGAGTTCAAACCCACCAGCCTTGGTGTATGTGGCCAGCGCCCTAACCTTTGGGCTGTGGGCACCAAGCCTGCTAATAAATTTTAAGCCTGAGAACCAGTAGATAGAAGAAAGTTAACATAGTAGGTCTATTATCTTCAAAAGACCTGCTTAAAAGATTGCCCCCTATCTGGCATCTGGGAACTTAGATTTCAGAAGGGTTCTCACCACCCTAATTGATAAGAGTGGCTCAATGTTCCTAAATAATATGGTTTATGCTGAATTCCTACTTTCCTTTTGGAATTCCTTTTGGGATTTTAGCATGCACTAGGCAGAGGGTGTCTATGTGACATAAACCTAGTAAAAATCCTAGTGCTGCGTCTCTAATGATCTTCCCTAGTAAGACATTTCATGTGTTATAATTCATTGCCAAGGGATTCAAGCATGTTCTGGGTGACGTAGGAGAGGATTCTTGGAAGCTTGCACCTGGTTTCTTGGGAATTCATCCTATATACCTTTCCTTTTCCTGAAATACTACTGTGAGTCCTCCTAGTAAATCACAGAACCTCGGATGATATTGAGGACTCTTACAGAACTAGTTATCCACTTTCAAGTAAAAGATGAATAAGATATTTCTCTCCTTTTTTCCAAATACTTCAGGTCCATTAAGACTAAAATGATAGATTTCAAATAGTTAATAGTCACATAGTAACGTTCAGTTTAAACACTATTGTAGGTTTTCCTAATTTTCCATTTCCTAATTTCCTAAATGTGTGGACATTTAAATAAGTACATATAAAGAGAAAGTAAGCCTCAAATTACAAAATCAGGCAATGTTGGAAAAGTACTAAGGAACCTTGTGTACAAGGACCATAAGCTTCAGTAGATAATAGCATACACATCTTACATATCTCTAGTAATACAATTCATTACTCTCTCGTGCGCGTTCTTTTTTTTCTTGAGACAGAGTCTCACTATGTCGCCCTCAGTAGAGTGCTGTGGCCTCACGGCTCACAACAACCTCAAACTCTTGGGCTTAAGTGATTCTCTTGTCTCAGCCTCCCGAGTAGCTGGGACTACAAGTGCCTGCCACAATGCCGGCTATTTTTTGTTGCAGTTGTCATTGTTGTTTAGCTGACCGGGGCCGGGTTTGAACCCTCCACCCTCGTTGCATATGGCTGGCGCCATAACCACTGTGCTATTGGCACCGAGCCTCCTATCTCTGGCACTGAGCCTCATACCTCTTTCAAATGAAACATTATAACCATTTAAGCTATAGTTGAAAAAAAATGTTATTTGAAAGAAGTAACTGAGGTGTAAAGTCTAGAGGAATGACTATGTTGTAATTACACTCAAAAACTACTAAGAAACACCTCACATATAAAATATAATTATAATAAAATTAAAAGTTCATTTACCTTAATTATCTGTTCAAATGCTAAGGCAGATTGTAACATCATTGGCCTCTGACTTTGAATCATTTGTTGATCAATAGAATTATAAAAATGTGCCACCTACAAAGTAAAAGTCCAATTAGCAATTATCAGTAATAAACAATACTTCATTTTTTAAGTTTTAATTTTTCTTCATTTTTAATGGTTTGAATGGAAACATTAACTTTTCTCAATCCTAAGATTAGAAAATAGTTTAGCTCCAATATGACATTTATTCCTGTACCGATATACACAATCAACGTATATATTTTGAGTTCCTACAATTTGCCAAGTCATGTTCTGAGAGCTAATTAAACAATAATTATAAAACCTGGTCCCCAGAATCAAGAAGTTTATAGTCTCATAATGAGGAAGGAACCCAGTAAAACATGTTAATTGCTAAAAAACTGAATTCTTAATCTCTTTACCTCTCTAAATCTGCTGGTTCTTTTTTTTATATCTACCACCATGATTTACCCATTTCTCAGACAAAAAATTATTTATATTGTCCTTTAATGCTTCTCTCACATGCTACGTTAGCAAGAGCCTATTGCCTTACACTTTCAAAATATGCCTTGAATCCAATCACTTCACCCCACCTTCCTTAACTGCATTGCAATCCATGCAACCTCACCACTTGGCAAGACCAGTTCAACAGTCTCCTACATGGTCCTCCTGCTTCCAACCACAGCCTCCAATAGTCTATCCAAAGAGGCCTTTTGAAGGTTTTGAGTAGGCACCTCTTCACCACCTAAACCTAATGACTTCCCAATACACTTGAAAATAAAACCCCAAATCCCAAAACTCTTGCCTAAGAGTTTTCCATTACATTAAAGAATAAAATCCAAATTTTCATTCTTTTAAACACAAAACCCATGCCCTTATCCTAGCATATAAGATTCTACATGAACTGGCCCTTAGTCTCACCATGAAACTCGATTTTTTTTTCTTCAAAGCACTTATGACTAACTAACATTGTGTTATATAATCAATGTCTCTCCTACAGAAATGACAGTTCTAAGAATAGTGCCAAGCAAATATCAAGTACTCAATAAACGTCTATTAAGTTAATCAAATAATCAATAAATAGAGATAACTATAAAGGACAATAGTGGACAAAGGAAATCATCAACTCTGTTGGGGGAAAAAGAGGGGTTCATGGAAGGAGATAAAGTGGATAACCTAGGTTGAGTCAGAGTTTAAGAAGCCTGTGGCTGTATTCCCAACACCTCACAACATGCTTGGCACATAGCAGTGCCAACAGTCTAAAACTGTTTCTTAACTAATTTTATAGAGTGTCTTCTTCTTTCTACCAATATGCATGAAAATACATTTTGTTTGGTGGTAAATAACCACTCTTCTTATTCTGTACCACAAAAGTAGGCCCAGAAAAAACACAATCAGGAAAATTAGAAGCAACAGAATACATACTATTATAGCAATCTAGCTATAGTTCTATCTATCCAACATTCTAATTTATACTCCATACTCTAGCTAAATATCTGCTAAAGGTATACATAAACAGAGTGTCCCATTTGTTCTTCCAGGGGAAAATACAAATACTAAATGACCATTCATTCATTTATTGAGCTCCTATTACATCAGACTAAATACTTAGGATACAAAAGTGAACAGGCCTCTCTGCTTTTCATCAAGTAGTCACTCTAACTGAAAAGATTGCCCAAGCCCTCATGCACTTGAGAAAATATACATATTCTCTTCTAGACTCACAATGAACATCACTCCTTACCCAATACTACTTCTGCCCCTACCCAGGAAAAGAACTGAAAAGTCCTATCTCTCTATGATTTCACAAGACTTTGTGAGAATGTATATTGTATTAACTATTGTTATCTATTTGTCCACATCTCCATCATCACTACATGAAATGAAGTAAATATGAGCTCTAGAGTTAAAAGAGACTAGGCATCAGATCACAGCTTCATAACATACTACCTATGCGGCACTGGGAAAATTATGTTATACAACTGATCCCCATTAGATTAGTTATATAATAGGGGATTAATTGAAATAGTATTTTTAAAAGTACCTACCACAAGGTCTGACATTTAATGAGTACTCAGTGCTAATTTGCTCTCCTCTCCCACCAGAACAGTGATTCTCAACCATAACTCATTTATGCCTTGAGAAACATTTGGTAACGTCTAGATATATTTTTGATTATTAGGACTAGGCAGATGCTCCTGGAACATACTGGGCATAGGCCAGAGCTGCTGCTAAACATTCTAGAATGGACAGGATATTCCCCCAGAAAAGAATTGGTCCAAACTGTCAAAAGTGCAGAGGCTGAAAAAATCCTGTGCCAGGCTATGATAGTAATTAATATTTTCATTTTTATATCCTCACTACACTATGCCTGATGGGAGTAGGTACTCAGTGAATCTTTGCTGCATGAGAGAATAAACGGAAGACTAAAAAACAAGACAGTGTTCCTGCCTTCTAAGATATTGCTCTTGCCCCTTATGATCTAATAATCAAGTAAAAGAAAAAATGAAAGAAAGCAGATACAACATAAGTATTATAATAGTGATTTTCACATTGCACACTTATTTTTTAAAAATCAACTAATAGTATACACACAAGTGCCTTTGACCTGGAATTAAACAATGACACTAAGTTTTCTAATCAGAAACATGTTTCAATGCATGGAGACTTGTTCAGAGAAAAGCCAAGTTTTACATAACTGAAGCATAGGGGTGTAACATGAGGATAAGTACAGTTAGTGAAAGCCAAAACCAGTAAATTTAGCTGGGACATGATTAAGGGTCTTGTACGCCATACTAAACAGATAGGCTGTAAGTTGGTAACAGTTGGTTTTGAACAGGGAAATGACATGATGGCAATATATGCACAGGTAGGCACACCAAGGAAGCAACTAGAAACAGAGACTAATCTATCAACCCCATAACTCTGTGCCTCTGAGAGGGAGGCAGAGGATCCTTTAATTAGAAGGTCCTGTAAAACCCATGTAAGTACCACGAAAAAAATAATTATTTCTATTTTCCAAATGTTTTTAGAATGAAAAGCAATAAACAAAAATATCTTAAATGAATAAATTCCTACATAGGTTACAAAGCAAATTTTGTAATATAGTCATTTAGCAACCCATAATTTCACACGAATTAGTGGTGCTATTTTATTAGCCTTTTAAAAAAGTAAAAAATTCAGTCCTTAACATGTTCTAATTTAATGAACTCAGAATAGGGAAGTTTTAAAAAGATATAATTTCATACTTGTTTAAGAATAATTGCTTGCTTGCAGAATTTCTGCGCAATGTTTGCAACTTGCTGTATTTTGGCAGGAATAACGAAGCCTAGTGCAGAAAGCTGACGAACTTCTCTCAAAAGAATCACCAAACGATCTGAATAATGCACTTTTAATGATCCATCCTTAGGATCCAATTCCATAATTCGACTATTCGCCTCAATACTGCAAAACACAATAAATAACCTATTAAGCTTTATGTTCTCACTCTTTTGAGTAATGAAAAACATAATAGATTTCACAACTTTTCTGAACATCTAATATTAACTCAAAGTTAAAACACGAAAAAGCTTTTTTCCCCGGAGACAAGGTCTTGCTCTGTCACCCAGGCTAGAATGTAATGGCATAACCCTAGCTCACTGCAGCCTCAAACTCCTTGGCTCAAGGACCTCAGCATCCCAAAGTGCCAGGATTACAGACGTCAGCCACTATGCCTGCTCCCCCCTACCCAAAAAAAAAACGCGCTTCTTAATTATAGCTTTCAAGTTGTGTTTTTTTTTTTTGGTATGTGATTTCACAATCCATACTTTGGAAACAACTGAAATATTCAAAATATATCATAACATGAAAATACATCATCACATTTCAACAAAGTGGTTTTAAAGTGAGAAAAATCAATCCTTTAACTGTCAGCTAAAATTCAAACTGTCATATCTACTATAAAGAAAAAGCGTTTTGATTCATTTTGTAAAGGTAACTTAGATTTATTTTAGTCAGCCCACTTGTTTCTTCAACATTTTTCTTAGCGGATCAATGAAGAAGAATGGTAGGTTTCATTCTTCTAACCTTTGATTTGCTACTTACTGACTATACATTTTTCTGTGTTTCTTATAAGAGCTGTAGTAGCAAAAACTACTTTGAGGCACTCAAATCAGTATGGACTGTGAAAATGCTGAACTAAATTATGCAAAAGGTATTATGTTTTCATCACTTTCCTTAGGATTAGGTTTATATAATGTACATTCTTTCAAATCACTTTTGCAATTAAGAAAATCTGCATTTAGGATAATGGCCTCCAGTTCCACCCAAATTGCTGCAAATGGCTTTAAGCCATCCTTTTCATGGTTGAGTACTAAGTATTCCATGGTATACACATACCACATTTTGTTAATCCACTCATGAGCGGATGGTCACTTGGGTTGATTCCATATCTTTGCAATTGTGAATTGCACTGTAATAAACATTCAAATATAAGTGCATTTTTATACAAAATGACCTATTTTCTTTGAGTAAATACCCAGTAATGGCACTGCTAAAGCAAACAACCCAGGTCTAGTTTTACTTCTTTGAGTTATCTCCATACTATTTTCCATAGAGGTTGTACTAATTTACAGTCCCATCCACAGTGTAGAAATGTTCCTTTCTGTTTACATCCATGCCAGCATCTACTATTTTTGGACTTTTTAATAAAAGACATTGTAACAGAGGTAAGGTGCTACTTCATTGTGGTTTTAACTTGCATTTCTCTGACGATTAATGATGTTGAGCATTTTTTCATGTTTGTTAACTATTTGTCTACCTTCTTTGTTTTTTTTGCAGTTTTTGGCCAGGGCTGGGTTTGAACCCACTACCTCTGGTATATGGGACCTGCACCCTACTCCTTTGAGCCACAGGCACTGCCCTGTCTACCTTCTTTTAAAAAGCTTCTGTTCATGTCTTTTACCCACTTTTTAATGGGAATATTTAAATTTTTTATTGCTGATTTGCTTGAGTTCTTTGTAAATTCTGGTCATTAGCCCTTTTTCAGATGTATAGCTTGATAATATTTTCTCCTATTTTGTAGATTGTCTATTTGCTCTGTTGATTACCTCCATGGCTGTACAGAAGCTTTTTAATTTAATTAAGTCCCATCCATCTACTTTTGTTGTTGCTGTGATGGCCAGTGTCATTTTCATAAATTCTTTGCCTAGACAAATATCTAGAAGAATTTCCTAACATTTCCTTCTAGATTCTCATGGTTTCACGCCTTACATTTAAGTGATTTGTCCATCTCGAACTAATTTTTGTTAGTGGTGAGAGATACAGATTCTGGTTCATTCCTCTGCATATGGCTATCCAATTTTCCCAGCACCATTTATTAAATAGAAATTCATTCTCAAAGATCAGTTTGCTGCATATAAAAGATTTTATATCTGAGTTTTCTATTGTCAGAAAAGTAGAAGGATAATTTTTGCCTTTATTAAGTACAGATCTTCAAAATTACTTTGTATATACCAGCATTTCCCAAAATATGTTCAAAAACATACGATTCCTTAGGACAATACTGATGATTCCTTAGGATGATAGGTTTTATACCAAAAAAAAAAAATAAAAAGACAGAAGGAAGAGGGTTTCACTGTCAAATGAAAAACAGTGTGTAGAACCAAATAAACAGGCCTTTTTACAGCAAATCTCAGACCCTGTTTTGCTACTATATATATTGTATCTCCTGTGGAGCTACAGTGATAAAATGTACAAATTTTCCAAAATTAGTTGACTAAAGAACTCTTTTTCTCCTACAGTATTTCTCATGTTTTAGGCTCAGAGCGTAAGGGGAAGAGCTAAATATTCATTATGCTCTTACACCCTTTGGTTACCTCTAATCTTCCTCTAAAGCCAGAATTCGAGATTAGAAAAAGAAAAAAAAAATTATTCATTCAATTTAAGAGGCACCACTTTTGGCCTAATTATCCTTTGCAGCAATATAAGGAAAATAAATAGAACTTCATATATCAACAAATTACTTTTTAAAAAGGCATGACAAGTTTCGAAAAATAGAGACAATAATATTCTGGAAACAGTAAACCCGAGGTACAAAGAAATAATCGTTTTTTTAGACTACCCAGTTTAAATGGCCATTAGAATAATTAGATAAACCAATTAATACATTCACTATTGCTCAATAAATATCTACCAACACTTTACTCTGTTGGGCACCATGAAGAACTAATCTGTCGGGCGGCGCCTGTGGCTCAGTGAGCAGGGTGCCGGCCCCATATACCAAGGGTGACGGGTTCAAACCCAGCCCCGGCCAAACTGCAACAAAAAAATAGCCGGGCGTTGTGGCGGGCGCCTGTAGTCCCAGCTGCTCGGGAGGCTGAGGCAAGAGAATCGCTTAAGCCCAGGAGTTGGAGGTTGCTGTGAGCTGTGTGATGCCATGGCACTATACTGAGGGCAATAAAGTGAAACTCTGTCTCTACAAAAAAAAAAAAAAAAAAAAAAGAAATAATCTGTCTCAAGGAGTTTAATAAAATGTTATGGCTAAAGTGTGTGTGTATAATAGTGCAAAAAAGTGGAAAATCTGTATCAAAACCAATTTAAAAACCATGAGCGAAGCTTTAATAGGGAGTGCGTTGAAATTATATACTGCTTTGGGTAGTATGGACATTTTGATAATGTTGATTCTTCCTAGCCATGAGCATGGTATGTTTTCCATTTGTTAACATTTTCAGCTATTTCTTTTCTTAGAGTTTCATGGTTCTCTTTATAGAGATCTTTCACGTCTTTTGTTAGGTAAATTCCCAAATATTTCATCTTCTTTGGAGGAGAACCCCCCCGGGCAATTGAAGCAGCTTCAAAAATACACTACTGGGACTTGATCAAACTAAAAAGCTTCTGCACAGCTAAGAACACAGTAAGCAAAGCAAGCAGACAGCCCTCAGAATGGGAGAAGATATTTGCAGGGTATATCTCTGACAAGGGTTTAATAACCAGAATCCACAGAGAACTCAAACGCATCAGCAAGAAAAAAACAAGGGATCCCATCGCAGGCTGGGCAAGGGATTTGAAAAGAAACTTCTCTGAAGAAGACAGGTGCACGGCCTTCAGACATATCAAAAAATGCTCATCATCTTTAATCATCAGAAAAATGCAAATCAAAACTACTTTGAGATATCATCTAACTCCAATGAGACTAGCCTATATCACAAAATCTCAAGACCAGAGATGTTGGCGTGGATGCGGAGAAAAGGGAACACTTCTGCACTGCTGGTGGGAATGCAAATTAATACATTCCTTTTGGAAAGATATATGGAGAACACTCAGAGATCTAAAAATAGATCTGCCATTCAATCCTGTAATTCCTCTGCTGGGCATATACCCAGAAGACCAAAAATCACAACATAACAAAGATATTTGTACCAGAATGTTTATTGCAGCCCAATTCATAATAGCTAAGTCATGGAAAAAGCCCAAGTGCCCATCCATCCACGAATGGATTAATAAATTGTGGTATATGTATACCATGGAATACTATGCAGCCTTAAAGAAAGATGGAGACTTTACCTCTTTCATGTTTACATGGATGGAGCTGGAACATATTCTTCTTAGTAAAGTATCTCAAGAATGGAAGAAAAAGTATCCAATGTACTCAGCCCTACTATGAAACTAATTTGGGGCTCTCACATGAAAGCTATAACCCAGCTACAACTTAACAATAGGGGGAAGTGGGAAAGGTGGGGGTGGGTAGAGGGAGGGGAATCGGTGGGATCACACCTGTGGTGCATATTACAGGGGTATTTGCGAAACTTGGTAAATGTAGAATGTAAAGGTTTTGGCACAGTAACTGAGATAACACCGGAAAGGCTATGTTAACCACTGTGATAAAAATGTGTCAAATGGTCTATGAAGCAAGTGTATGATGCCCCATGATCATATCAATGTATACAGTTATGATTTAATAAAAAAAAATAAAAATAAAAAAAATAAAAAAAAAAAACAACCATGAGCAAAAGACTAATTTCAAAATGAGAATCCACAATTCTGAAAAATAGACATGAGAAGCAAAGGGGAGGTAGTCAACTAACTGTATCACCAAAGTTTACAACCTTAATGACTCAAAAGTTGATCAAAATCTAACAAAAAACCTAAAGGAGGAGCAGCAAGTTTGGGAAAGGAAGGAAGATAATTAATTCCATCTTGCCACTCGAATAAATAACACAGCTTTAGATTTTACGGGTTAGTACATTTGTACTTACCACAAACCAGATCTAGAGTCAGACAAACCTGACTGAATATCCCTGGACCAATCATCAAATTGTTCTTGTTCATATAATTTAAATTGGTCTAAAAGATCTTCAGCACTTCGATGAAAAGATCGAAATCCTGACAAGTCAGATAAAAGAGCCTCTGCAATCTTGATAGCAT
The DNA here is from genome assembly GCF_027406575.1 of Nycticebus coucang. NCBI lineage: Eukaryota > Metazoa > Chordata > Mammalia > Primates > Lorisidae > Nycticebus > Nycticebus coucang. The sequence goes on along the minus strand of NC_069793.1, from coordinate 93,966,289 downwards.
CATCTACCTTAAAAAGTCAAGTTACAAGAACATGTATTAATACATTTAAATTCTAATAAAATTAGCCTAAATTAATGAGCTCCCTTCTCTGATCTGTGATTCACAAAGTATTTGTCTTTTCATCTGTAAGTAGTAAAATAGAAGATTTGCCAAAGAATGTAAGACTATCAACCCCTATTTCGCATATGAAAAATACAGTGTTGGAATAGCAAAACACAGAAGACAAATAACCCATACAAGGAATATGAAGAGTAAAGGAGTAAGGAATAAAGAAAAAGTCAGCTCTCCAAATACAGGTGCACCACTGATTTTCAGAGGAAACTCCAGGAACATCAGCAATACTCCTAAAGATGTTCAGCAATAATTTTGGCTCTCAGCTAAATGCTTTCATTAATAGTTTAAACAATAATTAGGCCAATTTAAATGTCATTAAGAAAAATAAAAACTTTTCCTTTTCAAATGTACAGAGAACATTATAAAACCCTGCAAAACTAACTGACAAAATCACTAAGCAGAGTATTTCAGAAAATAAAGCTGTAAAAATACAAACTTAAATTTGCTAGCTTTTGTAACATTCTATGAGGTCTTGCTCTTAATCACAGACTATGATCATGTACTATTAACATGCCTTGTACAAGTCAAATGTAAGACACTGTGTCACATACTAATTAGTAAGTCCATAAAAGCCTTACGGCAATTTTAATACTATTAAAATACTAAAATAAGTCTTTTAAATCCGAAATTGTTCTCACTCCTGTAAACAATGTACAATTAACTTTCACCTTTCCTTCAACTTCAAGGAATGCAAAGAAACATTAGAATCTCTTCTCTATACTTTTTCAGACTTCTAGGTTTCACGTGAAAATTAGATATTCCAAGAAAAACAAAGACTATTTACACTACAGTCATATAGCACCTTCTACATGCTTTAATTTATTAGCACATCTTATAATTTGTATTCGTCAAATTTTATTACAACATATACCTTCAATTCCAACTGGCGAACCCAAACTATATTATTGACAACTTCTGAAAGATTTTTGCCAGAAAGTGGTCCGTTTGCATCACCAGGAACTCCTCGGCACCGATTCTCAAAGTCCATTCGAAAATCTGTAAAATTTAAACCAAATAAGTGAACGCCCAGAGTGAGCAAAGATCTCCTAAATGCCTTCCATGTGTCAAAAGTTACGAACAGAAAAATAATAAAAGTTAGTCCTTGTCCTCAAGGACCTTATCTCAACTGAAACAGAGAAAGAAAATAGCCTATTAATTCAAAAAATCTGGCATTTATAACAAATAAATAAATTTGTCTTTAGCACAAAAGGTCAGAAAATGTATTCTTAATCCTAAATGGTAGGCAACAGAGAAAAAAGTAATCTACAAAAATATTTCTCAAGCACTATAATCTCTGATAAAATTTTACCTTTAACTGAGTCTGTAAGTCTTGCCAGTAAAGTTTCTCTTTCTAACATCAATTCTTTGCTTATAGTTGGACGCTTCACCAACTCTTTATATTTCAGAAATGCTTGAAGAAGCTAATATAAAACAAAATAAGTAAATACTCATCCCAATGAATTGACTTAGTAAATATATAACTACTAGAATAGCTGAAGGGGAATACTGAAAGTAAAATATTTCATTATTTTACCTGCTGTGGACTGTCTTGAATTTCTGAAATATAATTTTTCAATTTTCCTGCTATTTTTTGTTCTGCAGGTGCGATAATTTTCTCATATTGAGAGACTGCAGCTTTCCACAAGGGCTAAACACATTAATAATATTATTAGACTTTAGTATTTCAAAAATCTGATTTTGTAAGGAAAAACATAAATAGGAAATCAGAGAAATTCTAAACACACATATATTCACCTCAGTATAGGGATTATATTGCACAGGATTCAGGCCAGTAAAAGGTTCAAATACTCGAGCCAGGCATATCATTTTCTCTTCACCAGCCGGTAAAAAAAAGAGAAGCTTCTCATGAATTGTTCTAATAGCTAAGACCTAAAACATAAAGTATGAAAATAATACATTTATTTAAATTAAAAAGGCTGCAAAAATAAGTTTAAAATCTAAAGCTATAAGGTAAAAATTTCTTTAAACTATGTTTAAAGAACAATAATTGAAATGAACATTAAAACTGTCACTATAATCCTGAGATCTACCACTCAGCAATCAAAGTGATGCACCCTAACATTAACCACCATGCTCAAATCTAGTAAAATATATGAAATCTAAAGTTTTTAAACTATGTTTAAAGCTTATGTAATTTTTAGAATCTGCCCTAAATATAAATAAAAACTTCTGATTTTCATTATTCTGAATTAAATTGCACTTCTAATAATAAAATGACATGTTAACAGCCCTATTTATAATTTATAAACAGCTGGAAAAAGATTATCTTTGCATTTTAATCTGAAAATTTCCACCAACAATCAAAGGGTAATCAAGAAGTTTAAGTAAAAACACTATAATCTTCCATCCATTTGAGTTGGCAATCTCAGTATAAACTCATGTTTTATTTTTCTCTTGCTTAAAAAAATATCTATTTAACAACTCCATTTACCTAGAATGCCTAAAAACATTCCTTAGTAACTTCCCCAACCATGTTTCTGCCAAATACTATTTCCCACCAAAAAGAACCAAGCTCCTTAGAATAATGGATAATTTCATGTATGGGATAGAAAATGCACAAGATGGCCTAAGCTGGGCTAGAATATTTTGGAGGGCCTAAGTTATCCAAGAAATACTGGAGCTGAGTCAAAATGACACAAGAGCTAATTTGAAGGAGCACTCTCTACCCAAAGATGAAATAATTTGAATATAACTATTATAGGATGGACTAAAACACATAACATATAAAAATTCATGAGGTTATAACGTTACTACCAGAAAATGTTTCATGGTGGCATATGGAACTTACTATGACACTAACCTATTTTTCGTGTGTGTGTGTGTTTTTTTTTTTTTTTTTTTGGCCAGGGCTGGGTTTGAACCCACCACCTCTGGCATATGGGACCGGCGCCCTACCCCTTTGAGCCACAGGCGCCGCCCGACACTAACCTATTTTTCATAGATCTAAAAGGAAATAAAAAGAAGTAATCGTCCATACTGCCATTCCAATGCAGTTCAAACTCAATATCACTAAAAGTGGGAAAAACAGATATCACATGCCTACTGATGTAAGAGGTGTAAGAACTATCCATACCACCATGACGTATTATTGTTTAAAAGAAAAGGGCAGTGCCTGTGGCTCAACGGAGTAGAGTGCCAGCCCCATATGCCGGAGGTGGTGGGTTCAAACCCAGCCCCGGCCAAAAACTGCAAAAAAAAAAAGGAGAACTCTAATCAAGGCTTTATAGCTAACTAATAGTTAAATAGGAAAAATGGGAGAGAAGGGAAAATGCTGAACAACAGATACATAGATACATATAAAAAGATGAATCCAAAAGGTAGGAAATACAACGTGGCACAAAAAGTAGAAAGGGGAAACAATTAAATTAAAAGAGACTCAGGAGACATATCAACTAAATGCAATATGTAGACCTTGTCTGCAACCTGATTCAAGTAAACCAACTATAAAAAATTTCTAAGAAAGTCAGGATAAATAAACACTGGCTAGATAAAAAAAAAGATATTAAGAAAGTATCATTGTTTTCTTGGCTGTGATCATAGTACCATAGTTACATTTTAAGGATGGAAGCATATGGTATCTCAGCTTTAAAAAGACTAGCCAAAAAACCGAAGAGGCACAGGAGACAAAGACGAGACAAGAAGTGAAAAATGTCACTGAGTAAGGGGTATATTATATTATTTTACCTTTGTGTATGTTTGAAATATTCCATAAAAAAAAAAGAACTACAGTTCCCTTAAGCAAGGTGGAAAAAGTTAGCTTTGTAATCTTTAAGTAAATTCATTTTTTTTTAGTAAATTCATTTTGCCTATCCATTTGAAGTTAAATATCTAAGTTCTATACTGAAACTCATAACTCATGTAAATTAAGCAGCTGTTTCAAATATTTGAAACAAGTATGCCCTAAAAACTGTCCCTACTTAAAAATAATTTCAGAGAGCGAAATTCTCTCAGGAGAATGTCTGAGAGCTTCCATACATGGACAAGTGGATTATCTTTTTTATAATGAAGAAAAAAATACAAGCTTACAACTAACAAGTTGATTGCTGAAGAAAAAAAGAGAATGTAGAAATCAGCACACAGTTCCCACTGTGCACCTGGCGCTGTGCCAGATGAATGCCATAAATTATTCCACATAACCTTAACTCTTATTTACTCTCAAAACTTCAAATAATATTATAACAAAGGGAAAGTGCTTGTTGAGTATAAAATACATTCACAAACAAGTGAAGACCTACATTACAGTTAAAGACAAAGATCCAAATAATCAAATTGATACCTCTTCAAGGCGTTTGCCGAGTTTGTCAAGGGTTTCTGGAAAATATTTTTCACTTTTCCATGGATGAGGAACATAGCGCTGCCACACCTGCCCTGTTAGATGAGTACACACTATCACCCACTGTTCACAAATCGAAATACTGGCTTTCAGATTTTCTTTCACAAGATAATAAGCATCTTCCCATAGGTTCAAAGTTCCCAACTTTTTCTGAACAAACCTTCCAAATGAACCACCTATTAAAACACAAAGGACAATTTTAATAAAAATATACAAATTAATTAAAGAATCTATAAATATCACATGTACACCCCCAGGCACCCAATAACAAATATTATTTTAAACACACACATACAAACACATTAGTTTGCAGTTTCGCATCTTTCACTATATCATGTACATCTTTCAAATATAAAAATAAATATAAATTACTTTAAGGCTGCAGAGCCTACTATGTGGGTATAGCATTATGCAAACACTTCTCAATTACTATTTGTTTTTATGCATATTACAAACAAGGCTGCAATAAATAACCTAGTACATATAACTTTATGTACTTGTATGATATTTCCTTATAATAATAATGAGAAGGGTAGTCTGGGGATCAAAAATTTTAATACTGACAGATAAGCCAAAATATCTTATATAATTTTTCAGTTCAAGTAAAGTCTAAATTAATATATACATAATAAACACTAAACATCTATGAAAATTTACTTCTATTAGTTGTCAAAGACTTTGACTTATATGACTTAGCCAATTAAACAAATATTTATTTAAATAATACATGATTTGCTTGAAGAGTTATATTGAATAACAGTTGTTATATTAAGGAGCATCTTAAGTAAGGACTTAAAGGACAAAAAGAAATGAAAATAAGACAGGCTAACAAAATGTCAAAAGTTTATTCCTTTGCAGGTACCTAGGACGTCTAAGAGGTGGAGCATCCGTGACTCAGGATAAGGATCATGTTCTGTCTGTCTCCACACATCATCTACGACATCCCGGGTAGTCTCTACCAAATCAACAACTTCCAATAAGGATAGAGCGTCCAAGTTATAAAACTCCTAAAACCAAAATTCGTTAATTTGTAAAGATAATCATATTTAAACCTTGGGTAATACAGTCAAAATGATTCCAGGCTTTTTCAATGGCTACAACTGTAATATTTACCATATAATTTTCTCTACCTTTTTAGATCAGGCAATAATTACATCTTTATGCAAATGCCCTACAAGCTCCTCCATACACATAAATTTCATGAAAGCCAAAAAATAAAATTGTAAAAAGTCCATTCATTTATTTACATATTTTGTATCTGAATTCATTTTTTAAAAAAATTTACCCTGTAGAGGTAGCCTCAACTCCACAGGCATTCACATGTCTTTATTCATTCCTCTATAGCATTGCATGATATTATAATTAATAATAATACAACCATAGTACAAGTTTTATTATACTGTGTTTCATCACCGTTATCAAAAAAGCTTATTACAACCATTTCAAACAATTCATTAAAATGGTATTATTAAAATTGTTGTGGAATGAACAGAAAACTACTACATAGTTCCTTTGAAAATAATAGCCTTAAAGAAAAAGAAAGAAAGAAAATTATAGCCTCTTGTAATCATACTTAAAATGGTCACTTATCTAATCTCTGTGTAAATACATCAAGGAATAATCAAATAAGCATAAAACTAAAGTCTTCATACTTCAGATTACTTCAAAATGCTAATTCAAATAAAGGGAACATTCTTTCAAAAGAACATATTACCACTAAATATATAAATTTCCATTATATTATTTGTTTTTCACTACATACCTGCAGAAAAGTAATTTTGGTCTTGAGAAAAACATTGACTAGAGATCAGAATTTAACTAACTTAGATTTCTCATTTGCAGTCATTTTAAACACACATCTTAAGTAAACTTTGCTACATATGAAAGATATATTTGGTTCACATTCATCAAGTAGACTTTAAATACAGGAAAGTATAGTGAAAATTGCATCCTAAAGTGCCTTTAAAAATCCCTGATATATAACTATGTATGAACACATACTCTTGCAATTGTTTCAAATAGTTCTTTAAAATAACTGGCTCTTTCTTTAATTATCTGTTTATTTCCACGATGACCTTGTTCTATCCAAAACTGGAACTCATCAGTTGGTGTAAGAATACCTAGAAAAGACAAGACACAGAATGTCAGAGCAGCAAAACATTTGAGTCACCTGACACATAAGGTTCCCAGCTAAGGTCAAACAAGGTGATACTCTACCTTCTTGTTCCCTATCTCATGCTGTACACAAATATTGTTGCAGTCTATTTAGTACCACACTTTCACACCTTTATGTTTTCTCTTAATGATTTTGCTGTTAAAATGCCCTATAGCATAACACTAAATTGCTGTCCAGGGTTTCTATGCACAAGAAGGTTGTGATGTGCCTTACACAGAAAATACACATATTAGATAAGCTTTATTCAAGCATGATTTACAGTACTGTTGGCCATGAAGTCAATGTTAATGTATCAACAATATATAAATTAAAAGCTCAAAGGAACCTAACCCTATATTTCCTCTAGATGCAAAGGTTCAGAATTGGCTAGTTCAGGGTTCACAGTGACTTTATAAAACATATATAACTGCAAATAATGAGAATCAACTATATTTCTACAAACTGCACATTGCTAAAGATTATATTTTCCGTTTCCCCAAAACTATATAAATCTATTCATTAAAGAAAGGCTTATGCTAGCCTTGCATGGTGGCTCACACCTGTAATCCTAGCTCCTAGCACGTTGGAAGGCCGAGGCAGGTGGATCACTTAAGATCAGGAGTTTGAGATCAGCCTGAGCAAGAGCGAGACCGTGTCTCTAAAAATAGCCAGGCACTGTGGTGGGAGCCTATAGTCCCAGCTACTTGGGAGGCTAAGGCATGAGGATCACCTGAGACCAAGAATTTGAAGTTGCTGTGAGCTATGACACCATAGCACTCTATCCAAGACAACAGTGAGACACTGCCTCAAGAAAAAAAAAAAAAAGCTTATGCTCAGAGAAGTTCCAAAAGCATGGAAAAAAAAATCTGTGAAGAAATAGGTTCATTTACTAATGTACTAAAATGAAACAATCATTTTGTACTTTCTTTTATTAAGCTAAGGTTATATACCTCGAGTGTCATCTTCCTTAAATTTCAATTTTGATAAGTTAGTATCTGATCTTCGTAGAACTATACCCAAGCCAGCCTCTAGTTCACTCAAAAGATTCTGAAGTTTGGGATCAAAGTTTCTGCTCCATTCCTGATCCTAAATAAAAACAGACAAGAACAACGATTGCTCAATCAAAATCTTGCCAATCAAGTTGGCTTCCTTAAACACTATCTCAAAACTATGTCCAAAAACCCCTGTTTAACTTAAAGACTGATAGCACCTCCATTTCATAAGGGGAATAAAAAGGTCCTCTCAATAGTTAAAACTATAAAGATCATTTACCAAAGAAATGTAAGAGCTTATGTGAGTTATATTTTACACCTTTACTTTAAAATTAAGTCAACAAAGCTTACTTTAAAATTAAGAGTTAAAAAGTATTTTAGTTATAAATCTAATGATATTAACAGCAAATACAATAAAATAATAAACAGCTGGGCACAGTGGCTCAGGCCTATAATAATCCCAGCAGTGTGGGAAGCTAAGGAGGGAGAATTGCTTGAGCTCAAGATTTCAAGACTTGCCTGAATGAGAGTGAGACCCTGACACATAAAAAAATGAAAATTCCAGCCAGGCACCACGGCAAGCACCCGTAATCCCAGCGGCTTCCAGAGGCTGAGGCAGCAGGATGTCCACAGCCCGAGTCTGGTGCAGTGAGCTATAAAGCCATTGCACTCTGCTCAGGGCATGGGGTGGGACTCTCTCTCAACAACAACAACAACAAAAATAAATAAATAAATAGATAAGATAAAATAAAATAATAAACATCTATGTTTGTATGTATGAAAACATTTATTAAAATGCTAGGTTAAAAAAATAAATAAATAAATAAAATGCTAGGTTAAAAAAAAAACGGGACAGTTAGTTTACTCACCTTTAACAACATTGGTGCAAATACTTGTCGTACTGCTTGGTAAAGGGAATTAATAGGTGACTCTAACATGGATGAGACAAGAATATTATTATGTAGATTCTCATCAGTAATGACTTCAGGTCGCAGCTTGAAAAACACCAACACTTTATCTTTTGTGTCACCAAATTCAATCTAAAGTGATAAACAAATGATTTTTATTGTTACATTTATAAAATTTAATATTTGGAAGAAATGTTTCTCAAATAAGTTGTACTGCCATAATAATAGCACTTAGAAAAATAATTTCTTTAAAAATAAATATATCAAAACCAATCTTTACTCTGGACTTAATTAAAAAATGTATTCCCACTTACATGTGATCATATCATAAGGTTACTTTGATATTTCTGAAGTTACTTAGTAATATTACATAGATCAAAGCAGTACACCCCAGGTACACAATAACGAGCAGTACTTTTCTCCTACCCCAGAAAATCTATAACAAAGATGTTAAATTTCCCTTTTACCAAGAAAAAACATTTTAAAAGGTGATTTTTTTACAAGCATATACTCAAAACTACCTAAATGAACTTAAGTTGTCTATGTCCTAAAATTACCTTTATCATAAACAAAAATTTTTCCTTAAACAGTTCAAGCATCAAACTTTTTTGTTAAATTGTGTTATAGCCAGATTATTCAAAATTGGAACCAGATGAATTCAACTGGAATTCAATAAAGCAACCTTGTTCAAAATATAAGTTCATAGTTAACCATTCATTAGATGAAAATATACTGCTCAAAAGAAGTCTTTGCTTACATACATATTTTCAAAGTTATTTTCATTTCTTTTTCCAGGAAGAAAAATCTATGGACTAAAAGACAAGAACACCATACAGCTGAGTAGGTTTCATGCTATCATGCTACTTTTTAAAAAATCCTAAACATTACATTTTTGGGGCACTGGGAAGCTGCTCACACTCTCATAATATTTCACGATACACTAAAGTTATATGAAATCCAAATATTAATGTCCACAAATAAAGTTTTATTATTCATTCATTCACATGGCTTATTACATAGTTCATTACATAGCTATTTTTACACTACAATGGCCACGTTATAGTTGCAATAGAGAACTTGCAACCTGCAAAACCTAAAATATTACATGACTCATCAGAAAAAAAAGTTTGCCAAACCTTGTCCTAAAACATAAACTGGATCACGTTTCTCTTGCTGAAGATTACCCATGAATTCTCTTATGAACTTAAATTGTGTGTAAGATCCAGATTATTCTCTCATCTCATCTTCTGCATTGTCCTATATTACCTGTAAAACCTCAGCAATCACCCTGGATTTTTTTTTCTGCCCCATGAAACCAAGCTGAGACCCAGCTCAGAACTTTGGTACTTAATGGTTTCTTTTGCTTAGGATACTATTCCCCCAATTTTATGTTTGCCTACACATCATTTAAATCTCACTTCAAAGGTCACTAATGCAGAGAGGTATTCTCTCCCACTCTATTTTAATGTAGTTCCCCACCCAACCCCATCCACTACTGTAACATTATTTTAGTTTATTTTTATTTTTCCAACAGAGTCTTTCTTGCTCTGTTGCCTGGGCTAGAGTACAATGGTGTAATCACAGCTCACTGCAACCTCAATCTCCTGAGCTCAAGTGATCCTCTTGCCTTAGACTCCCAAGAAGCATGTCACTATGCCTGGTTAATATTTTACTTTATTTTATTTTTTAACTTTTTTGTAGAGACAAGATTTCACTATGTTGCTTAGGCTGGTCTCAAACTCCTGGCTTCAAGCAATTCTACCACCCTAGCCTCCCAAAGTATTAGGATTACAGGCATGAGCCACTTGGCCTAGTCTATTTTTATTTTAACAGCATTTATCAATACCCAAAATTATGTTACATTACATATCTGTGCTTTGTTTTAACCTATCTTTGTCCACAACGTTACTCCTTTAAGACATGAACTCTGTGCTCATGACTTTACCCCCAGAACCTAGGACAGTGTGACACCCACAGTAGGTACTCAATATTTGTTGACTCATTACTAAATTATGCTGACTCTCAGATATCTAAAGTACACTTTAAGGCAAAACAAAATATTTTCAAGTATGACTAAAAACCTATAGTGTCCTATGTGACTAAAAATAACAGATACATTGTTGGACTCTACTAATATCTTTTAACTTAAAACAAAAAAAAGTTATAATTTTAACTTTTAATACCCAAGACATTTTCACAAATTTAAACCCTTCCCTATTTTTCCACTGCATTCTTTATGAACTTTTAGTTACATTTACAACACTGTGTCCTGATTTTATAATTTATTGAGTATATGTCCTCCTAGGCCACTGGAGTTTGGCTCTGGAAGGTAGAAAGCAGGGGGCCCTATCCTGGATTACAACCCCTATTAGAAAAAGAAAATCGTTAACACTTAAAATGTAACCTTTGTGCCTTAATTTCCTCAGCAAATAAAATAGGAACAAAAACCTGTCTTACAGTATTGTTGTGGGTATTAAATGCACTAATAATCTTACATATAAAAGAGTGCATAACAGACTGTAAAGTGAAAATAAATGTGCATTATAATTATTCATTCTTTTTAAAAATCTGTGTAAACCCACTAAACCTGGCAAAATGCCTCACATATACTGAGTTCAAAATTAACAATAGAACTGAATTAAACCAAACAATAAAGATTTATAGTGAAAGAGGTGAATGATTCAATCATCCTACAAAAGTGTACTGAACGCTTGCTGAGTGCCAAATACTCTGCAAGATCTAGGAATACAGGTGAACATACGAGAAAGAGGCTGAAAATATGCCTATGATTTGTTAACTTTCAGCCATTTACTGAGCCCCTTTAATGCGTCCAGCATTTTTTTTTCGTGTTTTACTTTGAGATACATACGCACACATATAAATACACACAAGTGTATACATATGTTCTGATTGCAAATGCAACCATTTTTAAGCAAGCCTGCCAGTGGAGGGAGCACCACAATGGGAAAAAAATCAATACATCACATGTTGTACACCAAAAACGTATTCAAACTTCATTTTGAATACGTTTTTGGTGTACAAACTTCATTTTGACTCCATACTGAACCTCAAAGCATTCCATAATAGACATAATCTTATTTGACAATGTGAATGTTACTTTCTTTGCATTATTATTATTGCTTAATATTTCGATGCAGCAATCGTCTTTTTCTTTTCTGAATGCATTTATTGTCGTTCGTTCTTTATGAGGTTTTTGTTTCCAGTCCTTATCTTAAACATTGTTGTTATTAAATTTTAAGCCTTTTTAATTCTATGAAGGCAAAAGTGGAAACCTAATAAACACGTGCATATGTAAAAAAAAAAAGATTTGAATTTCTAACTTATCTTCCTCCGGGCAATATCAAAATCAGTATATAACCCAAAAAAGATATACTAAAATTTGTCTCAAAGAACCGCAAAAGGGAAAAGAGGAAAAAAACAAAATGTGTGTTTTTCTGAGACGGAGTCTCACTCAGTCCCCAGGTAGAGTGTCGTGGCGTCATAGGTCACAGCAACCTCCAATTCTTCGGCTCAAGCGATCCTCTTGCCCCAGCCTCCCAAGTAGCTGGGACTACGAGCGCCAGCCACAAGGCCAGCTAGTTTCAAAATTAACTTTACTTTTAACCCATCTGTACTTTTTTAAAAGAAAAGAATGTAATTGTGTCTATCCAGGTGCCTGGAATGAGAACTTCCTTCGGTCAGGTGGGATGCAACCTTGGAAACGATATTTTCTTTCTTTTTTTTGAGACAGAGTCTGACTTTGTCGCCCTCAGTACAGTGCGGTGGCGTCACAGCTCACAGCAACCTCCAAATCCTGGGCTCAAACGATTCTCTTGCTTCAGCCTCCCGAGTAGCTGGGAGTACAGGCGCCCGCCACAACGCCCGGGTATTTTGTAGAGACGGGGTCTCACTCTGGCTCCGGCTGGTCTTCAACTCCTGAGCTCAGGCCATGCACCCGCCGCAGCCTCCCAGAGCACGACGCCGACGCACCGCCGGCCAGCGCAGGGGAGGCGGAGATGCGCGGGGTTAAGACTGAAGAGGGACCCGACTTTCCCTCCGGCTGGGCCTGGGACGTGAATGGAGACCGGACAGGGCTGCAAGGAACCGTACGTACCGTGTTGGAAAAGGAGATGCCGACGTCGGATCGCTGGACCCTGAGGAGCATCTGATTGCCGTCGTCCAAGAAGTTGTTGATTTCAAGACAGTTGTAGAGCAAGGGCTGGTCCCAGGGTTCCGACATTAGCCCGAAGTAATTCTGGGTAGTCGTGAAGATGAAGAGCTTCCGAACGTCGGCGGCCCCACCCGCCATGATGGGGTAAGGGGAACGAGGAGGGGGGGAAGGAAGGAAAGAAGAAGAAACCAGGCCAGAGAGAAGGGAAGGGAAGAGCGCGGCTCTACTCAAAGCCAGAGCCCGACGGCCCGACCGCCCGCCCGCCCGCCCGCCAGCGAGAACGCGGAGCTTCGCGGTTGCCAGGGGCGGTCGCTATGGCGACAGAGCGTCACGGCGGCGTCGCCGGCCGCGCGCAGGGATCACAGCCGTCTCGAGCACGCGCACGCAAAGCGCTCGGAGCCGATCGACCGTCTCGGAGCTCTGTAGTTGCTCTCCGTGGTAATCGATTGTAAAGGTTCTGATGAGTTTGTTTGCTCCCTGAACGTGACTTTTCTTCTTACTTATTTTATTTTTATAGCTCTTTATCAGGAGAGATACGTGTATCCTTCTCGTGCAGCAGCGTGACCTGGATGTAGGAAAATTAGGTTCTGGTCCTCCTCCACGCGCACTGTTAACAAACCACTCCGTCAGCTCAAGTTCCGCACCTGTAAAATGGGGAAATCTTATCTCACAGCCTAGTTTGCACTGAGGAAATTAAGAGATCGCTATTTTAAAGTTGCTTTTTATATTTTATTTATTTTTATTTTATCTTTTTTTTTGGAGACAGAGTCTCGAGCTGTCGCCCTGGGTGGAGTGCGGTGGCGTCACAGCTCACAGCAACCTCCAACTTTGGGGCTCAGGCGACTCTCCTGCCTCAGCCTCCCAAGCAGCTGGGATCCCAGGCGCCCGCCACAACGCCCGGCCTTTTTTTGGTTGCAGTTGTCATTGTTGTTGGGTGGGCCCGGGATGGATTCCAACCCGCCAGCTCCCGTGTATGTGGCTGGTGTCTTAGCCACTTGAGCTGCAGGCGCTGAGCCTAAAATTGTTTTTTAGACAGGCTGATGAGGAATGTTAATTTTCTTTCTCAATCTCCGCTCATTTCTGCGCTGGTTCATTCCTTATTAGTTTGATTGTTTAATCCTGTTAGTAATTTCAGAAAAAAATTAATCACCATTTTTTCATTACAGTCATTACCCAAGCCATATTTTTAAATAGCCAAAATATACAATGATACTTGTTAGTTTTATAACAAGTGCTACCATGCCCGCCATGGTAAATAAAAAGGCAAAACACATAGGAACGTGAGTCTAGAAAGCAGATGAGATCATAAGAACTGAGGAAAACAGGCTTCATCATTTTCTGCCCTATATCAGCACTATAAACTACTAAACTACTAGTCATTTATCCCAAAATTCATCAAAGATTCAGCTCAATAATTCTCTTCTACAAGTATTTACTGCATGCTACTATATGCCAGGTACTGAACTAGGCCCTTGGGACACAGTCCCGACATCACAGTTTTTACTCTAGTCTTCATCATCTCAGCACTGATTTGAGCATCATCCTAGGGTAAAGAAACATATATAGATTCTTTTATTTGTATGCAATAATCACAGACTTCCTCTAAAACTGTATTCTTTTAGAGCTAAAGAGTACCTTTATCTGTTGAGCAACTTGATTCAAGATTTGGGGATGGGAACTAAAAAAAGCTGAACTACTCTAAATGATAAAGGGAAATAACTTTAAATTCTCATGAAATATCCAAGAGGTGGAAGATGGAATTTTGGCCACTGTCTGGGGAAAAAATCCAAACAGGTGAGATTATTGGCTACTGGTGTGAAAAAAAATCCAAACAAGAACCCAAGGACTAGGTAGATGAGAATTTTGAAAGCAAAGTGGCTACTGTGGATACAGAACCACTTACTCTACATTGGGCATTATAACCCTTCCCACATCTTCAGGAAAATCTCCCTTTCCTACCAAGTTCTTGGTCTGTGAGAGATATTTTGGTGGGAATGTGTGAAAAAGCTGAATCTGGCCCAGTACAGTGGCTCACCCCTATAATCCTAGCACTATGGGAGGACGAGGCTGGAGAATCACTTGAGCTCAAGAGTTCAAGACCAGCCTGAGTACAAGTGAGACACCCTTCTCTACAAAAAATAGAGAAACTAGCCAGGAGTGGTGGAGCAGGCATGAGGTTCCAGCTATATGAGAGGCTGAGATATGAGGATCACTAGGGCCTAGGAGTTTGAGGTTGCATCAAGCTGTGATAATACCTCTGCAGTCTACCCAGGGCAACACTGAATTTTCCTATATGTATTGTCTTTTTATTTACCATATGCCTGCCATGGTAAATAAAAAGGCAAAACATACAGGAACATGAGTCTAGAAAGCAGATGCGAGCATAAGAACATCATCATTCCAGGAACTTTTAGAACTCTTGAGTGGCTTTTCACTTCCACAAGCTAAGAAACTGTGTCTGAGTCAAGTTTCACCCAAATCTCAAGAAACATGAAAGCTCCTTTTGACATGTAAACCCTTAAGAAGCCAGGAGCAGTGGTTCCCGCCTATCTGACAGGCCGAAGCACATGGATTGCTTGAGATCACAAGTTCAAGACCAGTCTGAACAAGAGTGAGACCCTATATCTACTAAAAATAGAAAAATGAGCTGGGCATCCTGGGGAGATACCTATAGTCCCAGCTACTGGGAGGCTGAGACAAGAGGATCTCTTGAGCTGAAAAGAGTTTGCTGTGTGCTATGATGACACTACAGCACCCTGTCCAGGGTGACAGAGTTGTGACTGTCTTAATAGAATAGAATAGGCCCATGAGGACAGAGATTCTGTGTATCTTACTGCTATATATGCAAAATTAGGCATAAAGCAGAAAACAAGACAAATAGAGACACTATTCTCATGAAGCTTACAATAAAGAAGAAAAAAGAATCTCCAAGAGTAAATAACTTACACAAGGACACAGTAATAGTAATTGTAGAACCACTTTTGTTTCTATGGGTTATTTCATCAACATTTGATGTAATTGAAATTAAAACTAAGAGCCAGGAGTGGTGGCTCACCCCTGTAATCCTAGCACTCTAGTAGGCCAAGGCAGTGGATTGCTTGAGCTCAGGATTTCAAGACTAGCCTGAGCCAGAGTGAGACCCTGTCTCTAAAAATAGCCAGACATTGGGGCCTTGCCTGTGGCTCAAAGGAGTAGGGCACCAGCCCCATATGCCAGAGGTGATGGGTTCAAATCCAGCCCGGGCCAAAAACCACACACACACACAAAAAAAATAGCTGGCCCTTATGGGGAGGGCTGGCACCTATAGTCCCAGCTACTTAGGAGGCTGAGGCAAGAGGATCACTTGAGCCCAAGACTTTTTTTGTTTGTTTGTTTGTTTGTTTGTTTGAGACAGAGTCTCAAGATGTTACTCTGTGGCATCATAGCTCACAGCAACCTCCAACTCTTGGGCTCAAGTGATTATCTTGACTCAGGCTCCCAAGTAGCTGGGACTACAGGCACCCGGCACAATGCCTGGCTACTTTTTGGTTGTAGTTGTCGTTGTTTGGTGGGCCCGGGCTGGATTCGAACCGGCCAGCTCTGGTGTATGTGGCTGGCAACCTAGCTGCTTGAACTACAGGCAGCAAGCCTGAGCCCAAGAGTTTGAGGTTGCTATGAGCTGTGACACTATGGCATTCTACCAAGGGTGACAAAGTAAGACTCTGTCTCAAAGACAAAAAAATAAAAAAGAAAAGAAAGAAAGAAATTAAAACTAAGAAATCTTTGAAATATTCATCTACTTAAAAATAAAAATAAGCCCATTAATTGTTAACATAAATAACATTTTATTTAAATAATTTTATTTATTGTATTTCTGAAAACAAAAACAAATTGGATGAGAAAAGTGGCATTGTTTTACATTTCTGCAAATCTCTTTCAGGCCTGGCTCCGAAGAGAGGTGGGTCCTCTGTCTGTTTCTGCATTCCCTCTATTCCGAGATGTTGTTTTGTTTGCAGTCTGTGGAGAAAATCTGGCCTCATAAAGGTATGAAGTTTGAAAAGGGAGGAGAATTTTAATAGCCTTTCAGATAATTTTGAATATTTTTTGATACTATATTAAAACTCCATAAGTGGTAGTTTCTTAAAGGACAGTTGAAATTTGGATCCTGGAATTAGATTAATGAATATTTCATGCTCAGCTACAATAACATACGTTGGTTATCATGCACTTTGAATGAATCTTTGATCCACATATAATTTTGAGACATCATGCCTTCGTCATTAGAAAATGTTGGTACACTAAGCTTTAAAGATCATTGTACAATATCAAAAAAGTCAGTTTCATTAATATGCCAGGGATCTCATAAGAAAAAGTGCTTATGCATAGGTAGGCTATCGAACTTATAGTACGGAATTCAAGTTTTCCAAAATCAATTTTTTTAATATTCTGATTTTTTTTTTTTATTGTTGGGGATTCATTGAGGGTACAATAAACCAGGTTACACTGATTACATTTGCTAGGTAAAGTCCCTCTTGCAATCATGTCTTGCCCCCAGAAGGTGGTGTGGCCCGCACCAAGGCCCCGCCCCCCGTCCCTCCTTCCCTCTATCTGCTTTTTTATTAACAAGTATATGATACATATATTGCATACTGTATATAGTATACGAGGACTGTACAGTACAAATTTATGTTCCCAGTTTGACATGATAGAATATCATTTCTGAATTCCCACTGGACTACAGAGTACAGAGAAGGTACATTAAACATTCACATCTTTAGTAATAAGGATTACCAACATGTCTCAGCATAGTATTCAGGTATACTAATACATGCTCAAAACCTTTACCCTTTCAGTCTTATTAGCTTATAAAATAAATTACACTGCATTGAAAATTTCCGCATAGTTTATACAAGTATTAACGTACTGTAAATGTTAATAATCCTGCTATACTTGCAGGTATGGTTTAAGAGATGCTAAACAGAAAGATTATTTTTACTCTCTAACACCAAGTACATAACAGAAGAAAAAGTGCTAGTTTGTGGAAAACAATATTGTTGTAGCCCTCGTTTACTGCATGTAAAATGGCTTTGTAATGTATTGTTTAGATGAATTTGCAAGTACTTAGACATTAACCTTGACCAAGAGAATAAAGACAACTCTGAGCAACTTCATGTATGACAGCAATTCCCTCAAGACAACTATGTATTTTCAAACCCAATTATTTTCAAACCTTACATCTTTAAGATTGTCTTTAAAACAATCTAATCAGGAATGATATGCAGATATACGTAGTATAGTATCAGCAATATAGTCTTTCAAATTCCACATTAATGCAATACTGATAGTGCAGATGGGTGTTTAATACAATAAACATATACATATAGTGTTCTCCTATAATTCTGTTCCAAGGCTCTTGAAATATGTGTGTATTTAGCATTTCCTTAGTTGAACATAGCTATGTTGCTAACATATTCTCCAAACAAAATTATTTAGAATGTTAATGCCCATTTATAATATAGATTTACTTTTTAAAATAATGAAGTATGATAGATTGCAATTTAGTTCTGACTTCTCTAAGATGACACCTGGGTAATAATTGAAGAAACTCTATAACAAACAAAAACTTATGAGACACCAACTTCATGTTTACTTGTCATTCTCATCAGTGTAAAATATTGCAATTAAAATCACCATTGATAGTAACACGGCACATGATTAAAACCACACATTCAAGGGCATCTTATATTTGAGGTCTTCCACACTAACAGCTAAACATATATATATGTGTGTGTGTGTATACACACACATATATATATACATGAAAGAAAGATTTGGTAATGGCCAATTGGCAACAAGAGCCTAAAGACCACCATGGGAGTAGAGAATGGCTTCTCTGGGTTGTTTTTCCAAAATTGAAATGGATCTTTGCTGATTACCTGTTACCGTAACCTAAGCAAACTAAACAGCATTAAGAGTCTTTGCAGGGTCTTGCTTGAGCTCTTGAACAACATTTAAATATGCCATAGCAAATGCATCAAATTTCATGAGCACTCTTAAAGCTTTCTGTTAACTCAGACTCAAAGTTGATTCAAAGATCAGTTCTATCCCTTGTCATCCTCTTTCCCCCCTTCTATACGGGCTGGAACACACACAAACAAGTTATTTCCATTGTAACAAAAAGGTTCCTTGCGTTCCATCTTGAGTCTGTGTGTTGTGGAACAACTATTTCAAGAAATGAACCCTTTGGCATGAATGTGACTAAGCATTTATAATACAGATAATATCTACTTTTCAAAGAGCCTTTTTTTTTTTATCCCAATTCATATCTTACAAAACTGAAGAAAAAATAGCCCGATCGGGATGTTTTAATGTTTTAACCAAATTCTGCAGTGATTAAAAAAAAAAAATCAAGCTCAGTGCCCGTACCTCAGTGAGTAGGGTGCCAGCCACATACACCAAAGCTGGCAGGTTCAAGCCAGCCCAGGCCTGCTAAACAACAATGACAACTGCAACCAAAAAACAGCTGGACCATCCAAGACTTAACCAGAATCAAGTGGAAATGTTGAACAGACCCATATCAAGTTCAGAAATAGCATCAACTATACAAAACCTCCCTAAAAAGAAAAGCCCGGGACCAGATGGTTTCACGTCAGAATTCTACCAAACCTTTAAAGAGGAATTAGTACCTATATTACTCAACCTGTTCCAAAATGTATAAAAAGAAGGAAGACTACCCAACACGTTCTGTGAAGCAAACATCACCCTGATCCCCAAAGCAGGAAAAGACCCAACAAGAAAAGAAAATTATAGACCAATTTCACTAATGAATATAGATGCAAAAATATTCAACAAGATCCTAACAAACAGAATCCAGCAACACATCAAACAAATTATACATCATGACCAAGTTGGTTTTATCCCAGGGTCTCAAGGCTGGTTCAATATACGTAAATCTATAAATGTAATTCAGCACATAAACAAATTAAAAAACAAAGACTGTATGATTCTCTCAATTGATGCAGAAAAAGCTTTTGATAATATCCAGCATCCCTTCATGATCAGAACACTCAAGAAAATTGGTCTAGAAGGGACTTTTCTTAAACTGATAGAGGCCATCTACAGCAAACCCACAGCCAATATCATATTGAATGGAGTTAAATTGGAATCATTTCCACTCAGATCAGGAACCAGACAAGGCTGCCCATTGTCTCCATTGCTTTTCAACATTGTAATGGAAGTTTTAGCCACCGCAATTAGGGAAGAAAAGGCGATCAAGGGTATCCATATAGGGTCAGAAGAGATCAAACTTTCGCTCTTCGCAGATGATATGATTGTGTATCTGGAAAACACTAGGGACTCTACTACAAAACTCCTAGAAGTGATCAAGGAATACAGCAGCGTCTCAGGTTACAAAATCAACATCCATAAATCGGTAGCCTTTATATACACCAACAACAGTCAAGTTGAAAAAGCAGTTAAGGACTCTATTCCATTCACAGTAGTGCCAAAGAAGATGAAATATTTGGGAATTCACCTAACAAAAGATCTCTATAAAGAGAACTATGAAACTCTAAGAAAAGAAATAGCTGAAAATGTTAACAAATGGAAAAACATACCATGCTCATGGCTAGGAAGAATCAACATTATCAAAATGTCCATACTACCCAAAGCAATATGTAATTTCAACGCACTCCCTATTAAAGCTCCACTGTCATATTTTAAAGATCTTGAAAAAACATTACTTCGTTTTATATGGAATCAGAAAAAAACCTCGAATAGCCAAGACATTACTCAGAAATAAAAACAAAACAGGAGGAATCACACTACCAGACCTCAGACTTTACTACAAATCGATAGTGATCAAAACAGCATGGTATTGGCACAAAAACAGAGAAGTAGATATCTGGAACAGAATAAAGAACCAAGAGATGAATCCAGCTACTTACCGCTATTTGATTTTTGACAAGCCAATTAAAAACATTCAGTGGGGAAAAGATTCCCTATTTAACAAATGGTGCTGGGTGAACTGGCTGGCAACCTGCAGAAGACTGAAATTGGACCCACACCTTTCACCATTAACTAAGATAGACTCTCATTGGATTAAAGATTTAAACTTAAAACATGAAACTATAAAAATACTAGAGGAGAATGCAGGGAAAACCCTTGAAGAAATTGGTCTGGGTGAGTATTTCATGAGGAGAACCCCCCGGGCAATTGAAGCAGCTTCAAAAATACACTACTGGGACTTGATCAAACTAAAAAGGTTCTGCACAGCTAAGAACACAGTAAGCAAAGCAAGCAGACAGCCCTCAGAATGGGAGAAGATACTTGCAGGGTATATCTCTGACAAAGGTTTAATAACCAGAATCCACAGAGAACTCAAACGCATCAGCAAGAAAAAAACAAGGGATCCCATCGCAGGCTGGGCAAGGGATTTGAAGAGAAACTTCTCTGAAGAAGACAGGCGCACGGCCTTCAGACATATGAAAAAATGCTCATCATCTTTAATCATCAGAGAAATGCAAATCAAAACTACCTTGAGATATTATCTAACTCCAATGAGACTAGCCTATATCACAAAATCTCAAGACCAGAGATGTTGGCGTGGTTGCGGAGAAAAGGGAACACTTCTGCACTGCTGGTGGGAATGCAAATTAATACATTCCTTTTGGAAAGATATATGGAGAACACTCAGAGATCTAAAAATAGATCTGCCATTCAATCCTGTAATTCCTCTGCTGGGCATATACCCAGAAGACCAAAAATCACAACATAACAAAGATATTTGTACCAGAATGTTTATTGCAGCCCAATTCATAATAGCTAAGTCATGGAAAAAGCCCAAGTGCCCATCGATCCACGAATGGATTAATAAATTGTGGTATATGTATACCATGGAATACTATGCAGCCTTAAAGAAAGATGGAGACTTTACCTCTTTCATGTTTACATGGATGGAGCTGGAACATACTCTTCTTAGTAAAGTATCTCAAGAATGGAAGAAAAAGTACCCAATGTACTCAGCCCTACTATGAAACTAATTTGGGGCTCTCACATGAAAGCTATAACCCAGTTACAACTTAACAATAGGGGGAAGTCGGAAAGGGGGGGGTGGGTAGAGGGAGGGGCATCGGTGGGATCACACCTGTGGTGCATCTTACAGGGGTATTTGCGAAACTTGGTAGATGTAGAATGTAAAGGTTTTGGCACAGTAACTGAGATAACGCCGGAAAAGCTATGTTAACCACTGTGATAAAAATGTGTCAAATGGTCTATGAAGCAAGTGTATGATGCCCCATGATCATATCAATGTATACAGTTATGATTTAATAAAAAAAAAAACAAAACAGCTGGGTGTTGTGGCAGGCACCTGTTGTCCCAGTTGCGAGGTTGAGGCAAGAGAATTGCTTAAGCCCAAGAGTTTGAGGTTGCTGTGAGCTATGATGTCACAGCGCCCTACCGAGAGCAACATAATGAGACTCTGTCTCCAAAAAAAAATTAAAACCAATTACCAAGATAATAAATTTCTCAACTCCATCTCCTTTCAGTTGGTTTATAGGGCTGATGAGTGGGACTCTTCGGGTACACAGTCCCTACAATTTTTATTAACATAGCATCATCAAAGCAAGCTCCCCACACAATTCCCAGGCCTCTGGAATCACTCATTTGCTGGTGTTTTAAAAACACTTAAACAGTGTAAAGCAGTGTATTCCTCCCAGTTAAAGTTGTATTGGATCCTGAGCTGTGGCTGGGATGAATGTTTGAAGATCCTTTCTTCTTTTTTTTTTTTTTTTTAATCAAATCATAGCTGTGTACATTAATGCGATCATGGGGCACTATACACTGGTTTTATAGACCGTTTGACAATTTTCATCACACTAGTTAACATAGCCTTCCTCTCATTTTCTTAATTACTGTGTTAAGACATTTATATTCTACATTTACTAAGTTTCACATGTACCCTTGTAAGATGCACCGCAGGTGTAATCCCACCAATCACCCTCCCTCCACCCATACTCCCCCATCCCTGCCATCCCTCTCCCCCTTCCCCATATTCTTAGGTTATAACTGGGTTATAGCTTTCATATGAAAGCCATAAATTAGTTTCATAGTAGGGCTGAGTACACTGGATATTTTTTCTTACATTCTTGAGATACTTTACTAAGAAGAATATGTTCCAGCTCCATCCATGTAAACATGAAAGAGGTGAAGTCTCCATCTTTCTTTAAGGCTGCATAATATTCCATGGTGTACATGTACCACAATTTATTAATCCATTCGTGGATCGATGGGCACTTGGGCTTTTTCCATCACTTAGCAATTATGAATTGGGCTGCAATAAACATTCTGGTATAAATATCTTTGTCATAATGTGATTTTTGGTCTTCTGGGTATATACCTAGTAGAGGAATTATAGGATTGAATGGCAGATTTATTTGTAGATCTCTAAGTGTTCTCCAAACATCTTTCCAAAAGGAATGTATTAATCTGCATTCCCACCAGCAGTGTAGAAGTGTTCCCTTTTCTCCACATCCACGCCAACATCTCTGGTCTTGGGATTTTGTGATACGGGCTAATCTTACTGGAGTTAGATGATATCTCAAAGTAGTTTTGATTTGCATTTCTCTGATGATTAAAGATGCTGAGCATTTTTTCATATGTCTGTAGGCCGTGCGCCTGTCTTCTTCAGAGAAGTTTCTCTTCAAGTCCCAGCCTGCGATGGGATCACTTGTTCTTTTCTTGCTTATACGTTTGAGTTCTCTGTGGATTCTGGTTATTAAACCTTTGTCGGAGACATAACCTGCAAATATCTTCTCCCATTCTGAGGGCTGTTTGCTTGCTTTACTTACTGTGTTCTTGGCTGTGTAGAAGCTTTTTAGTTTGATCAGGTCCCAGTAGTGTATTTTTGAAGCTGCTTCAAATGCCCGGGAGGTCCTCCTCATAAAATACTCGCCCAGACTGATTTCTTCAAGGGTTTTTCCTGTACTCTCTTCTAGTATTTTTATAGTTTCATGTCTTAAGTTTAAATCTTTAATCCAGTGAGAGTCTATCTCAGTTAATGGTGAAAGGTGTGGGTCCATTTTCAGTCTTCTACAGGTTGCCAGCCAGCTCACCCAGCACCATTTGTTAAATAGGGAATCTTTTCCCCATGGAATGTTTTTAATTGGCTTGTCAAAGATCAAATAATGGTAAGTAGCTGGATTCATCTCTTGGTTCTCTATTCTGTTCCATACGTCTACCTCTCTGTTTTTGTGCCAGTACCATGCTGTTTTGATCACTATCGATTTGTAGTATAGTCTGAGGTCTGGTAGCATGATTCCTCCTGCTTTGTTTTTATTTTTGAGTAATGTCTTGGCTATTCGAGGTTTTTTCTGATTCCATATAAAATGAAGTATTGTTTTTTTCAAGATCTTTAAAGTATGACAGTGGAGCTTTAATAGGGATTGCATTAAAATTGTATATTGCTTTGGGTAGTATGGACATTTTAACAATGTTGATTCTTCCCAGCCATGAGCATGGTATGTTCTTCCATTTGTTAACATTCTCAGCTATTTCTTTTCTTAGAGTTTCATAGTTCTCTTTATATAGATCTTTCGCATCCTTTGTTATATAAACTCCCATATATTTCATCTTCTTTAGCACTACTGTGAATGGAATAGAGTCCTTAACTGTTTTTTCAGCTTGACTATTGTTGGTATATATAAAGGCTACCAATTTATGAATGTTGATTTTGTAACCTGAGACGCTGCTGTATTCCTTGATCACTTCTAAGAGTTTTGTAGTAGAATCCCTGGTGTTTTCCAGATATACAATCATATTCATCTGTGGAGAGCAAAAGTTTGATCTCTTCTGACCCTATGTGGATACCCTTGATCGCCTTTTCTTCCCTAATTGCGATGGCTAAAACTTCCATTACAATGTTAAAGAGCAGTGGAGACAATGGGTTGTCTGGTTCCTAATCTGAGTGGAAATGATTTCAATTGAAGTTCCTTTCTTCTCTCTTCTCCATTCTTTAAGAAGGGATGAAAGACCATTTGGTTATATGCACCTACATGTAACCACTGTTATCCACTTTCTTCAAATTCAAGACCAATAGCATTTCTGTGCATAAATCAATTTTTTTTTTTTTTTTTTTTTTTTTTTTAGAGACAGAGTCTTACTTTATGGCCCTCAGTAGAGGTGCCGTGGCCTCACACAGCTCACAGCAACCTCCAACTCCTGGGCTTCAGTGATTCTCTTGCCTCAGCCTCCCAAGTAGCTGGGACTACAGGTGCCCGCCACAACGCCCGGCTATTTTCTGGTTGCAGTTTGGCTGGGGCCGGGTTTGAACCTGTCACCCTCGGTATATGGGGCCGGCGCCCTACGGACTGAGCCACAGGCGCCGCCCGCATAAATCAATTTTTATTGACATTGTCTATGGTGCTCAAAAGCCTGCTTTTGAAAAACTTGCCCTAGGGCGGTGCTTGTGGCTCAGTGGGTAGGGCCCCAGCCCCCATACCGAGGGTAGTGGGTTCGAACCCAGCCCCAGCCAAACTTCAACAAAAAAATAGCTGGCGGGCGCCTGTGGCCCAGCTGCTGGGGAGGGTGAGGCAAGAGAGTCACCTAAACCCAGGAGTTGGAGGTTGCTGTGAGGTGTGATGCCACGGCACTCTACCTAGGGTGATAAGGTGAGACTCTGTCTGTAAAAAAAAAAGAAAGAAAAGAAAAACTTGCCCCAATAATGGTGATATTTATTTTCATCATAAACATGAATCATTATTTTCAGTTTGTCCTGATACTTGACAGTGGTACCAGTAATTGCCAGCTCTACCAGTAAACTTTTGGGAATATATATATAATAATTTTATATATATATATAAAATACATTTTTTATATTATATATAATATATATTTTATATATAATATATTTATATACATTACATATTTTATAGCAATATATATATATTTAGCTACATATATATAATATGTGTATGTGTATATCCCTGATCTCTGGTTTCCTGTGTTTTTCAGAAATTTCCAAAATAGAAGTATGTGTGCTTTACAACTAATCATATTTATAAATAGTGTCACTCAGGGCTTAATCCAATGAATCTACTAAAGCATTAGCAGATGCTTCTTTATGATATGTGTCATGAACACAAATGACAGCCAGTTTGGTACCTTACAGCTCACACAGAAGAATTTTTGTATAAAATCTGTGTGATTAATTTGATGGGGGAATACAAGTCCCACCCAGTATTTCCCTGTTTACAACAAAGCTGTTACGAAGGTTTGGATAAAAGAAAGACGATCCATACTCTTACCCAGAAGATTCTTCACCTTTCATAAGCAAATGTTTTTGTGGACTCCCTACTGCCTGATCCTCTGCTATTAGGGACATCGTAGGAATGGAAGTAGTTGCATGGATGACCCCACTGGTATTTGGCTTTGCAGCACAGTTCTGCACGGCTAAGCACGCGCAAGAGACTGACGCTCTGGCAGTGCACCGCACAGCTACCCAAATGTTGAAATCTCACCAACAGTCCCTAGTCCAGGAGGAGTGGCCGGCTTCCTCCTTTGCCTCCCTGGCTCCCCCCTGCTCCTCTCCAGGCTAGGAAAGCACAGTATCCATCCCTTGAACTGGGGGACACATCACCCATCTAAACCAAAAGCTCTGGCTCATCTCCAAATGGTGGCAAAGACCTCCGTGTGCGCTGCAGGCACAAGGGAGACAAAGAACTTGATTCAGATAAGTGATAAATCCAGGCTGACAAGGTCTGTGAGAACCCTAAAGAGTCGACTCTGCTAGCTTGAAATCTTGCTGCACCTCTAGCTAACCGGTGAAAGACACCACCCTTCTTTGCGCTGTCAAGGATAAAATGTGATCGCAGGGCACAGAGGTGAATGTCTTGACAAGGACTGGCAGGCTGGATACTGTATTTCTAATACATTTACTTTGATATTCTTTGGGGGATACATGGAGAAACCGACAACTGATACATTAGTTTACATGTTCCCTGGTACTCGTTACATTAAACGTATCTACAAGAAGGGTTTGCTTAGCATTCCCGGAAAAAAAAAACAGTGTTCACAATCTTTAGGTCTGACCCAAGGCAAGGAGAGGCAGGATTACGGAACAGCTACCACTGACCATATGGAAGTTTTGAACGATATAAATTCAGAGATTCAGACCAGCTGAATCAAAATTAAAATGTATCTGTAAAAATTGTGTCAGGCATTGGGAGGGAGGTCAGAGAGCCAGGTGAGTGTGGGGTCGTGTTGAGGCGGGACACGGAGGCATCCAGAGTAGCAGGTGGCGCTTCCTGTGCAGGGCCAGACGGTCCGCACACTGGAAAGGTTTGATTCCAGGGTTTCCGGAAATGTCTCGTTAGCTCACCAGACGGCACAAACTCCCATGGGCAGCCTTCCCACGTACGGAGGGTGCACAGATGTGATTACGACGACACAGGTGTACGTGGAAAGCTCCCACTTGAAAGCACACAGAACACGTCCGCGTACACTTGTGTGGTTAAATCACATCTGTGCACCCTCCGCTTCCCCTGGGTACCTGGGGATTCCACAGGTCTCTTCCCCGCTGCGCTATGACCGCAGGATGATTCCCTGCCACAACGCTTGTGGGGGAGCGGATACTGAATTCAGTAAAGGGGGTGACATTTCTTTATTTTTTATTTTTTTAGAATAATCCTTTTTTTTTTATTAAATCATAGCTGTGTACATTTGTATGATCATGGGGCATCATACACTTGGTTCATAGACCGTTTGACACATTTTCATCACTCTAGTTAACATAGCCTTCCTGGCATTTTCTTAGTTATTTTGCTAAGACCTTTACATTCCACATTCACTAAGTTTCACATATACCCTTGTAAGATGCACCGCAGGTGTAATCCCATTAATCCCCTTCCCTCCACCTACCTCCCCCCTCCCTCCCCTCCCTTTCCCCCTTCTCCCTATTCTTAGGTTGTAACTGGGTTATAGCTTTCAAGTGAAGGTCCTAGATTAGTTTCATAATAAGGGTGAGTACATTGGGTACTTTTTCTTCCATTCTTGAGACACTTTACTAAGAAGAATATGTTCCAGCTCCATCCACGTAAACATGAAAGAGGTAAGGTCTCCGTCTTTCTTTAAGGCTGCATAGTATTCCATGGTGAACATATAGCACAATTTATTAATCCATTCATGGATTGATGGGCATTTGGGCTTATTCCATGACTTAGCAATTATGAATAGGGCTGCAATAAACATTCTGGTACAAATATCTTTATTACGATTTGATTTTTGGTCTTCTGGGTATATGCCCAGTAGAGGAATTACAGGATTGAATGGCAGGTCTATTTTTAGATCTCTAAGTGTTCTCCACATATCTTTCCAAAAGGAATGTATTAATTTGCAATTCCACCAGCAGTGCAAAAGTGTTCCCTTTTCTCCACATCCACGCCAACATCTCTGGTCTTGGGATTTTGTGCTATAGGCTAGTCTCACTGGAGTTAGATGATATCTCAAAGTAGTTTTGATTTGCATTTCTCTGATGATTAAAGATGATGAGCATTTTTTCATATGTCTGAAGGCCGCGTGCCTGTCTTCTTTAGAGAAGTTTCTCTTAAAGTCCCTTGCCCAGCCTACGATGGGATCCCTTGTTCTTTTCTTACTAATGTGTTTGAGTTCTCTGTGGATTCTGGTTATTAAACCTTTGTTGGAGACATAACCTGCAAATATCTTCTCCCATTCTGAGGGCTGTTTGCTTGCTTTACATCCTGTGTTCTTGGCTGTGCAGAAGCTTTTTAGTTTGATCAAGTCCTAATAGTGTATTTTTGAAGCAGCTTCAATTGCCCGGGGGGTCCTTCTCATAAAAAACTCACCCAACCCAATTTCTTCAAGTGTTTTCCCTGCACTCTCTTCTAGTATTTTTATAGTTTCATGTCTTAGGTTTAAATCTTTAATCCAGTGAGAGCCTGTCTTGGTTAATGGTAAAAGGTGTGGGTCCAGTTTCAGTCTTCTATAGGTTGCCAGCCAGTTCACCCAGCACCATTTGTTAAATAGGGAATCTTTTCCCCATTGAATGTTTTTAATTGGTTTGTCAAAGATTAAATAACCGTAAAGCTGGATTCATCTCTTGGTTTTCTATTCTGTTTCAGACATCTACTTCTCTGTTTTTATGCCAGTATCATGCTGTTTTGATCACTATCGATTTGTAGTATAGTCTGAGGTCTGGTAGCGTGATTCCTCCTGCTTTGTTTTTATTTTTGAGTAATGTCTTGACTATTCGAGGTTTTTTCTGATTCCATATAAAATGAAGTATTGTTTTTTTCAAGATCTTTAAAGTATGACAGTGGAGCTTTAATAGGGATTGCATTAAAATTGTATATTGCTTTGGGTAGTATGGACATTTTAACAATGTTGATTCTTCCCAACCATAAGCATGATATATTTTTCCATTTGTTAACATTCTCAGCTATCTCTTTTCTTAGAGTTTCATAGTTTTCTTTATATAGCTCTTTCACGTCCTTTGTTATATAAACTCCCAAATATTTCATCTTTTTTGGCACTGTTGTGAATGGGATAGAGTCCTTAATTGTTTTTTCAATTTGACTATTGTTGGTATATGTAAAGGCTACCGATTTATGAATGTTGGTTTTGTAACCTGAGACATTGCTGTATTCCTTGATCACTTCTAAGAGTTTTGTAGTAGAGTCCCTAGTGTTTTCCAGATACACAATCATATCATCTGCGAAGAGCGAAAGTTTGATCTCTTCTGACCCTATGTGGATACCCTTGATCACCTTTTCTTCCCTAATTGCGGTGGTTAAAACTTCCATTACAATGTTAAAAAGCAATGGAGACAATGGGCAGCCTTGTCTGGTTCCTGATCTGAGTAGAAATGATTCCAATTTAACTCCATTCAATATGGTATTGGCTGTGGGTTTGCTGTAGATGGTCTCTATCAGTTTAAGAAATGTCCCTTCTATACCAATTTTCTTAAGTGTTCTGATCATGAAGGGGATGTTGGATGTTATCAAAAGCTTTTTCTGCATCAATTGAGAGAATCATATGGTCTTTGTTTTTTAATTTGTTTATGTGCTGAATTACATTTATAGATTTACATGTATTGAACTAGCCTTGAGACCCTGGGATAAAACCGACTTGGTCATGATGTATGATTTGTTTGATATGTTGCTGGATTCTGTTTGTTAGGCTCTTGTTGAATATTTTTGCATCTATATTCATTAGTGATATTGGTCTATAATTTTCTTTTCTTGTTGGGTCTTTTACTGGTTTGGGGATCAGGATGATGTTTGCTTCATAGAACGTGTTGGGTAGTCTTCCTTCTTTTTCTACCTTTTGGAACAGGTTGAGTAATATAGATACTAATTCCTCTTTAAAGGTTTGGTAGAATTCTGACGTAAAACCATCTGGCCCCGGGCTTTTCTTTTTGGGGAGGTTTTGTATGGTTGATGTTATTTCTGAACTTGATATGGGCCTGTTCAACATTTCCACTTGATTCTGGTTAAGTCTTAGAAGGTGATGTGCTTCCAAGTAACAGTCAATTTCCTTCAGATTTTCATATTTCTGAGAATAAAGTTTCTTGTAATATTCATTAAGGAGTTTTTGGATTTCTGAGAAGGGGGTGACATTTCTTCAGGAAAATAATCTGTCCTCCATGGTTCCATCCCAGGTTCTATGCTAATTTTTTTCTGTAAGACAGGCTTCTCCTATGATTCAGTTATAGGTACTTGCAGACTACTGTTTAAATTTTCATCTGCTCCGACAAGGAGACCATGAGAGGCTGCTGGAGGAGCCTCGTGTGCATGAATGGGACCGGCTGCACCAGGGTTATGTGACAGGCAAGACCTTGAGTTGGGCGAGGGCAGCGGACGTCACCGCCTGCACCCACATGGGCACGTCCAGGGGCTGCCAACCTGCGGAGGGAAGGGGTGAGGCTTCTCCACCTGCGGGCGGGGAGGTCCCTGCTCAGCCCGGGGAGGCTCTCGGGGTGGGGATGCCCATGGAGGGATGGGGTGAGGCTTCTCCACCTGCGGGCATGAGGCAGCCTGCTCAGCCCAGGCGGGGCTCTAGGGGTGGGGACGCCCGCGGAGGGGTGAGGCTTCTCCACCTGCGGGTGGGAGGCGCCTGGTCAGCCCAGGCGGGGCTCTCGGGGTGACCCACCAGCCGCAGGTGGTGAGCTCCGCTTGCTCCCCACCAGGCCCACCTGCGCCTTCTGCATTCCGGGCAGGCCCCGGGCTCTGAAAGAGCTTACCAGGCAGTGGTGTACAGTAAATGGCCCGGTACTTTCTGGGCTTCACAGATTCCATGCAATTAGATGGACAAGACCCTGAGACAGGGTCCATGGCCTTTAGCTTAACAGGGACTGGGTCAAACAAGAGCATTTTAATTAAACCTTCTAGGCTTTGCGAGGCGCGGTGCTGAATGCTGCCGGGAGAAAGGCCCGGAGCCGGGCTGCCCTGAACCCCAAGAGTGCGGTACTGGGGCGCCGCGGAACACGGACACAGGGACCAACTCAGGGCAGTCACACCAAGCCGGCGCCTCCTGGCGGGGAGAGTAGAGGCCCCAAATTCCAAATTTTGCACAAAAGCTTGAATTTTATCATTGGCAACAAATAATGTGAGTTATTTTCCTTGAAGCGATAAGCTCATTTCATTCATTTTTGAGAAAAATGCCGAATACTCAAAATATAACATGTATTTCTAAATAACCATGATTTCTCTTTCTTTCAAGGAAAGATGATCTTCGGGGAAAAAATCAGCTAGTGTAAATCACAACCATCACATGACTTCTTTTCCTTGAGGCAACTGTTATACTTCAACAGAAGTGCTTTATGGTTATTTCATTTCATCCTTCAAAATATTAAAATGACTTGTACTCAAAGTCTGACATTTAATAAAATGAATAAATATACCACTCCTCCATCAAGGTCATTCTTAAGTGACTCTGGAATCTCTAGCTACCAGTGAGTGGATAGAGACAAAAAATAGACAATTACTTAATAGCCTGGTTCCCCAACCTTGATTTGTGCCAATGTGCCAGCAGTTTTAGCTGCTGTTACTGCAGTAGTGACAAACCACTACAACACCCACTTACTAGTTAACAGTTCTATCCATCAGGGAGGCAGGTCCTGCGCGACTGGGCTCTCCAGGAAGGTTCTCACTGGCTTAAATCAAGATGTCCAGGCTGCCTACAGGGGCTCACACTTGTAATCCTAGTACTCTGGGAGGCTTACGTGGGTGGATGGCCTGAGCTCAGGAATTTGAGATCAGCCCGAGCAAAAGCAAGACCCAATCGCTACTGAAAACAGAAAAACTAGCTGGGTGGTGGCATATGCGTATAGTCCCAGCTATTCAGGAGGCTGAGGCAAGAGGATTGCTTGAGCTCAAAGAGTTTGAGGTTGCTGTCAGCTGTGAGTGACACCATGGCACTCTACCCAGGATAACACAGCAAGACTCTGTCTCAAAAAAAAAAAAAAAAGTCACCCAGACTGCATTCTTTTTTTTTTTTTGGCCAGGGCTGGGTTTGAACCTACCCCGTTTCCCCGAAAATAAGACAGTGTCTTATTTTAAGGTGTGCTCCCAAAGATGCGCTAGGTCTTATTTTCAGGGGACATCTTATCTTTCCTGTAAGTAGGTCTTATTTTCAGGGAAATAGGGTACCACCTCCTGGTGTATGGGGCCGGCACCCTACTCCTTCAGCCACAGGCACCGCCCCAGGCTGCGTTCTTATCTGGAGCTTTGGGTCCTCTTGTGGTTGAGGTAGAATTAAGCTCCTTTTAGTTATAAGACTCCAGTTTGATTTCCTTGCTGGATGTCTGCTGGAGCCACTCTCAGCAACTAGAGGCCACCATTTATTTACCTCCATCTCAAATGCAACATTGAAGAACTTTTCACACATCTGTTTCAAATCTCTTATAACAGGAAGGATTCTTTACATTCCATTTAAGGGATCACATCATTAGATCAGACCCAAGTGATAATCTTTCTAGTAATTCAAAGTCAACTGATGAGTAAAGTAAACATTGGAGTAATATCCAATTGTATTTACAGGGTTTTCTCACACTCAGGTCAGGGAGCAGGCGTCTGGGGGCTCTTTTAGAATTCTACCTGTTACCACCACTCCTTCTACTGGATCAATGCAAACATCCAGCACAGTGAAAGAGGTACGTAATGGCTCAATATTATTGTAACGATAGTTCTGACCTTGCAGATCCCCTGAAAATGTTTCCAGTTCCTGCAGAGATCCACTGCTCTAGATGATTTCTGAGGTATCTATATCTACTAAAATATTGCTCTGCTTATTAAATAGAGTATAATTTTATTCAATTTAAAGAAGAAAATTCCAGTCAACTTGACTGGATTAAGGGATACCCAGGTATCTAGTAAAACTTTACTGCTTTTGCACTGCTGGTGGGAATGCAAATTAATACATTCCTTTTGGAAAGAGATATGGAGAACACTTAGAGATCTAAAAATAGATCTGCCATTCAGTCCTGTAATCTACTGGGCATATACCCAGAAGACCAAAAATCACATCATAACAAAGATATTTGTACCAGAATGTTTATTGCAGCCCAATTCATAATTGCTAAGTCATGGAAGAAGCCCAAGTGCCCATCGATCCACGAATGGATTAATAAATTGTGGTATATGTACACCATGGAATATTATGCAGCCTTAAAGAAAGATGGAGACTTTACCTCTTTCATGTTTATGTGGATGGAGCTGGAACATATTCTTCTTAGTAAAGTGTCTCAAGAATGGAAGAAAAAGTACCCAATGTACTCAGCCCTACTATGAAACTAATTTAGGGTTTTCACATGAAAGCTATAACCCAGTTACAACCTAACAATAGGGGGAAGGGGGAAAGGGAGGGGAGGGAGGGGGGAGGTGGGTAGAAGGAGGGGGATTGGTGGGATTACACCAGCGGTGCATCTTACAAGGGTATATGTGAAACTTGGTAAACGGTCTGTGAAGCTAGTGAATGATGCCCCATGATCATATCAATGTACACAGCTATGACTTAATAAAAAAAAAAAAAGAATAAAATTAGAAATCAAAAAGAAAAAAACAAAAAACTTTACTGCTGTGTTGTGCCCAGATCTTGAAATCCCCCACAAAGACCACTAAGGAGCCGACTCCGATGCAAAAGCAAAGAAACTGTTTATTCACAGACTCGAGTCTGGGCTTCTCGTTTCTGGCGCAGCAGGAGGGCAGAGAAGCCCCTACTGCAGAAGAGCAGTTTTAAGGATACAGAAAAGAAAGGGGGGGGGGGAATAGGGGCTTAAGGACCTAAACAATGTTTGAGTTGGGCTGATTGCTTAGGGGAAAGATTTACTACTAACGGCTGAGGGTGGGGGCCGTTATCACTTGGGGCAGACACACTGGAGCCCGGGGTGGGGAGGAAGCAGGTTGCCTATCACCTTTGGTATGCAGCTGTAAATTGAAGGCTGTGAGGCAAAGTGGGGTCAGTGAAGGCTGTGAGACAAAATGTAGTTAGTTGTAACAAAATGAAGTTAGCTTGGTCCTTTCACTGCATGTGTCTGCGAGGGAGGGTTGGGAAGAGATTAGCATTGGGGTGTAAGACGATAGCCCATACCAGCAATCATTCAATCATTTGTGGAACCAAAATAAAACAAAATTAAGACAAGAAAGGGTGAATTCACTCTCTCTTCTGGGGTTAGGACATCCATCTTCTTCAGCTCTCAGACAACAGAACTCTGGGTGTTGGGCCTTTGGACTCCAGGATTTAACACCAGCAATACCCTAGATTCCGAGGTCTTCAGACTCAGGCTGAATGAATCACCAGCTGTCTTGACTCTCCAGTTTGCAGACAGGATGGTCTACTGTGAGACTTCTTGTCCAATTCACATGACATACATGTCTCTACTTATATATTCATATATGGCCTACTGGTTCTATTTCTGTGGAGAACCCTCATACATACCATTTTTCATATTGAAGCATTAATCAACTGTTCTCAGACAGTGCTGGGAAGTGCAGAGAAGAACGTAATTTCAGAACCTATTCATCAGACTTAGCAGTATAATGAAATGTTATATATGGTTTGAATGTACTCACTAAAATCCAGTCAAAACTTAATCCCCAATGTGATTAAGAGTTGGGGGCCTTGTGAGGCGATTAGGTCATGGGAGTAGAGCCTTCGTGAATGCCATTAATGCCCTAGGATAAGAGGCCCAAAGGGAGTTTGTCATGTGAGGACATATAGAAGGTACTACCTATGAGAAACGGGCTTTCACCAACCACTAATCTGCTGGTGCCTTGCTCTTGGACTTCCCAGACTCCATAACTATGACTAATAAATGTCTATTGTTTAAAATTTACCCAGTTTAAGCATTTTGTTATAGTAGCCCAACAAACTAAGGCATTACTCTAACATGAAATTTAATGTTCAATTCAAATACTTCAATATACCTCTAACTCTATAGGACAAAAGGAATCCTGTTTATTCTGACTTTGCTCCTAAGTTGGGGAATAGTTGCTAACCATTAACTCTGGGACTACTAGGGAACCAATTTTTCTAATAGTCAATTTCAATGAAAATGTACAAGGAGAGAGGAAGGAGATATATAAGCAAGAGTGTTAATCTTTACTGGTTTTAAATGTATAGATAAAAGTTCATTCTTTTGGGGGTTGGGGGGAGCAGTCTCACACTGTCATGCTGGCTAGCGAGTCGTGGTATCATCATAGCTCAATGAGCCTCAAATTCCTTGGCCTAAGTGATCCTTCTGCTTCAGCCTCCCAAGTAGTGTGACTACAGGCACACACCACACCCAGCTAATTTTTCTTTTCTTTTTTCAGTACAGACAGCAAGGTCTCGCCCTTGCTCTAGCTGGTCTCTGAACTCCTGACTGAAGTAATCTTCCTTCCTGCATCAGCCTCCCAAAGGAGGCAAGAGCACCACACCCAACCTTTTAAAGATAATTATGATATCTCTACTCCTGTACATTTGATTGACGAAGTGGAGGAATAAGCCAGAAATATGATAATATGGGGATGATTTTCTCCTATCTCTGCGAACAAAGAGAACCAGAAAACAGACATTAGAAAAAGACAAAATCAAGGTATAGAATTCTTTGCAGATAATATGTTGGTGTTTCATTATATTAAAATTCATAACATCCATAAATCTGTAGCCTTTATATATACCAACAATAACCAAGCCCCAAAAAACAGTCAAGGACTCTATTCCTTTCATAGTAGTGCCAAAGAAGATGAAATATTTGGGAGTATACCTAACAAAGGACGTGAAAGATCTCTACAAAGAGAACTATGAAACTTTAAGAAAAGAAATAGCTGAATATGTTAACAAATGGAAAAACATACCATGCTCATGGCTGGGAAGAATCAACATTGTTAAAATGTCTATACTACCCAAAGCAATACATAATTTTAATGCAATTCCTATTAAAGCTCCATTGTCATATTTTAAAGATCTTGAAAAAATAATACTTCGTTTTATATGGAATCAGAAAAAACCTCGAATAGCCAAAACATTACCCTGGAATAAAAACACAGCAGGAGGAATCACGCTACCAGACCTGAGACTGTATTATAAATCGATAGTGATCAAAACAGCATGGTATTGGCACAAAAACAGAGAAGTGGATGTCTGGAACAGAATAGAGAACCAAGAGATGGACCCAGCTACCTACCATTATTTGATCTTTGACAAGCCAATTAAAAACATTCAGTGGGGAAAAGATTCCCTATTTAACATATGGTGCTAGGTGAACTGACTGGCAACCTACAGAAGACTGAAACCGGACCCACACCTTTCACCATTAACTAAGATAGACTGTCACTGGATAAAAGATTTAAACTTAAGACATGAAACTATGAAAATACTTGAAGAAAGTGCAGGGAAAACTCTTGAAGGAATCAATCTGGGTGAATATTTTATGAGGAAGACTCCCCAGGCAACTGAAGTATCAAAAATACACTACTGGGACCTGATCAAACTAAAAAGCTTCTGCACAGCCAAGAACATAGCAAGTAAAGCAAGCAGACAGCCCTCAGAATGGGAGAAAATATTTGCAGGTTATACCTCCGATAAAGGTCTAATAACCAGAATCCACAGGGAACTCAAACGTATTAGCAAGAAAAGAACACGTGATCCCATCTCAGGGTGGGCAAAGGACTTGAAGAGAAACTTCTCTAAAGAAGACAGATGCACAATCTACAAACACATGATAAAAAGCTCATCATCCTTAATCATCAGAGAAATGCAAATCAAAACTACTTTGAGATATCACCTAACCCCAGTAAGAGTAGCCCACATAACAAAATCCCAAAACCAGAGACGTTGGCGTGGATTTGGAGAAAAGGGCACACTTCTACACTGCTGGTAGGAATGCACAATAATAGTTCCTTCTGGAAGGATGTTTGGAGAATACTTAGAGACCTGAAAATAGACCTGCCATTCAATCCTATAATTCCTTTACTAGGCTTATACCCAGAAGACCAAAAATCACAATATAACAAAGACATCTGTACCAGAATGTTTATTGCATCCCAATTCATAATTGCTAAGTCATGGAAGAAGCTCAAGTGCCCATCGACCCACGAATGGACTAGCAAATTGTGGTACATGTGTACCATGGAATACTATGCAGCCTTAAAGAAAGATGGAGACTTTACCTCTTTCATGTTTACATGGATGGAGCTGGAACATATTCTTCTTAGCAAAGTATCTCAGGAATGGAAGAAAAAGTATCCAATGTACTCAGCCCTACAATGGAGCTAAATTATAGCTTTCACATGAAGGCTATAACCCAACTATAGCACAAGACTATGAGGAAAGGGCCAAGGAAGGGGAAGGGAGGGGGGGAGGTTAGGGTGAGGGAGGGTAATGGGTGGGGCCACACCTACTGTGCATCTTAGAATGGGTACAGGCAAAACTTACTAAAGACAGAATATAAATGTCTACATACAATAACTAAGAAAATGCCATGAAGGCTACGTTGAACAGTTTGATGAGAATATTTCAGATTGGATATGAAACCAGCACATTGTACCCCTTGATTGCACTAATGTACACAGCTATGATTTAACAAAAAAAAGAAAATTCATTATGGTATAATTAAACATTTTGATTCTTCTACTAAATAATAATATCACTTATTTGAATGTTAGTGCTTCATTATGTTTTAAAAATTAAATATCAAAGTTAACTTTAAATACATTTTAATATCAATGGCAAGGATTGTGGGAGATGTGGCAGAGACTGTATCCTAAAAC
The DNA here is from genome assembly GCF_027406575.1 of Nycticebus coucang. Classification (NCBI taxonomy): domain Eukaryota; kingdom Metazoa; phylum Chordata; class Mammalia; order Primates; family Lorisidae; genus Nycticebus; species Nycticebus coucang. The sequence continues at coordinate 93,928,351 of NC_069793.1, read as the reverse complement.
TTCTCTTCTAAAATAAAAGGAACACTAGACTTATAGTATATATGATGTTATATACATGATTATTGGTAAAAATTATCCACACTTCTTGAGCATTTGTTATAACTACCTTAGAGAGCTCCCTTGAATAGTCATAATTTTTCTTGACAGTAAATCTGATTTGTATTGTGGGAAAGGTTACCACGTGACAAAGTACACACTGGCTCTCAAAGTTTCTGAAGTAATTCCATTCACATCTTATTGACGAAGCTACTTACATGGGACATCTGCAAGTGGACAGATCAGTGAAGCTTGTGGACAAAAGAGAAAATTATTAAATATTTAAGGACAATCCTAATGACTACCACACTCTCCAGCATATTTCAAATAAAAAAAAAATACTGCATGGACTAAGCACAAAAAGCTACATTCTTTTTCCTCTGCCACAATAACCAATAATGTTCCAGAATAGTAACTGCTCTAATGACAAAGAACAGAGCCTCCAGCTAACCATTAATAGACGGTGTAAGCAAGCAAGAAAACTTAGTTGTCTTAAACAAAGTGAACCTTTGGCATTGTTATTGCTATGGCCTAAACTATCCTGTCTAAACTGCTGTAGATAGAGCTTGTACTTGGTGTTCACATCAAACCCTTATCTTATACCCAGGCCATTTACTAATTGACATGCTCTAACAGGACTAGTAGGCTTGTGAGTTTGTAAAGCTGCCTTACATATTGCTGTCTTAATAATATCTGTTGCACTTACACCAAATTATGTGATAATCACTTGTCTAATAAAGATAGCCTTTCAGGATAATGAAGAATGCTTGTGAAACTGTGAAGACCCTTACTATAAAAAATTTCAAAACATATTAATAGTTAATCTTTTCCTCTGTGATGATGCTAATTATACTTTTATATGCTTTGATGTTGCTTTCTTTATTGTGTTTGTGATCTAGCTTATCTTTTATTTGCAGGAAATCGTCTTGCTTTGACTTTTAACAGGATGTGGTTTAAAAATACACAGACTGAGTAATGTAAAATGCCGAGGGGAAAGCTTCTTTACACCATGGCAACTATTTAAAAAAGTGTTCACGTAAATGGTTATTTTGAGTCTTTTTCTCATTTCCATTTTTATTTACATAAAATGATTGATGAATAACGTGCAATTAAATTAGAGCTATCTGTCCAAAAAAAGTCTAGAATCTTTTTTTGGACAGCTTTTGTGATAAAATAACTCTCTGACATCAAAGCCTGTTGCTAGGAGAATAAGACATCAAAAATTTGACACTGTCAACTTACTTAGTAGGGCAGCTCAGGATAAACTTAAAGGAAAAGGAAATAAGCTATAATTCTATTTTTAAACACTGCTTTGGCAATATGTAATCAAATTATGAAATTCAAGACTGTACACCTTTAGGAAACCTATTTGCCGAAACAACTAAAAGTGGAATTCCTCTCATGTATACAGTTTTCTTGGCAGAAATGGGGCTGTAAAGTCAATGAAGACACATTTAGAGAAGTCTTTTATTAGAGAAAGTAAAGGAATCCACAATGCACAGTCCTTCCCATCAGGTTCCTCTGAACTAAAGATTTCAGTTATCTGCACTTCCTGCTAAGGAAACTCTGGGAGCTCGATGAATGTTTTAAGGATCAAAGTTTCTTTTAGTCCAGGTATATGGTTTTTTTTTTTTATTTTTATTAAACCATAGCTGTGTACATTAGTATGATCGTGGGGCACCATACACTTGGTTCATAGACCGTTTGACACATTTTCATCACATCAGGTATATGGTTTATTTAACATGTTAATTCCCTGTAAAACTTAGTAGGCTTTCTTATTTGCTTTTAGTTCCATATTCTAAATTTCTTATTCTAGTTCTTTCCTACGTAGGGTTCTCAAGAATGATTTGCTTCCTCAGACCCAGGTGCCTCCCTCTTGACTTGATGGTTATTTTGAGGCTGTCTGAAACAAGACATTTGGAAGTTAAAAGTCTTAAATGTGATCTTTACCCAAAGATTATGCCGTTTTTTTTTTGTTTTTTTTTTGAGACAAAGTGCAGCGGCGTCACAGTTCACAGCAAAATCAAGCTATTGGGCTTACGTGATTCTCTTGCCTCCGCCTCCCAAGTAGCTGGGACTACAGGTGCCTGCCACACGTCCAGCTATTTTTTTGTTGTTGCAGTTGTCGTTGTCATTTAGCAGGCCCGGCTGGTTCAAACCCACCAGCCTCAGTGTATGTGGTCAATGCCGTAACCACTGAGCTACAGGCACCAAACTGGTTATGCCATTTTTTTAAACAGAGAGATCTGTTAGTACCTTTGTCACTTAAAACTTTTTTCAAGGCTGAGCACAGTGGCTCACATCTGTAATCCTAGCACTCTGGGAGGCGAAGGCAGGCTGATTGCGGTGCTCAGGAGTTCCAGAACAGCCTAAGCGAGAAACCTCATCTTTAAAAATAGCCTGGAGTTGTGGCGGGCACCTGTGGTCCCATCTACTGGGGAGGCTGAGGCAAGAGAATCGCTTGAGCACAAGAGTTTGAGGTTGCTGTGAGCTACCAAGGGACTCAACCCCAGGGCAACAAAGAGAGACTCTGTAAAAAATACAAACAAACAAAGAAAAAAAAAAAAACCTTTTTTCAGTCTTATCTTTTATTTCTTAAGGCCTAGGAGCAGTAAGCCTCCTTAACACTCAAAAGTCTTGCACTCTACAATTTTTTAGTACCCTTCTATCCCTTCTAGAAAACCAACCTGTTGTCATCTGAGCTCATCTTTCTTGTAAAATCTTGCGATAGCCAAGCAGATGTGGCCAAAACATACCATCACTCTGCCTCCAAGTACTGTCCATAGAGTTAGAATCTTATTAGGTTCATGGTCCACCTTCTACTTCTCATCGGGGACAATTTCTTTAGGGACTAAATATTTTAACAAGGCACACTAGGGATTTTTTTCCAATTAATATGAGAGAACAAATTTTTAGATTACACTGTTCTCACTTCAAGGCAAAGTTCAAGTCGTAGGAGAGCTCCTCGCCCAGAGAGGTATGCTAAGTACCCGGGCCTTGGGCACATTAGGTGAGATCCCACCAAATGCCTTCCCTCTTCCCGCCAATCGCCCTTCCCCTTCCTTCTCCCTCCTCACCCCCTCCCCCTTGCTAGACTACATTTGTGTTTTATCATTCGTATGAGTGTTTATATATTGGTTTCATATTAGTACTGATTACATTAGCTACCTTTTTTTTCCCATTCTAGAAATACTTTACTAAGAAGAATCACACTAGGGATTTTCAAATAACCAACCTGTTAATCTGTTCCTTTGCTGCGTGCTGCATGACCACTTATTCTATACAACACATTTTAAGCTTCTGTATGCAGCATCTCCTTCCAAGCACCAAATCTATATTCACGTGGTAGTCATGACTGCCTTTTAACAAACATTTCTGGCTTTCCTCTTTCTTAGAACATAATAGGATTGCACTTCTTTGCTCTCTTTAAAGATAGGCATAACCATATGACTTGCTTTGATTTTTGAAATGTATGTAGACGTGATACATCATGTATACACAGAAACCTTAAAAATGCACGAAAACCAATGACAATTTACTCCAGTTCTTTCAGACTGAATCTTCAAAGTATAAATCAAGATGAAGATGAAGTTCTTGCCAGCATAGCTCCCTGAGTAGCTAGGATGAGTATATTCTTCTCAATAATCTACCATAAACAAGAAACAAACTTTTGTTATGCTAGGATATGGAGATTTGGGTGGTGTTTGTTACTGCAACAAAGCCTAGCACTGACCAATGCAATCAAGGTACAGCAAATGGTACGACAACAACCCCCAAACTTTGGTGGCTTAACAAAAGAACTTTATTCCTCCTTCATTTGACAGTTCAATGTGCTATTTAGCAAGCAGCTTCTTCCATTTTGTGGGTGCATTACCCCTATGACTATGGAATTCTCCTGAGTTATCTGAATCTGCTTGACTGACAGGTGAAGAGTGAAGTCTTATGCAGGACTTGTCCATAGCAATTCCTGACTTTAAGAGAGGATAGGAGATGTATTATTAATGTACTCTTTTGTGTGTGTGTGTGTGTGTGGTTTTTGGCCGGGGCTAGGTTTGAACCTGCCACCTGTGGCATACGGGACGGGCACCCTACTCCTTGAGCCACAGGCGCATGCCAGAATAAGAAAAAATGACTTACTCCTTAGTCACACAGAGCTCTCTTTGACACAGTGTGCTTTATACATCTGGTGTTCCATTGAATGAAACTGTAGAGCAGTGATTCTCAACCTTCCTAATGCTGTGACCTTTTAATACAGTTCCTCATGTTGTGGTGACCCCCAATCATAAAATTTTTTCATTGCTATGTCATAACTGTAGTTTTGCTACTGTTATGAATTATAATGTAAATATCCGATATGCAGGATGTATTTAGGTGACCCCTGCGAAAGGGTCATTCGAACCCCAAAGGGGTCGTGACCCACAGGTTGAGAACTGCTGCTATAGATCATTTAGGCCTCGACTTGCTTATTATTTATTTATTTACTTGAGTGAGGGTCTTACTCTGACTCCCTGGTAGAATACAGCAGTATCTCCAACTTCACTGAACTTATCCATATTCTACAACCAGTGAAGGCCTCCATCCACCCCTCTGGTATAACCTACACATAGGACCAGAGCATAGTTTGTGGGACTCAGAGCAAAGTGAAAACACATAGCATCTTGTTCAAGAATTAATAAAATGTGCTGTGAGCAGAACATTAAAACAGGTGAAGCCTAAGATCCTGTGAGAAAGCACAGGTTACATGCCCATGAAGCCCACTCTGGATATACCTGAAAAGCAAGTCTGGGTATGGTGGCTGATATCTGCAATCCTCACGCTGGGAGGCCCAGGTGGGTGTGGCGTGGTGGTACACACCTGTAATCCTGGCTGCTTGGGAGCCTGAGACTGAAGATTGCTTGACCCCAGGTGTTTGAGGTTGCAGTGAGTTATGAGTATGCCACTGCCCTCATGTCCAGGCGACAAAGTCAGACCTGCCTCCAAAAAAAAAAATAATTGGTAGTATTATAGACAGGGGTGTTATCAAAATTTGGGTGGGGGGTGGCACCTGTGGCTCAGTGGGTAGAGCGCCGGCCCAATATGCTGAGGGTGGAGGGTTCAAACCCAGCCCCGGCCAAACTGCAACAAAAAAGTAGCCAGGCGTTGTGGCAGGCGCCTGTAGTCCCACCTGCTCGGGAGTCTGAGGCAAGAGAATTGCATAAGCCCAAGAGTTAGAGGTTGCTGTGGGCCATGTGACCTCATGGCACTCTACCTGAGGGCGGTACAGTGAGATTCTGTCTCAAAAAAAAAAAAAAAAAAAATAGCTGAGCGTTGTGGCCAGCTCCTGGGAGGCCGAGGCAAGAGAATTGCCTAAGCCCAGGAGTTGCAGGTTGCTGTAAGCTGTGTGATGCCACGGCACTCTACCAAGGGTGATAAAGTCAGACTCTGTCTCTTAAAAAAAAAAAAATTGGGTGGGGATAGCTCACTCCTTTAAATACCTCCTTCTTTGAACCCCTCCCTTTGAATCTACATATAGACTACTTTAAATAAATATCCTTGCTAGATGTAGTCCTTGATTTTTGTTGGGGGCACACCAAAGACCCCAGGTGATAAATACACATAAGTGTGTACCCCTCAGCAGTTTTGAGAACACTGTCACATTTATTTTCTTAGTTTTTCAGTAACACAATGCTGTGATGTCCAGTTACAGCAGGTTATTATTATATCTAAAAGACAGCAAAACTGAGTTACAACATGGATTTTCCCACATACCAATATTAAAAAGGTAAATCTTTTATATATATATATATATTTTTTTGTTTTGTTTTGTTTGCGTTTCTGTCCAGGGCTGGGTTTGAACCTGCCACCTCCGGCATATGGGGCCGGCATCCTACTCCTTTGAGCCACAGGTGCCACCCAACTAGATTCCACTTTTTGATAGGGAATGGCCAGATTCTAGAATATGTGGGCTGAGAGTTATTGTTGTGACCACCGTTGGAAAAATACAATCTATCATAGTGAATTATAAACAGAAACCAATCTTATGCTTTCCCCTATGATCCCTTTAAAGTTTCGCTGTGAACTCATTTTTCCACGCACCTTGAATAAAATCCCTTATTGTGGAAGGCTACATTTACCCTTATTTGATGCCTCTCTTAGGTTCCTATCCTAGTGACCTCAAAGTGTAGCCTCATGACTGGAATAGTAGTGATCTCTGTCACTTCAAGGCAGAACCATAAACAGTCAGCATGGGGTTTACCATGTTTTTCTTTCCCTCTTCATAGTGGAATGTTCTAGGGAATGGCTCTTCCTTCAGAGTGGGTCCCAGAATGAACCACAGTCACATTCCAGCTAACAACGACATAGCCCAGCACACTGCCTTAGGACGTGGGGTGATTGGCATGCGCTGGGTAGTTCTGCACCTCTGGTCCTTATAAAACACTGGGAGATCGCATAGGCGCCACTGAAATACCGAAATCGACAATCTGTTTTGATATCCCATTGCTACCATTCATTTAGAGTCATCTTTCTTAAGATTTTTATGTATGGAAATCTTTCACAACATTTTGACCTACAAGGTTGTTTTAAAAACAAACATTGGTGTATGGAAAGGAGAGCATTTTTATTAATATTTCTTAATATTAATTTAATATTTAATTAATATTAAATCATAGCTGTGTACATTAATGTGATCATGGGACACCATACACTGGTTTTATAAACAGTTTGACACATTTTCATCACACTGGTTAACATAGCCTTCCTGGCATTTTCTTAGTTATTGTGTTAAGACATTTATATTCTACATTTCCTAAGTTTCACATGTACCCTTGTAGATGCACCGCAGGTGTAATCCCACCAATCACCCTCCCTCTGCCCATCCTCCCCCCTCCCTCCCCTCCCTTTCCCCCTTCCCCATATTCTTAGGTTATAACTGGGTTATAGCTTTCATTTGAAAGCCATAAATTAGTTTCATAGTAGGGCTGAGTACATTGGATACTTTTTCTTCCATTCTTGAGATACTTTACTAAGAAGAATATGTTCCAGCTCCATCCATACAAACATGAAAGAGGTAAAGTCTCCATCTTTCTTTAAGGCTGCATAATATTCCATGGTGTACATATACCACAATTTATTAATCCATTCGTGGATTGATGGGCACTTGGGCTTTTTCCATGACTTAGCAATTGTGAATTGGGCTGCAATAAACATTCTGGTACAAATATATTGTTATAATGTGTTTTTTGGTCTTCTGGGTATATACCTTGTAGAGGAATTATAGGATTGAATGGCAGATCTATTTTTAGATTGGAAAGGAGAGCATTTGTATGGACTCAAGATCACAATAACATGTGACATCCCAGAAATTACTTAAGGTCTCTATTGCTTGTTATTCCGCCAGTGGAAAGTCCTATTTTAAAGAGGTGTTAAGAAGAACTAAACTATGTTCAGAATCTATAAATTAGCACATCTTAGAGCACTATTTTTGGCCACCTTGGCACAGACATACTGTTGTAAAAGATCTTTATGGCTTTGTTTTATAACCTCCAACAGCTAAGTCACTGAGTATCTTCTTTGGATCTGAAACCAGAACACACAAGTTTCTGCTTCAGGTAAATACTTCATCCTCCTTTTCCCTTTTCCTTTTCATTAGGTTTAGTAAAAAAAAAAAAAAAATTCTACTACACAAGAACCACTGTATTCTATCATAGTTTGTTTCTCCATGTTAAGTAACTTTTTGATGGAAAACCATGCCTGTGTTAGTGAGCAGTAGAAAAAATTAAAACCACATAACTAAGCATTTCTATACTGCTCATAGGTAATGAGGCTATCAATATGCCTCTTTGTGAGAGTAACTGGGATGATGAGAATGGCCTACATCACAAAGTCCCAAAGCTGCAGATGCTGGCACGGGTGTGGAGAGAAGGGAACACTTTTACCCTGCTGGGGGACTGCAAACTAGTACAACTTCTATGGAAAGAAGTATGGAGAATCCTCAAAGACTAAAAGTAGACCTTACATTTGATCCTGCGATCCCATTACTAGGTATCTCCTCAGAAGAAAAAAAAGCATTTTACCATGAGGACATTGCACTAGAATGTTCATCACACCTCAATTCACAATGGCCAAGATATGGAATCAACCCAAATGCCCATCAACTATGAATGGATTAATAAACTGTAGTGTATGTCTATCATAGAATACTCCTCAGCCATAAAAAGATGGAGAGTTTATACCTTTTATATTTACTTAGATGGAGTTGAAGAACATTCTTCTCAGTAAAGTATCACAAGAATGGAAAAGCAAACATCTAACACGCAAATGCTAGTATGAAAACAATAGATAAATAACTATACCCCTACATGAGAGAAAAACACAATTAAATATAAGAGAGGGGGAGGTGGAGGAGAGAGGGATAGGGGAGAACAGAGGGCGGTTGGTGTGCTGTTATCTAATGGGCACAATGTAAGGGTATACAGCACACTCTCTCAGTGAAGGGCTCAACTACAAGTTGAACTTTACCTAACAAATGCAAACAATGTAAGCTAATCATTTGCAAACGCCTTATTAATCTGAAATAAATAAATAAATAAATAAGACAGGACAACTGGGATGACAGCCCACTTTACAGAATGGAGGTTTGGGGGTGGCAGTAGGTACTGGCCACAAAAAAAGAGGTGGATGCATGTGACTGGTCTATATGATGCTGAACATTCCCATCCCCTTGATAGATTAAGGACCCTACTCTTTATTCAGATAGCCTACAGTTAGCCTACGTATATAGTCACACGATGCCAAATGACAGACCTATGTTCTGAAAAATGCATTGTTAGGCAATTTCACCATTGTGCAAACACAGTGTACTTATACAAACCTAGGAAATATAGCTTATTTCACAGTTAGGCTGTATGATACAGGCTATTGCTCCTAGGTTTCAAATCTGTATGTTACTATACTGAATACCGGAAGCAACTATAACAAAATGGTTAAGTATTTGTGTATGAAAACATATCTAAACATAAAACAGTTACAGTAAAAAGATATTATAATCTTAAAGGACTATTAATGTGGTCCAACATCTACTGAAATGTTACACAGCACACTACTGTATGTCCCACCCAGACTGTCAACTTCATGAATTCAGGAGTCATCTCTGCCCAGAAAAGTTCCTGGCTTAAGTGGTCAACAAATATTTGAACAGCAAACTGACTAAACATCATACATAGATCCAGCCTTCTATATATATATTTTTTTTTCCGGAGAAGTCTATAGCTGTAAGTACGCTTCTATCCCGTTATTACATTCAACTAGTGACCAGAATCTCCAGGTACGGTGGAGTCCTCTTCCTTAGGTCTAAAAGTGATTCCTTATGGTTCAATGACCTATGAACTAAGACATAATCTGTTTCCCACTCTCACTCAATATATAATGGAGGAGAAGGGATGTAATTATTACAATAGAAATTCTATTTAGAAAGGAACAGAGCTGTACAATGGCCACTGCTCTACAGCAATGCTGGTATCCTGCTAAACAGACATTATGGAATTTCCTACCCTTTGATTAGGACCTGATTGTACTCTCTGGAAGAATCTTCTTTGAATTGAGATTTTTGTTTCTGACTTTTAAGTTTTATTCCATTTCCTTAGTCCTCCTTGGGAAAAAGGCTGTTTAGCTTTTGCAGCTAATTTCTTGAAGAAACAGACTTGACTATTTCTATTTCGTCATTATAATTTGTTTTGTTTTGCATTTTGTTTAGCTTTGCACATTTTATATCAATAGTGAGGAATAATATTCATATATGAAGAGCATCCATTTTTAACTGCACAGTTAGTGAATTCTGACAAGTACATGTATCAATACCTCAATCAAGACAAATATGTCCATTATCCAAAAATTTCCCTTGTGCTTCTTTGGAGTCAGTCTTCCTCCTTATTCACTCCATCCCAAGCCCCAAGTATCACTGATATGTTATCCCTACAGATAACATTTTATGTGCTCTAGAAATTCATCATATATCCTGCTATGGATTTCCAATCGTCCCTTAAATGTTATATTGTTTGCCTGAATCAAAATTCAAATAAGAAACACATATTGAAAACAATTGATATATCCTTTAAGTCTCTTTTAATTTCCTTTTCTCTATTTGCTTCCTATTAATTTGTTGCAGAATCTGGGTCATTTATCCTATAGGTTTTCTGACAGTCTAGAGTTCGCTGATTGCATTGGATGTTTAATACCTTCCTCTGTCCTCTACTTTTTTAGATGGTAATCCTATTTAGAGACTTGATCTGATTCTGATTTGATTTTTTGGCCTCATGCATTTTTAATTAGGTTAAGGGATCTCAGGCTTTAACATTCTTTTGGTTGTAACAGAGCCTTGGACAGAATATGCAAAATAGTGAAACTTACTGGCTAACATAATAAAAAATTCCAAGGCATAGCATGAATTCTGGGCTCCTATCATAAAACCATGTTTCAGTTTTTCTATCTTTTCTGCTCAATCTTGGTCTCTTTTAAGTTTCAGCTTCATTCTCCACACCTTTTCAAATTCAAGTCTATAGGAAACAAAGTTGCTTCCTAATGGTTCAATTTTATGTCAATGGCACTCGTTGGCCTGGCTTAGGTCATGCGTCAATCCTGAACCTATTAAACACTATTCTGATTGGCCAGATTAGGGTGCCAAAGTGAAGGTAGTCTCAGTAGAACTACTGTGTTATTGAATTTAGACTTCTAGTCTTCTAGCCCCACAGTGGGTTTGAAGGTGAACTTGTTTTACATATGTCTTTCTACTTTCTATTATATATCCATCTACAATAGCCCTTACAGAAGAGGAGAGAGGGAGGGGAGGGGGTATATGGGAAAAGGGAGGGCATCTGGGGGGACCTCACCTAATGTGCATGATGCAATGGTACATTTCAAAACCATTAAGAAATGAGTATAATTGTGATGGATGTGTTACTCAGTTCAATGTAAGCATTTCACATGGTATATCGAAGCAGTACCCTGAACCCCATAAATGCACCAATGTACAAAGTTATGATTTAATAAAAAATAATTTAAAAAACAATAGCCCTTACATATAAACAATATTTCTATGAAGCAGAGGTAAAGTGTACGATGAAGCCCATTAGAACTGACCCTCAAATTCCACCTACTAGGTCAGTGGCCACCTACTGTCTCTTATCTGAGCAGTGAGCTCTGTGAAAACAAATAGTAGTTTCAGTGCGCGAGAAAATGACAAGCAGAAGTCGGAGTAGAGGAAGAAGTGGGGATAGGGGAGCGGGAGGCTGATCGCAAGCCCATGAAACATGCAGGCTCCTGGGCATGGATGCATTTAGGGGGAGAGAAGACTCCAGGAAGGTTACAGCGCAGAGCTCAGAAGGGATACTAGGTCGACCTTACTAAGTTACTTTTAACGCCAACAGCAGAGTATTAGAAGTTTCGTTTCTTGGCGGCGACACTCGGGCGGGGTGGAAGCTTCATGAGAAAGGAGGGCAGGATACCCCGGACAAGACACCGAACGGTGCCAGCGTTCCCACGACCTGCACACTTCTCCCGCGGGTCTGCGCACGGGCAGCCGGGCAGGCGGGCGCCGAGGCCCGCGGGAGCCACGCCCCTGCCGGCGACCGGCGCGGCGCTGCGTCACGTCCGGGCCCCAGCCATCCGCATCCGGGTGAGGCTGAACCCTGCTCGCTCTGGCTGGTGGAGCTGCCGCGCTGTCCGCGTTATCTCCTCCCGGTGAGACCCAACAGCAGTGTCCACCGGTCAGGAGCCACCCCTGTCCTGGGCAAAGAAAGACGAGCAGGAGACCTGGGAGCGGGCGGCGGCCGGGCTGCGCTAGTGCGGGCTGGCGCCTCTGCTCCTCCGCTTGCTGCTGTCTCTGGAAACGGGGTGCCGGCGCTGAGGGGCTTCCAGCGGACGACGACCCTCTTCCCCGGCTTCCCTGCCCACCCTGCCGGGGAGGGCAGAAGATGCCGGTGAAGAAGAAGAGAAAATCCCCTGGGGTGGCAGCAGCAGTAGCGGAAGACGGAGGCCTCAAAAAGTGTAAAATCTCCAGGTACCACCTCCCCCGACCCCTCAAGCTTTCCTCCTTCCTCCTCTGCTGAACGCTGGAGGAGGAGTCGGGCCCGGCCTCCCGGCCTCGGGCTGCAGACAGGTGAGGCCCCTGTGCTCAGGCAGTAGGTGCCGAGCCAGCACTGCGAGCCTTCGCTGCCGACTCGACCTCGTGTTCGCCTGCGTGCGCTCCGGCATACACCGAGGAACTGGGAGAGCCGCCCCACGTTTGGTTCTACGTGCGCTGGAGGGTGGGGAAACAGATGCGTGTAAAGTGCTCTTTCCCCCCATCCCCACTTCCCAACACCCTTCTTTTCCCAACCTGGAAAGGAGTACAGATCCGCTGAAGGGTTAATTCTCGAATTTCTTTGTAGAGTGTCAAGAAAGGAGCAGAGCGTGAGGAATCTTGACAACTGTCTTGGGAATGGTAGAAAGGAAAACTTATATGCTGTAATTGGCTTGTACATTTAGTATTTGGAGTGGCCTAACCCGGAAGGTCTCTGCAGAAGGCCTTTTAAATTGCCGGAGCCCTATTTTCTGGAAATATAGTGCCTCACCTGTGCCAAGTCCTTTTGTATAGCGTTGGAAAGGCCACGCATGCTTTTTGTTTTCTAGCGTCCAGAACGCTGTTAGCTCTCCGTATAAATATTAATAATTTGTACAGAGCTATTGTACTCTGTATCTTGTGAAAAAGGAGACAAGGCGACCAGGCAGAACTGTATGCTTAGGTCTTTGGCCTCATTGTAGCATGTCACGTTTTTTTGTATGCTGCAAAAAAATCATTGCAATTTTGGTGTGAGATGTGGACTTTTAAAAAACCTTAATGGATGTCTATCAGTGCTTGTCACTTTATATGACAACTTTAGATGCTACCATTAAAAGAAGACAGTAGCCTGCATTGTAAGCAGAAAATAATGGTAGAGCTCTCCTTAAAGAGAGATCCACTGCTTAAAATGCGAGGTGGGTTAGTTATCTAGCCTGCATCTTCTCTTTTGTAATTGTTTTTTTTTTTCTCCCCCTTTGTTACTGTGCTTGACAAAGAAGGCTAACAAGTATTTCTTGGGCTATTAAGAAATATGAAGGATGATACACTTATACCGCTTGGTAGCTAAGGTGATTGACATGGTTATTTTGGTAACTCACGTTTTTATAAAACATAGGCAAATTATTGGTTACTAGTTCCTTACTATACTAACTTTTGGCCTTCTTAAGTGTGTTATGTATCAAAATTATTTAAATTGAGTACATTAAAATAGCTAAGCAGTCAGATTGTTAAAACTAAGATGACACTTTGTCAGTTTAAATTTTTAAATATTGGATGCTTACTGTACATTAAATTACTTAAATGCAGACGTTCTGGCATTTCTCTAGCATTGTAGTTGTATAGTTATTTGAATTCCTTGAGAAAAGAGTCTCTGAAGTCCATTAAATCCTAGAGGCCATTTTTTAACTTCCCAGATTTTAATGATTTTATGAAAAATAATGAAAATGATTTTGTGAAAAAAACAGAATCTAAGATTAAATGACCTTGGCCATTATTTGGAACATTAATAACTTTTAGAGATTTTTGTGCCTTTTTTTCTTCTGTGGAATTTGATATACTGTTATATCCTGGGTCACCATTTATCTTTTAAAAATCTGTTTAAGTTTGGTAGATGATAAATGACTCTTACTATAGCATTTTATTTTGAAATATTAAGTATCGAAATATACTTCATAAGATTCTGTTTTCAAATATATATCTATACATAAATACAAGTTCTATACAAATCAGTAGCAGAATCACAATGAAGATTTGTACTTTCCCAGCTACCACTCCTGTGTTGAGACTGAGGCTGAACTTCTACATATAGTCTTTTAAAATGTGGGAAGTTAATTTTAGTTGATATTTTTGAATTTGGTAGTGATCGAAGTAGCATGTGGGTTTCATTAGCCAGAAATTCTTCTATATGGACTACTGTTGCAAATTGCAAATACTTAACTCCATTTTTTCCCTATAATATTACCAGTTTAAAAAAAAAACTATTGTCTGATTGAAATAGTTCATTTGAACTTAGTTTTTCACTAAGAGTTGAGACATGATAAAAATCTTAGGCATTTGTGTGTTTTCTAAGCTATTGCAGATCCCAACCCCCTGCTAGACTAATAAGTGGAGAGGAACATTTTTCAAGCAAGAAGTGCCTGGCTTGGTTTTATGAGTATGCAGGTAATGAAATTAATATAAGAAGATATCGGTCATATGCTTTAAGAAGTTTTTTGATTTATTCATTTGACAAATCATTTGTTGCAGGCCTGCTATGTGTTAGTGCTCGTGTCATGGGAGCAGGGTCAAGACTGAGGATTGTGGGTAGGATAAAAATTTGGTGCCATTTCAGACTGGTATTTCTTCAAATGTACAGGAGTGCCAAAAATGTATGTACATTATAAGAGATGTTATGTATATGTTATATATTACATTATATGTATACTTTGAACACCTCTTGTAATTGCAGAAGTCAAATGTTACTTGTAGTCATCTTTTTCTTAATCAGTACTTATTGAGTATTACAATTTTAATACAGTTTTGTCCTTTCTTAAAATGTGTCTACATTTTTTTTGGCACCCTCTGTATTCTGTATACTGTATATTTAGTGGAAGGGGAGAAACTCATTTACTATTAATAAAATTTGTAAATGGACAGATTCAGATTCATTTATTAATTTATATCCATTGGCTAAAGTAGTGTTCTGGAAAACAAAAAGTATATACTAAGACATTTTTCTGTTCAATATTCTCATTTTTGACATTTTTCTTAACTGGAAACTAACATTTTCTGGAACTTTTAGAGAGACAGAATAAAGATTTAAGTTATATACTGCACAGCACATTTACCATTTAATGATTTTTACTTAGTCATTCATTTCTTTGAGCGATGCATAAGTAAGAAAGTAAATGGACTAATATGAACACGGCAGGATAAATACTACGTTAGATAAACTCTTCATAGAAAGGATATAGAACCCAACCTTTAAAGGGGCAAGAGAAGTTTTCTGGAGGAGCTAGGGTAACCTCAGCTAAATACTGTAAGTGATTGATGATGGTAGGCCCAGAGTGAGACCGTAACCAAGGCATGAAAGTCTAAGTCAGCCAGGCACAAGGCTTGAGGCTTACTGGGCATGTAAGTGAATAAATGCAAAAGAATAATTATTTCACTTTACACTAACTTTTTCATAAACATTCATGAAATTTTTGTTTTCTTAGAATAGTTTTGTTTTTCTGGAGTAATTGATTTTAAATCTTTGCCTACCGCTTGCCTGTTTCCCCTTTACCTGCTTTGTTATTTGTTTTGTTTCGTTTTGTTTTGTTTTTTCCCTTCCTTTTATCACCATCATTCTCAAAATGTTGTTTAAAATAGAAGCGTCTATGAAGCTGTTGCCTTATATTTAGTGCATGTTAAGGTCTAAAGTGTACCCGGAACTTGAAATGCAAGTTTAGGCTGACTGTATGGAAAGTGATACTATTTTGAAAGGGGGGCAGTAACTTGACTGATGAGATTAGGTGTGTGATTCCCAAAAGTATAATTTAAAATTGTTTAGTAACAGAACAGATTTTTTTCTAGACCCCAAAAAAATGCTATTAGTGGCATCCCAAGACAACCACTAACCCAATTTAAATGAAGGGAATTCATTTTCTTACTGACCTCCATTTAAAATGTTGACTCATTATACAAAATACCAGTTTTACTGGTATGCATAAAATAAAACCAAAAGGTCACTCATTTTATTTCACTTATAAAGGTTTCCAAATACCATAAAAATAATACATTTTTTTTCATGTTTACTTGGTTTGCCTCTCCTAAGAACTTTCTAAATAGCATAAGATTCTAATTAAGCATTTATTTCCTATATTACCATTTTTTAATAGTCAATATATAATTACTTCCGGAATTGTACTAAGTATATCATTTTTTCTTCTGACCATTCTGTGCTATATTTCCATTGTATAGATGAGAAATCTGAATAGTTGGCCCAGGATTATGCAGTGACAAGTCCCAGGCTGCAAACCAGGTCATTCTGACTCTAAAGTCCATGCTTTTAACTATTGCTGTCTTATAGTGTTCATTTTTAATTTAAATACATACATAACTATACATGGCAACTCATTTTCATTTTTACAAAGAAAATATTAGTGCATTTGAAGTTAACTTATCTTCTGTCATTTGATAATAACATATTATTGGGCACTTGTTTGTGAGTCAGGCACTCTGCTGAGTGCTGGGATATAATGGTGAACAAGTCAGACTAGGTCCCTGCCCTTGGGGCATTTGTCTTCTAGTGGGGAAGACAGTAGGTAAAGAGATATAGTCAATATAATTACAGATTATGGAGGGTTATAAAGGTAATAAATATGGTGAGGTTCAGGAATAGCCAGTAAAAAGGGTCAGCTAGGCTTTCAGATTTCAGAGTGATTTGTGAAGGCCTCTCTGTGGAGACTACTTTGGGCAGAGAACTGGTCAGTGAGGAAACAGTTGTTTGTTAAATAAGCAGTAACTATTCTGTCTTAAAATAAGGATGGATGTCCTTATTAAAATGGAGGCAGTTATTGTGCCTGAGAATAGATGTAAAGTCTTCGGCACAGTACAGGGTACATAGTCAGAATGCCATAATTGTTAGTTATTATTATTAAACAGTGATAGTATTGTAGCATATTTACTGGTTGTGTGTTTTTACAGTACTGTTCCAAAATTAACAACTGGTTTTCCGAAGCTCATGTTGAAGGTGCTGTGTCACTGAGTACATTTTTTTCCCCCTGAGCATCTGTTACAGCTGGCATCGTATTAGGCTCCGCAAATATAGCTGGAGACATTTCTTATGGTTACAAAGAAATCAGGAAATAGATCGTGTTTGTTTTATTTTTTTTTAGTTTTGAAAAATCAGTAAACTTGTTACTATATATTATAGGTCATTTTTTTATAAGACTGATTATGGTTTTGCCCTTTCACAAGACCTCTCATTTTTGAGTGATATTTAAATTAACAGGGAGTTAGTAATATACTTGGCCTACAGTAAATAAAAACATGGGAAGTGAAAGAGGATTTTTAAAGTCTTAAAAAGAATCAGAAAATAAGGTTGGAATTGCATAGTCCTGTTACTGTAGTATCTAGCTGGTGCAGTGAACTAGTAGAGTGAACAAAATCATTTTTATAGTTTCTAACATGGAATGAAAACAAAAGAGTTTGTTTTGTTTTCCTAGTTGCCCAAAAGAGTTAATTGAATTTATCTCCAGCGGTTGACCCAGGGAGAATTTTTATTGGAAGGATATGTACAAAGAATCTAATTAACAACTGGGGAAAGAATATTGGTGTAGACCTCGCTTTAGACTTAGATCTGTTAATATCTGCATCACTTTGGGAAGGTCTCTTATCATTTATGGACCTTATCTGTATAAGGTCTTAAATATATATCTCTACATAAGTTGATTCTAGTCACTAATTTTAATCACTAATCAACTAATCATCCAGTTTCTAGGGGGCTATACTTTTTTTTTTTTGAGACAGTCTCACTTTGTCGCCCCTACTAGAGTGCTGTGGTGCTCCTAGCTCACAGCAACCTCAAACTCTTGGGCTCCAGTGATCTCTTGCCTCAGCCTCCCAAGTAGCTGGCAGTACAGGGGCTTACCACTACGCCCAACTATTTTTTTTTTAAGAGAAGGGGTCTCACTCATGCTCAGGCTGATCTGGAACTTGTGAACTCGGGCATTCCACCCACCTCTGCCTCCCAGAGTGCTAGGATTACACCACACTTGTCCTACAGAGATACTTTTTGATGTAATTCTTCAGCTTTCTCTTCTAATCACTAGGGGCAACTTTGAGGGCAAGTCTGCTTTCTTACTGTTTTAGAAAAATTTAGAACATATTCCTATCATAGCTTTAAAAAAAAAAAACTTTGTTTTCTTCCCTTAAATTTTTTTATCTGCTTTTTTCTTCCAACCATATACTTGTATAAAGATAGATATTCAGCTATTTTTTTAACACTTCATTGTATATAGATGCTTTTTAAATTGTAAAATTGACCCATTCTCATTAAAACAGTTCTACAAATATATAATATTAGGAAGTGAAAGTCTTCTACAGTTATCACACTATTTACCTTTTAACACTGCAGTGCTTGGTTAGTACTTATTTATATTTCATGGCATTTACTTGACACAAAAAAATTAAAAGAGGGTTTTGGTTTCAGACCATGTATCTCATCTCAGGCAGCAAGAATGTATGGACCACATACTGGATGGCTTCATTCTTTTATTAAGAAAAACTGCAGGACATTGGTGCTGTGTTGTGATTGTAACCTAAAGGTGGTACTTTAAAAGCCACCTTGGTTTTATCTGTGATTCTAAAGCAGAGAGATGTGTTTGGTCCTGAAAAGAAAAGACAGAGAAATCTTGGCTACTTTAAACATATTTCAAGACTGTATTTTCAAAAGCCCATAGTAATAAACATGTTTGTGTCATGTATAGTTATAAAATTTGTTTTAGTCTTATCCAGTCACAAATGAGACCTAGTGATTATGTAATTACTATATTTTGGGAGTCTGATAACATAAAAAAAAGGGAGAGTTGATATATTGATTTATATTGAATGTTTCTAAGGGAATAAAATAAGGAACAAGTTAAGTACCAGTAATTAATTTTGGACAAATGATAGACATAAATTATGAGATTAAACTTTTGTTTCTACATTAAGGTGAGATAACTAATGCCTTGCTGTCTATTTTAGAACCAAGATGATCAGGAAAATAGCTCTTTCTGGAAATGGAATGTAGCAATTTTCATAAGTTGTTTTTATAATATACATATCTTTTTCAAGAATTAAATTACATTTGAGTATATTTCAAAAGGGTAATGAATGATCTTCTGTACTAATAAGTAAACATACTCTCTTTGTGATTACTGTATTGAACTGTGCACTGGTTCTGACACATTCTATGTTTCAGATAAAAAGCTCCAGCCTTCTTATGTTTCTTTATATTCCAGCATTGCCAAAAATTTTATTCAGAGTAGGTTATTAGTAAATAATCTTTTTAATGGCTAGGTTCAGGCTTTTATATAAACTAGTGATTTATATCAATGGAGTTTTTATTGCTATATTTCCTTTATTTCATATTGTAATGTGGTGTTCAAGGAATACTGGAGAAATTTAAAATCTTGTAGCAGTTATTTATACTTTATCAAAGCTGTGCCGAAATTTAATTGTTTACAAATACTATGTGTATTCATAGATGCATTTAACAGAATGGCTGTGTTTCATGTCAATCTTAAATTATAACAATAAAATGTATACGTTGTTTTTGTCTTTGAAGGTCCTGATGAAGTGGTAGGGCCAGAAGGAATGGAAAAATTTTGTGAAGACATTGGTGTTGAACCTGAAAATGTATGTTCTATTTCTAAGTAGATTGGATTATAAGTGGGGTATAGCATATTCATAAATTTCTAAAAATAAAGACACTAATCTTGTGTGAAGATTTTGTTTCTTCATTTTTAATATTGTAAATTTGCACTTAGGGTATTTTTAATCAGTGTAAGTTGGGCAAGTATTCCTTCTTGATACAAATGTTGTTTGTAATAGAGTTTCTACCTTCAGAAACTATTAGAACCTTTTACTTTTAAGAAGTTGGCACATTTCAATTTCTTTATAGTTAATAATTCCAACTACTCTTTAATCATTGAAAGTTGAAAATAGTTGTATAAAAATGCTCTCCATGATAAATAAAGACATGATTATCTCTATGCTGACTTTTCCCCTATCCTTTATGTTCTGTTCTTTCCAGATTATTATGTTAGTTTTAGCGTGGAAATTGGAGGCTGAAAGCATGGGATTTTTTACCAAGGAAGAATGGTTAAAGGGAATGACTTCATTACAGTAAGAAATTTTTTTAAAAAACAAATTTGATGGCCTATTTGAAGATCTTAATTGATATTTTGTGCTTCATAATTTTCAGGAGTAAGGTTTCACCTTAAAGTAATCATCTGTTTGATTCATTTTGGGAATTGAAAAAGTTATATTATGGTCTTGGCAAATAAATAGCCCATGTTTTATATTTTCTAAGAGAGAACCTTAGTACAGTCCTATTAAAATACATTGAGTCTCTTGGTAAGTGAATTAGAAGTCATGATCAAAGCATGTATATTTGCAGGTCGTTTGAGTATTCCCTCTCTGAATACAGAATCCTACTATTGAAGGAGTTTGTTTATTAGGCAGTTTTAAGGTCTCAAGCTTCCTGTCTTCCCTCTTCAGTTTTATACTTGATTTAAAAAATTGGAAGGTAGAATTATTTGACACTTTTTTGATGTCTTTTTTGTCAAAAGAATCTCATAAAGAACAAAAGTAGAAGTGTTATTCTGCTGTCATGCAGTCTTTAGCCATTTTATAGTTGTGTACGTTCACTTTAGGATCCTACCTTTGAACATTCAAAGGTATGGAATTGCCCCTTTATAAAAATAATATTTTCTCAGAATAAAATTGTGCTTAATTTTAGAATCAATTACTAATTATATGTTAGTTTTATATTATCATGTTCCTAATGTTCATACAGGATGTTACTAGTCAACATGCTAAAATAGAGGAAGCATTAATTTATAATATTTTTGAGGCAAAAAGGGGAGTTTTATTAGCCATGTGGTTTTCTGTTGTCATTATGCTTTTATTAACACACTTGACTATGCCTGTCCTTAGATTATTAATTTGTTATATTAAATTATTAAATTATTAATTTGTTCATATGGTACTTAAAGTACCTAATGCTTTGTCATTCTCTTTTTAACCAGTATTAGCATATAGAGAGTTTATGTATTTTTTTCTTGGGTAAATACTTTGGCTCATATGAAGCAAATCATAATTTCAATGACTGAACATAAAGTCAACCCTCTCACCTTCATTATTTATAGTGGAGGAGTCTGAGTCTCAGAGAGGTTAAGAAAATATTTGGAAAAGTTTACACAGTTTCTTAGGCAGAGTTAGGACTTAGAATTTAAATTAGTCTACCTTATTAAACTTCCTATCATTTTGTTCCATGTATAAATCAATATCTTTATGAAGTAGAGGATCATTATTAACTAGTTGGTTACTTATAGAGAAGGGTTCTCACTTCATTGCTGAGGCTGGAGTGAAGTGGTGTGATCACACAGCTCACCGCATCCTTGAACTTTGTGATCTCCGTCCTCAGCCTCCTGAGTAGCTGGGATGACAGTTGCATGCCACTATGCCAGCCTACATGTTATTTTAGATCGTAGTATTTGTTTCAGCTCAGGCTGAATTCTGTCATATATCTAGGTTTTATAATGTGCCCAGTTAAATACTGACTGTGAAATTTTCCAAGCTGTTTCCTGTCATTTAACTAGCTTTTAGAGAAAGATTAAATGAAATGTATTAAAAAATGCAAAGCATACAGTTTTTATACAGCTCTGTTTTATTAAACTTTACATTGTACCGTGGCTTATTGATTATCAGAAATTTTTTTGGCACTGAGTGCTCTTCGTATCCCTCCTCCTACTACTACTTTCTGTATACTGATTTTTGGAGTATCACATCTAACAAATGGTTGTATATTTTTAAACCAGAATGTTTCTTATGTTTTTGCATAAGTTGATAACCTGTAAAAAAGCCTTTGTATAACAAAAATACACAAGCACAGAATTTTTAAATTTTTTTTCAGGAGTAAATTTATGCTCTTTACTCCTGAATGATTAGCATCATACAGTCTTGGGTATAAGAATAGGCATCGACTAGCCCATGAGCGCACTTGTTATTAGCACACCTTCCCTTATAGGAAGGTCACAGCCCATACAAAATGAAGCAGTTATTCAGCAGTTACAATTGCCCAGAACTTTCTCTTTCACTCATTTCTTATCCCTTGCCCATCTGCCTTAGAACAATATAAGGCATACTTATTTCCAAAACGGTTGTATTAGTTTACAGTCCTACCAACAGAACTTTGAAGCTACTCAGATAAGCACGTATTTTTGGCTTGGAAAATAGTTGTTTTTTCTTGTGGTTTAAATTGCTATGCGAAGTATAAAGTATCTTCCTTCAATAGATTAAGTCTTGTTACTCCTTAATCTTCTTGTAAAAAAACTTGCTGTGTAGAAAACAGGTTGAAATTTGAACCAAGAGAGACAAAGAATCTCTTGTCTTAATTTTTGAAGTTTAATAGTTGTTTGATATACTTGGTATTATATATTAAATATAATCTTACAATATAAACCTTTACAGGCTCAATTCCCTTTATATATTTTTAGAATTGAATTTAACCTGGGCATCTCATGGTCTCTAAATCATCTTAAAATAGTTGTCAGTTGTTTCAATTAATTTTAACCCATACTTCTATTTTAATAGAGCCATGTTAAAAAGTAGAAGCAATCTGGTAGTTAAAACATATATTATAGTTAAGATTAGTGGGCTGTAAGAATTGGGATTCATTGTAATTCATATTGTGCAATGCTTTATAGTCTCCAGAATGCATTTTTAACATTCATTTGTTTTAAGACTGGGGTGTCCAATCTTTGAGCTCTAGTCTGCATGCTGGTACTGTGAGGACTTTTTTGCTTATCTGTGATGTCAGCTATCAGAAGAAGTATGCAGCAAACTTTTTTTTGCTAATCACCTTTCTTTGGTATTTATGTATTTAATATGTGGCCCAAGACAACTTCAATGTGCAGCAGAGAAAACAGACCCTATAAGGTGTCTGTTCATGTAGATAATTGGCTTTCCTTTTTGTGTGAAAAATTTGTTGTTATGAATTTGCATATAACTAGACTAGATTGGCTTTTTTGTAATTTTCAGGGGATGAAATTGCCACAGGCTTTAGATATTTTGCTTTATATTGTTTCCATCTTTAATAATAGTCAAATTGCCCTGAAAATCAACTTTAACTTTGTAGATATTAAACACCTATCTAATGTAAGGTACTGTGCCGCTTACTGATGGTCACAGTGAGGCACAAGGCACAGCTCTCACCTTTTAGTTAACATTCTATAGAGATTGGAAGACATCGTAATATTATAACCATAAACCCAGGTACAACATGATAAATGCTAATACACAAAGAAAATTGCCAGAATAGCTTTAGAATTCCAGATGGTTGGGGTAATGGCTAGCTACATGGTGGAGAGTTTTAACTAACATTGAAAGAGTTCAAATCAGGGCAGCACCTGTGGCTCAAAGGAGTAGGGCACCGGCCCCATATGCCAGAGGTGGGTTCAAACCCAGCCCTGGCCAAAAACTGCAAAAAAAAAAAAAGAGTTCAAACCATATGTTACAGATACTCGGAAACCAGAATTTTTTTTTTCTTTTTGATTCATATAATGGTATATATGATTAGGCTACATGATTTGCATTTGTTAGGTAAAGTCCAAGTTGTAGGAGACCTCCTTCACCCCAGAGGTGCGCCGTGTATCTCGACAGTGAACCTGATAGGGAGAGCTTACCAAACCCCTTTCCCCTTCTTAAATCTAGTTGTGTTGGGTTTTTTTTTTTTTTTCTTGCGTGGTCTGGCAGTTCTCTACAAGTTTCATATAGTATTGACTACATTGGATGCTTGCTTTTCCATTCTTGTGATACTTTACTTAGGAGGGTGTTCTCCAAATCCTTCCAGGTAAATGCAGAAGATCTAAAGTCTATCTTTATGGCTGAATAGTATTCCATGGTATACATATACCACAGTTGATTAATCCATTCCTGGGTTAATGAGCACTTGGGTTGGCAATTGTGAATTGAGGTGCTGTATACATTCTAATGCAACTGTTCTTATGGTAAAATGCTTTTTTTTCTTCTGGGTAGAAAGAATATTGTGGGATCAAATGGAAGGTCCACTTTTAGCTCTTTGAGGATTCTTCATACTTATTTCCAAAACGGTTGTATTAGTTTACAGTCCTACCAACAGTGTGTGAGTGTTCTCTTCTCTCTGCAGCTTTAGAACTTCATGATGTGGGCGATTGTCACTAGGGTTAGCTGATATCTCAAGGTGGTTTTGTGATTTGCCTTTCCCTGATTCTTAGGGATGATGAGCATTTTTTCATGTTTGTTGGCCTTTCATCTGTCTTGGAAGAAGGTCCTGGTACTGTTCATTTCTCTTGCCCAATAATAAATGGGGTTGTTTGCTCTTTTTTTATTGATTAGTTCTTTGTACATTCTGGTTATTTAGCCTCTTGTCAGATTTGTAACATGCAAGCATCTTCTCATACTCTGAAGATTGTCTATTTGCTTTAGTTGTTGTGTCCTTAGCTTTGCAGAAGCTTTGTAGCTTGATCAGATCCAATTAATTTATTTTTGGTGTTGCTGCACTTGCCAGTGGGGTCTTCATAAAATCTTCCCCCAGGCTGCTATTAAGAGTTTTTCCTGTACTTTCTTCTAGAGTTTTTGTTGTTTCGTGTCTTAGATTTAGTTTTTTTATCCAGCACGAGTTAATTTTTCTAAGTCATGGGAGGTGTGTGTCCAGTTTAAGTCTTTTACATGTAGCTAACCAGTTCTCCCAGCACCACTTAAATAGGAATTCTTTTCCCCAGTGTATGCTTTCGTTTGGTTTATTGAAGATCAGATGGCAATATTAGGCTGATTGCATCTGTAGATTCTCTATTCCATTCCATAGCTCTGTATCTGTATTTTTATGCCAGTACCATGCTGTTTTGATCACTCCAGACTTGTAGTGTAACCTGTAGTTTGGTAACATAATGTCTCCTGATTTGTTCTTAGTGTGTAGAACTGCATTAGCTATTCAGGGTTTTTTCAGAAACCAAAGATTTTTTGAACACAGGATCATCAAAGTGTTTGGCATAGTTATCAACGAGCAGTTGTTCTTAGTGTTTTTAAGTCAGAAGCTCTCAAAAGTCTCCTGACAGCTACGGGCCTTGTCCCCGTGAAGGTGCACGTGTGCACTGCTATACACAAAGGTTTCCATGCCAGGAAGCTGTGCTCTTCTCTTCTTCCATCCATAGATACCAGGTTCTAAGAATACTTGCAGATTTTTTTCTGGCATATTATACCCAGTAGAAAATTTTTCTCATATCCACTGGCTTAAAGTTTGGTGTTGGAGTAAGGGTGAAATACCATGCTAGGATAGGAAACTGAGCATAGATCTTTGAAGAGGATTGTATTTGATTGTGATAATGAGAAAAGGGGAGAAGAGAATAGCAGCTGTTAACAATGGTGGTAACTAAGTTACCTGCCACTAAGTCACTAGTTGTACATCTTAGGGTTTGTATTGAGCCCTGGGTTTTGAAGGGCTGAAATGGCATGGCCTGGCTTGACTTTCTTTAAATGAAAGAGGGAAATGAGGAACATTGATACAATTTTTTTTTTCTTTTGTGAGAGAGTCTCACTTTGTCACCCTTGGAAGAGTGTCGTGGCATCATAGCTCACAGCAACCTCAAACCTTTGGGCTCAAGCAATTCTTTTGCCTCAGCCTCCCTAGTAGTTGGGACTACGGGTGCCCAGCACAATGCCTGGCATTTTTTTTTTTGTTGTTTAGCAGGCCCAGGCTGGGTTTGAACCCGCCAGTGCTGGAGCCTGTGGTCGCTGCCCTAACTACTGAACTACAGGCGCTTCCCCCCACACATACACACCCCCAGATGATTTTTTTCTTGGAGGTGAGAGAGTTGGGTAGATGGGATGCTAAGGGGTGTGCCTGTCATTCATCTAGTGTTTGAGGCCCAGGTGCTGATTAGCATCCTCCTCTGCTCTCCTCAGGGGTCATCTTGATAATTTTCACAATGTCTCCCTCTACTTTTCCAAAAACCCCTAAAGGTAGGCAATATTCTTGTGGTTGACAAATCTGTTTTAGAGGAAGTTCTGAGTCCAGAACTTTGTGATAAATTTCATGTTACACATCAGTGTGCACACTTATTAGGACTTAATAGAGAATCTCACTTAGATATAATATACCACTGAGACTTTCTTCTCATTTTAAAGATGTTTAGTGAAACAAATGTGAAAGCTTCTCACGGTAATCAAATGTTTAACATATCAGAATATTGATTCCCAAGGCCTAATGTTGAAATTTAAACCCATTTTTTCTCTGTTCTAACCAAAGTGGACTGGAGAGTGGTATCATATGATGCCAATGTTCCCCAAATCTGTGCGGTTTTATTTGATTGTTAGTCTTAAACCTATCTCTTGCTTTCCATAATATGAGAGTTAATTATGTATTTTTTTCAGTTCAGAGGAAGTATTCTTTCTACATTTTGCAAGTTCTGAGGTATTGATGTTGTTATTTGGGCTAGATTAAATTGAAGAATTGTATTAATGACTACTGGGATATGTTCAACCATCCTGCTGGGTCTGTTCAATCTTTATGGCACTGATAATAAATGTGGAGGGTTTTTGTTGTTGTTGTTGTTTTACTCATAATTCTTTTTTTTTCTCTTCTTGTGAAAGAAAATATTAATTATCAGCTCTATTAGAATTCTTCTCTGCTCAAGATTAACAATAGACCATTAACCTTTTGATTGTGAGCAAAGCCTATAGGCTTCGAACAAGATGTTCCTTTGATGCAAATGAAGAGTGATCCCTAAAGGCTTTCAGCACAGGACAAGTTGTTCCTTGGTGGTGGTCAGAAGGTCAGGAATGAATGGTATGACAGTTTGGACAGAGGTATGCAGTGTAGGTTATTTTCAATCCATTTACTTCAAGAGGAACACATCAACTTTAAGAACTGCGCTAAGCATTTGACACATATATTTTCATTTAATCTTTATGGTTTTCCTATGATTGTTTAAAAAATTTTAAATGACAAAACTGAAGCTGAAAAGTTAGCTTGCCTTATTGTTGTCCTATGAAGTTATTATTGTTATTGTTATTTTTAAAATGGGAGACTAGGCTGGAAAAGGTTAAGTAACTTATCTAAAACCACAGGGCCAAAAATGGAGAAGGTGGAATTTTAACCAGAGTCTGTTTGATTTGAAACTTTGTTAATTTTTTTTTTTTTACTTTATCTCTCTGTTAAGCATATTGAGATCATGTAAATAAGATTGTTGCTACACATACCCAATGTAGTATAAAGAATTTGGAAAAGATCGTAAGTTTTTTGATTCTTATCTCCTTAGTAACTTCTCAGTCAGTAATTGCTTTGTGATTTTGTGTGATCTACAATTTACCCCTAACCTTCCCTTGGTTATGATTTTGAAACTTGTTATAATTAAATATATCACCTACATTGTTTATTTTTGATAATCACACCTTTATTTATCAAATTTTGGTGCACTGCTATAAGCCAGGCCCTGTATTATTCCATGACAGTGATTTTTCAAACTTCAGTGTTAGGGAAAGAAAGAACTTGGAATGTTGGGAGGCATCCTTTGCTCTCTTAAATCTCAAGTCTGTTAAGATTTTGTATGAAAATGTGACTTATTACAAAAAAAAAAGTGAAAAAGATTGCTTTAAGAAACAACAAAGATAGAGAAAACTGAGGCCTGTAGTTAGGGCAGGTGCTGGCAGGGAAGTGGGTACTTGCTAAGTAGATAATTAAAATATGGAACTCTTTGAACCTTTTCCAGTGGTACGTCTAGAGATGTTGGATTTCATCTTTAGATTTAATCAGCATTGCCGGGTGTAATCTGAGAATTTGCTGCTGCTGCACGTCTCCATGATAGACGTTGACTGCATTCTTCACTTTCATTAAACCCTTATTTGTCACATAATGAATAATGTTTGCACTAGTGGAAGCTACTTACTGAAATAGCAAATAATGAATTCCTAATAAGTAGTAGGAGTACATTTTTCTTATTTCTTCATGAAGCATACTGCACATTCATTCGTATATAAGGAATTAAGCCTGTGCCAAATTCTATGGTTAATTTATCTGAAGTTTGATTGATGTTTCTGGCAGTATAGCAGACTAAATATGCAAAGAAGTCATTTCTTATGTAAAACACTTAAACACTGCAGAAAATATAAAAATATCTTTTAAAAAGCTTACCCGGACTTGCCTATAAATTAAGGAAAATAATCAGAGGCCAGAAATGATGAGAGACGGTGATTCCATAGGGACCTATGGCATTTACTGTTCCTGGTCACATAGTATGTGTCTATTACTTGTCATGCATGTTGAGAACATTGCCAACAGGGCATGAATAGGGTCAGAATCAGATAAAAAACTCCCACATAAAGACATTGATGGTAGATTTACCCGATACTTGGAGATTGGCTTACCTGGACCTGGTTTTGTATACAATTGGAAGTAAAGAGCCTCCTGCGAAAATTCCTAGTCCGGTGTTCATTGTTAGGGCAGATTTGGGGCTAGAATTCATGGTGTGTTTGGCCCGAGCCAATAAAGAATAACTGTAGATAAGGACTCCCCATTTTTGTAGTGGAAGTAATTCTTCTGTAGAACAATGCGTTTTATTTCTTTTTATTTACTTATTTTTTTGAGACAGTCTCATCTGTCCCCCTGGGTAGAATGCTGTGGTCATCGTAGCTCACAACAACCTCCAAATTTTGAGCTTAAGGGAGCCTCTTGCCTCAGCCTCCCAAGTAGCCGGAGCTACCGGGACCTACGACAATGCCCTGGCTAGTTTTTCTAAAAATAGACTCTGGCTAAAATTCCATATAGAAAAAGGAGACCACTCTTTTTTTTTTTTTTTTATTAAATCATAGCTGTGTACATTATTGCAATCATGAGGCACCATACATTGGTTTTATAGACCATTTGACACACTTTCATCACACTGGTTAACATAGCCTTCCTGGCATTTTCTTATTGTGTTAAGACATTTATATTCTACATTTACTGAGTTTCACATGTACCCTTGTAAGATGCACCGTTGGTGTAATCCCACCAATCACCCTCCCTCCCCTCCCTCTCCCCCTCACCCATATTCTTAGGTTATAACTGGGTTATAGCTTTCATATGAAAGCCATAAATTAGTTTCATAGTAGGACTGAGTACATTGGATACCTTTTCTCCCATTCTTTTTTTTTTTTAATATCTAACAGTTTAGTTTATTAAGTAGCTATATACAAACACCTTAATGAATATTTGCGTTCTAACAACTTAATAGCTGTTTAAAAATATAATACACATAATTTTTAAAATGTCAAATAACCAAATTATTCACCAATGGGTTATGTGTGCCCATCGGGTGCTGGCAGCTTTTTTTTTTTTTTTTAATTAAATCATAGCTGTGTACATTAATACGATCATGGGGCACCATACACTGGTTTTATAGACCATTTGACATATTTTCATCACACTGGTTAGCATAGCCTTCCTGGCATTTTCTTAGTTACTGTGTTAAGACATTTACATTCTACATTTACTAAGTTTCACATGTACCCTTGTAAGATGCACCGTGGGTGTAATCCCACCAATCATCCTCCCCCCCCGCCCCCTTAGGTTATAACTGGGTTGTAGCCTTCATATGAAAGCCATAAATGAGTTTCATAGTAGGGATGAGTACATTGGATACTTTTTCTTCCATTCTTGAGATACTTTACTAAGAAGAATATGTTCCAGCTCCATCCACGTAAACATGAAAGAGGTAAAGTCTCCATCTTTAAGGCTGCATAATATTCCATGGTGTATATATACCACAATTTATTAATCCATTCGTGGATCAGTGGGCACTTGGGCTTTTTCCATGACTTAGCAATTATGAATTGGGCTGCAATAAACATTCTGGTACAAATATCTTTGTTATAATGTGATTTTTGGTCTTCTGGGTATATACCTAGCAGAGGAATTATAGGATTGAATGGCAGATCTATTTTTAGATCTCTAAGTGTTCTCCAAACATCTTTCCAAGGAGACCACTCTTGCTCAGGGTAGGCGATCTGCCTGGCTTGGCCTCCAAGAGTGCTAGTATTAATTACAGGCGTGAGCCCCCTGTGCCCATCCAAGGAATGCATTAAACAGAAACTTCAATTTTTGTAGAAAAAGGTTTCATAACTGTATGTTTAAAAAAAAAAAAAGAATAGTCCCAGATGATCGAATTTTATATAATTAAATTTCTAAAAGTAAAAAATATAGCAGATTGAAAACTCAGTAGATGAGATAGAAAGGAGATAGGTGTAACTGATGTATAGGGAACAGTGACTTATAATGTCTGAGGAAATTAGTGCAGAGAGGCAGAAAGAAAATGGGAGAGGCTAACAGACAATGGAGGATCATTTTCTTTCGTTCTGTAACTTTTTTTTTCATCCTCTTAACAGCAAAAGTTTTTAATTTTGATGAAGTCCAATTTGTCAGTTTTTATTTTTGGATTGTGCTTTTGATGTCAAGTCTAAAAATTCTTTTCCTAGTCCTATATCGTGAGAATTTTGAAGATTTATGTTCTTAAATTTTATATTTAAGTCACTGGTACTCTTTGAAACAGTTTTTGTAAAAGATGTTATACTTAAGTCTTGATTTATTTCTTTGCCTGTGGATATCCACTTGCTCCAGTACTATTTGTTGAAAAAGCTATTTTTCCTCCATTGAATTACTTTATACCTTTGTCGAAAAGTTGGACATACTTGTGTAGGTCTGTTGCTGGGTTCTCTATTCTGTTCCACTTAACATGCCTTAAACTTCAACCGGTACAAGACAGTCTGTCTGGATTACTGCGGCTATATGAGTATAAGTCTTGAAATCTGATAGACTGATGAATAATCTTTTATGAAATCTTAAAATTTTTTCAAAATATTTGTAGTTTCTTTTCCATAAAAAATTATAGAATAATCTTCTCTATATATACAAAAAAATCTTGCTGAGATTTTGGCTAATCTACATATGAATTTGAGCAAAATTGACATCTTTACTATTTTGATTTACTATTTTTTATGTTTATTTTGTATCATTACTTACATTAAGGTATTTTTCCCCCCTTCCTTGGTTTTTCTACAGACAGTTATCTGGAAGTGGGGGCAATTTATTTCTTTTCTGATATGTATGTCCTTTGCCTTTTTGCATTGGCTAGAACTTCTACCAATGAGATTGAGAGTGATCAGAGTGGACGTCTTCTTTTTTTTTTTTTTTTTTTTCTTGAGACGGAGTCTCACTATGTCACCCTCAGTAGGGTGCTGCAGTGTCACAGCTCACAGCAACCTCAAACTCTTGGGCTTATGCGATTCTCTTGCCTCAGCCTCCCGAGTAGCTGGGACTACAGGTGCCCGCCACAATTCTGGCTCTGGCTCAGACTGGTCTCAAACCGGTGAGCTCAGGTAATTATCCACCTTGGCCTCCCAGAGTGCTAGGATTGCAGGCGTCCGCCACAATGCCCGACTGTTTTCTTGTTGCAGTTGTTTAGTTGGCCCAGGTGGGGTTCTAACCCACCACCTTTGGTGTATGGGGCTGGCTCTGTAACTACTATGCTATGGGCACCAAGCCCAGAGTAGACATCTTTTCATGTTCTACACCTTACATGGAAAACATTCAGACTTAAACCACTGTTAGCTGTGTATGTTGTTTGTTGATGTGCTTTATCAAGTTGATAATACACCCATCTATTTCTTTTTTTTCCTGAGAGTTTTACATGAATGGATGTTAAATTTTTCTGATGCTTTTCCTGCATTAAATGATATAATTATGTGGCTTTACTTTTAGGGGATCATTTGTCAGTTTTTTTTTTTTGTTTGTTTGTTTTTTATTGTTGGGGATTCATTGAGGGTACACTAAGCCAGGTTACACTGATTGCATTTGTTAGGTAAAGTCCCTCTTGCAATCATGTCTTGCTCCCATAAAGTGTGACACACACCAAGGACATTTGTCAGGTTTTAGTATGAAGGTATTACTAGCTTTATAAAATGAATTAAGAAGTTTATATTTTTATTTTTTGAAATAGATGGAATAGAATAAGTCTTTAAGGTTTTGTAGAATTCTCAAGTGAAAAACATTGAGCCTGCAGAGTGTTTTTGGAGGTTTTTAAATTTTGAGTTCAGTTTTTTTTTACTAGTAATAGGCCTACTGAAGTGTCTACTGCATATTATATGTATTATACATTTTACCCTGAGTTGTCAAATTTATATATATAGGGTTGTTGTAGTGTATTTCCTTGCAATCTATTTGATCTGTGGATCTGTAATGACATCCCCATTTTCATCCTGATACTGATAATTTTTGCCTTCTCTTTTTTCATCAGTCTTGATAGAAACTTGTTAATTTTACTGATATTGTCAAGCTGGGTTTTTTTGTTTGTTTGTTTGTTTTTTGGAGACAGTGTCCTTGGGTAGAGTGCCATGGCGTCGTAGCTAACAGCAACTCCGGGTTCTAGGGATCCTTTCGCCTCAGCCTCCCGAGTAGCTAGGACTACAGGCATGCACCATAATACCCAGCTAGGGTGGGTTTTTTAATTAGTTTTTATAATTTTTAGTAGAGACAGGGTCTCTGTCTTGCCCAGGCTGATTTTGAACTCCTGAGCTCAGGCTGTTCAGCCCCCTCAGCCTGCCAGAGTGCTAGGATAGTAAGCATGAGCCACCTCTCCCAGCCTGTCAAAAGTCTTTGTTCCATTGATGTTTCTGTTTACTTTTTTCAATTTCAATAATTTCTGCTGTTATTTACTTTCTCCTACTTAGTTTGTGTTTATTTGGTTCTCCTTTTTCTGGATTTTAAGGGTACGAACTTAGATTACTAATTTGAGACTCTTTTACCTTTCTAGTATTTATATGTAGGGCTATATACATTTCCCTCTCAACACTGCTTTATTTGTGTCTCCTAAATTTTGATGTGTTGTATTTTCATTTTCATTCATTTCAGTGTGCTTTTTGGGTCCCATTGAGACTTACTCTCACCCGTGGATTATTTAGGAGTTTGCTGCTTAGTTTCCAAGTGTTGGGTAGAGATTTTGCTGTTATCTTTCTGTTACTGATTTCTAGTTTGATTCTGTTGTGGCCAGAGAACATACTCTTTGATTTTAATTATTTTTAATCTATTGAAATTTATGTCTCTGGGTGTGGTCTGCCTTGGTTTATGTTCTGTGGGCACTTTGAAGACTATATATTCTGTTGTCATTGGGTGGAGTATTCTGTTATGGTCAGCTACATCCTGTTTGCTGATAGTCTGTTTAGTTTTTCTGTCAATTGCTAAGAGGAGGGTGTTGAAATAGTCAACTGTAATTGTGGATCTGTTTCTTTCTCCTTTCAGCCCTATCGGTTTGTACTTCACATACTTTGCAGCTCTGTTGTTCAGTGTCTACAGGACTGCTTAGGGTTGTTTAGGACCGCTGTGTCTTCTTGGTAGATCGGCCTTTTGACTATTACGTAATTAACTCTCTGTGTCGGATCTTGTTCTTTGCTCCACAGTCTACATTAATTAGTTGATGATGATATAGCCACTCTTTCTTTTGATTAATGTTTTTATGATATGTCATTTCTTTTACTTTCAGCCTGCTTATACTGTTAATTTCAAGTAGTTTCCTCTAGATAGCATATGGTTAGCTCATGGTTTTTAATACACTCTGTCTTCTAATTGGTGTATTAAGACCTCTTATATGCATGCCCTTGAATTATTGATATGTTAGGACTTAAGTCTACCTTGTATTTTACAGTTCAAAAATTTCCCTTTGGTTCTTTTTTATACATTGTATTTCTTTCCTTAGACTTTCTTTCTCTATGAGACTTTCTGTTTTTTCATTTGTTTTGTTGTGTTCTTAATTACTTATTAAAGCATTTTTATGACAGCTGTTTTAAAATCTGTCAGGTAATTCTAAACCTCTTTCATTTTAGCATTTGCGTCTGTTAGTTTAACTTTTCGCATTCCATTTGAGATCTTGATTCTTGGAATAACAAGCGAGTTTTTTGTTTTGTTTTGTTGAAACCCTGAACATTTGGGGTATTGCATTATAAAACTCTGAATTTTTCTTTAACTTTCTGTGGCTTACTCTAACGGCCACTCTTGCAGAAGTAGTCGGTGCTGCCACCTTACTACTGCCAGATACATACAGAAATTGAAGTTTCTACTCTGTATCCATTAACATCCAAAGAGAGGGATCCTCCTGATTGCTGGGCAGAGATGAGAGTTCCAGGTTCCCACTAGGCCTCTGCTAGTCTATCAGGAATAGGAGAACCTTGTTCCTGCTCACGTGCTTCCACTGCCACCAGTGGAGTGGTGACCTTGTGACCAGGGAATGATGGTGAGATCCTGGACTCTTCACCAGACCCTCTCTACTCCACCTGAGGGCAGAGGAGGATTCTCTGCTTATTACAACCTGGTAGTACGGGAAACAGGTTTCCCCGAAAATAAGACGTCCTCCGAAAATAAGACCTACTCACAGGAAAGATAAGACGTCCCCTGAAAATAAGACCTAGCGCATCTTTGGGAGCACACCTTAAAATAAGACACTGTCTTATTTTCGGGGAAACAGGGTAGTAGAAGTCCGCATTCCCAGGTGATTTCTAGTAAACTCTGGAGGAGTTGAGAGAGAGAGATTTCAGTTATATCCTGGTAAGGGTAGAAATTTTAGGTTTGCATTCAATCTTTGTTGCCATTGAAGGGAGTTGGGCCATAGTATTTTCAGTGGTATTTGACTTGAGTGTGTGTTTATTTTCTAAGAATTTTCTGTCATACTCAGCTGCTCCTTTCTTGGTCTTTTGGCCAGAGGAAGAACAGGCTTTTTTGTTGGGGCTTTCTGTCTACCCCAGTTGCCATTTCTAATTTGCTGGCTTCTTCAGTCTAAGTTTATGCGAGGCAAAAAGAAGCCCAGAAACTGACCACTCAGTTGTTCTTCAGGTGCCCACCTTTCAGAGTCTTCTGTTTGTTTTATATATAATTCCTAGGGATTTTAGTTATAACTAGCAGTGAGGAAGAAAAGTATATACTCTATTCCTGATTTCTCTTACCTATTAAAAAAGTTTTTAAAATTACCTCCATTATCCCATTCACGTTAGAATCTCTACTGTAGAACCCAGCTCTGTGGAAGCATTTGTCTATGTTTACTTTCTCTGGTTCCGCTTCTCTCCTTCTCTCTTAAAACCTATTCCAATAAGATTTTTACCCCTACTATTCTTCCAAAACAACTTTTTTTTTTTCAAATTAATATGAGTGTACACCATTTCAGGTTACATTGTTCTTACTTTCAAGGTAAAGAAAGTTCAAGTTGTAGAGTCCTTTTAACGAGGGGCATGCTATGCTGATCACCCTCCCACCCTCCCTCACCCTCAGATTAGGTAAGATCCTGCCAGTTCCTGCCCTCCTCCTCTTTCCCTCCTCTCCCCTTCCCCTTGCTAGACTATATTTGTGTTTTTTCATTGGTGTGGGCATGTAATTGCAAAACAGCTCTTATGTAGATGTCATTCACAAGTGAATAATAAAAGCAATAATACTTAACAAAACTTGCAGTTGCAGCTAAAGTTGTACGAAAAAGGGAAATATGTAGTCTTTTTTTTTTTTTTTTTTTTAGAGACAGAGTCTCCCTTTATGGCCCTCGGTAGAGTGCCGTGGCCTCACACAGCTCACAGCAACCTCCAATTCCTGGGCTTAAGCAATTCTCTTGCCTCAGCCTCCCGAGCAGCTGGGACTACAGGCGCCTGCCACAACGCCCGGCTATTTTTTGGTTGCAGTTTGGTTGGCCAGGGCCGGGTTTGAACCCGCCACCCTCGGTATATGGGGCCATCGCCTTACCGACTGAGCCACAGGCGCCGCCCGGAAATATGTAGTCTTAAATGCTATGTTAAATGAATTAAATTCTGGAAAGATTGGTCAAGAGAAACAATGAAAAGTAGATAATGTTGGCTTGGCACCTGTAGCTCAGTAGCTAGGGCTCCAGCCACATACACCAGGGCTGATGGGTTTGAACCCAACCTAAGCCTGCCAAACAACAATGGCAACTACACCAAAAAAAATAGCTGGGCGTTGTGGTGTGTGCCTGTAGTTCCAGCTACTTGGGAGGCTGAGGCAAGATAATCGCTTAAGCCCAAGAGTTTGAGGTTGCTGTGAGCTGTGATGCCACAGCACTCTACCCAGGGCAACATAGTGAGACTGTCTCACAAAGAAAAAACAGGAAAAAAAAGTAAATAATGTTAATGCAGATTAGAAAATTTTAATCAACATATTGAAATAAAGGAATATGTGAAATAATCTGAGTATCAGCAATACATAAATGACCAATACATTCAAAAATAAATAGAAAATCTCAGTGGTCCTAAAGTCATCAAAAATGTTGATTTACAGTGGCACCTGTGGCTCAGTGAGTAGGGCACTGGCCCCATATACCGAGGGTGGTGAGTTCGAACCGGCCCTGGCCGAACTGCAACAACAAAAAAATAGCCAGACGTTGTGGCGGGCGCCTATAGTCCCAGGTACTTGGGAGGCTGAGGCAAGAGAAATGCCTAAGCCCAAGAGCGGCAGGTTGCTGTGAGCTGTAGTACCACGGCACTCTACCAAGGGCGACAAAGTAGGACTCTGTCTCTTAAAAAATAAAATGTTGATTTAGTAGTTAAACATCTTTTTTTCCTTCTCCCAGTAAAAAACGTCCAGATGATTTCTCATCTGAGTTCAGACAAATGCTAATTCCAAAGCTATACCTGTATAAGCTACTTTAGAAAACAGGACGAAAATGGTAATAATACGAATTTCCTTTTCTGGAGCTTATACACAAGCTTTTTATCAAACTAGCAAGGAGAGTATCTTAAGAGTGAAATTTACAAACCAGCTTCACTCAGGAAAATAGCAAAAATTAATCTAGCAATCTGTAAAACAGTTAACATGACCAAATTTGACATATTTTAGAAATGTAAGGTTTAATTAATATTAGAAACTTGTTCCAAATTTTTATACTTTAATAAAATTATAAGTACTATACATCATAGATAGGCCTTAATGTTATTGATTTAGGATGTAAAAGTCTTAGTTAAATATGAGAATGCTGGCTATCTGTAAAACATAGTGGGTGCCAACATTCAGTTTTGAATAGCATACTAATTTTATTGAGGAAAGTCAGATGGTCTCTCAGAGGTGCAAAGTGTGAATTAGATCTCAGGCTGGTCTTAAACCTGTGCGCTCAGGCAATTCACCTGCCTCGGCCTCCCAGAGTGCTAAGAGTTGTTATGGAGGAATAGTAGGGATAAAAATCTAACTGGCATAGGTTTTAAGAGGGAATGAGAGAAGAGGAACCAGAGGACCAGCAACCAGATGAGTAATATTTTATCAGAATGTTGAGGGGAGCAAAACTTTAGGGAGAGGGAAATACATGTGCTAGCATAGCTGTGCCGTGTAAGTGAATGTCACTGGAGCACGGTAAGGGTATTGGGAAGTGATAGGAGAGGAGACTGGAGATTTGTGCTATATTGTGAAAGGCCTTGTCCACCTTACTTCTTATTAAATAGTAGAATTTATCAACCCACAGAGAGGTGGAAAGCAGTCAAGATTTTTGAGCCTTCCATCTATTCTGCTCCTATATTTAATGTCTTGCCTTTAGAAATAAAAAGTATAACTTGTTTGTGTGCATTTGCATATGTAACTTAGTTGAAGTTAGGTGCTTCCACTGACTGACCTTGACTTTTTCGTTCAATAAAAATGTAGGGATCTTGGGCCACGCACAGTGGCCCACGCCTGCAATCCTAGCACTCTGGGAGGCTGAGGCAGGTGAATTGCCTGAGCTCATGGGTTAGAGACCACTCTGAGCAAGAGCAAGTCCCAGTCTCTAAAAATAGCTGGGCATTGTGGCTGGTGCTTGTAGTCCCAGCTACATGGAAGGCTGAGGCAAGAGACTTGCTTAAGCCCAAAAGTTTGCAGTTGCTGTGAGCTATGATGCCAGGGCACTCTACTGAGGGTGACAAAGTGACTGTCTCAAAAAAAAAAAAAAAGAAAAAAGTAGGGATCTGGATTTATGACTGGACAACTTAATATAATGTATTAATTTCTTTCTTCTGTGTTATATCCTGAGCTTTGAAAACCACTCTTAGCCAATCTCTTTCACCAAGCTGTTGCCTAAGAACTTTCCAAAGAAGTAATGTGACACAGGCCTGATTAATTAATTGCATGTGCTCTGCCTTTTTTTTTTTAAGTTTTATATGTGATAGTCATATTTTAATATCTCTCTTTTTAGGAAATATTGGCAATTTTATAGGAATTTTTTGATTGAGTTGGGTTTTTTCCTTGAAGAAAAGTCATTGGAGTGAACTTTCAAAGATTGCCAGATTTTTCTTTTTCCCCTTTTTTCTGTTTTTTATTGCATTGTTAGATGCAAGATAACAAATTTGTTATTCTAAATTTGTGAATAGATAATGTTAAAACTAAACTAACTTCATAAATGCACTCACTTTCTTCTTAAATGCATTTCTTCTAACCCCCAATGATGCTTTCGTTTAATTTTTTTTATTATATAATTTGTTTGATTTTTTTTTTTTAAGGTGTGACTGCACAGAAAAGTTACAGAACAAATTTGACTTTTTGCGCTCACAGTTGAATGATATTTCATCATTTAAGAATATCTACAGATATGCCTTTGATTTTGCAAGGGTAGGTAGAATTTCCATGTTTTGTTATTTTAATAGCTTTTTATCTTGAGACCATACTTAAAGTTTTTTCGCTTACGTTATAGGATAAAGATCAGAGAAGCCTTGATATTGACACTGCTAAGTCTATGTTAGCGCTTCTGCTCGGGAGGACATGGCCTCTGTTCTCAGTATTCTATCAGTACCTGGAGGTATGTATTTTTTTAGTTTTGAAAATATTTTAGAACTCAGTCTGATTGAAAAATACACTTTTAGTTGAAGAACAAGTGGAATTTTAATATTATACTTAAAAAAAAATCAAGTTGAGTGGAGAGAAACATTGTTTCCTTTTGTCATTTTTGTGTTTATTAACAAGTTCTGTACATAAGACATTCCCATTTTGAGGGGCTCTTCTACAGCTTGAACTTTATCTTAAAAGTGAGGATGATGTGACCTAAAAATTTGTTCCCTCGCACTAATTTGAAATTTAAAAAAAAGATATTTTCATTTCATGTGCACACACACAGAAAATAAAACCTGCAAGAAATATATTTTAGCACATTCTTCATGTGAAACGAGTTTCTTGGGTTTGGGGCCAGAGAGAAGCGATAGTAGCACACGAATCTTCTAAATCCGGCTTCTTTCTGTTATTATACAGGGTCTTAGGCTGAAATGCACATAGGAGAACCAATTTAATAATAAAACTTCCTTTTCTACTTAGGCTTGATCTAAAGAAATAGAATAAGGCTATTAATATTTTACAGCCACAGATCTGAAAAAGGCTATGATAGTATGCTTACATATACTGGTTACTAAAAGAAACGCTGGTTTAGGAAGCGTTCCTGTAAAGGTTTATCACAGCACCTGATTTTAAGAGGATGCTATTCTTTTTTCCATTGTTTATCTAGTTTTATATCTGTTTTATGCCTTTTTAAGTTTTGGGGAGGTTTTTGGTGTAATTCTTACCATTTCTTAAATACAGATTC
This sequence comes from Nycticebus coucang, assembly GCF_027406575.1. Taxonomy (NCBI): domain Eukaryota; kingdom Metazoa; phylum Chordata; class Mammalia; order Primates; family Lorisidae; genus Nycticebus; species Nycticebus coucang. Next base: position 93,888,925 of record NC_069793.1, on the reverse strand, counting down.
TTTTTCTTTTGGAAATAATTTCTCGTAAATCTGATTGCTTATCACGAGTTCCCCAGAGTAGTTTTATTTAAAGTTTGTGAATGAGAGACAATAGTATAAAAAGGTCTTGTGTGAGTGAGTTTTGTGCACAATTAAGTCTTTAGGCCCAAATATTTTTGATGGGTAGTATTTACTTTTATTAGCAGTTTTGGGCAAAAGTAAATTTAACTGAATGTAAAAATATTCAGCTCTATGGAGGGCCTAGAACTACTAAATATTTTCAAGCACTTGTTATGTGCAGGCTATTTGGCGTAAATTATCTTTTTTAATCTTCATAGCAAAATTTTAAATTAAGTTTTATCCCCATTTAGCAAATGAGGAAATGAGTTCTGTTCTTAGGTGACATTCTCAAGGTCATTCAGGTGAGTGATAGAGGTGGGATTTGAACCCAAGTCTATACTCTTTCCACTGATCTTTCCACTCTTTCCTCCAAAGGTACCATCCTCAAAATGTGCCTAAATAATAGTAAATCTTAAGCAAAGAAATGATTTTCTAGGAAACAGCACAGAAGAACTCCCTGGATGTAGGAAATGTTATGTATTTTGATCTCGGTGGTTACTCAAGTATATACATGCATAAAAATTCATTGAGTTTTATCTTAACTACCCTGGGTGATCTCATTATTCCTCAAAAATGAAACCAAATAAAGGAAAGAAAATCGATGGTGCTAATGCCCTTGAGGAATCTCTTAGAAGTGCAAATAATTAAAAAGGAATAATGCTTTGGGAAAAACCAAATCACAAAAAACATTGTAACTAAATATACTAAAGTCAAACTTTAAGAAGTAATGTTGGTTCTGTAATCCAAATATTTAAATCATTTTTCACAGCAATCGAAGTATCGTGTTATGAACAAAGATCAGTGGTACAATGTATTAGAATTTAGCAGAACAGTCCATGCCGATCTTAGTAACTATGATGAAGATGGTGCTTGTAAGTATAATATAAAGTGTTCCTATGAAAATAAAGTTTCTAAAAGTATTAAATGATGAGAGTATGTATTTGTGTAGCTTTAGCATAAGAGTTTTAAACTTTGTAAGAGTAACTTTTATTTAATCATGTGGGAGACATGAGAGAGGTAGACAGAGTTTAATTCTGTAGTATTACAAGATGTATGTCGGTAAATGAAATGTTTTCAATTCCTCAGTAACCAAGCACTGCTAAACTTAACATCTAGAAAGTACAATTCTGCTTTACTCATGTCTTTTCTGGCATTTTCCTATGGAAAAAAAGTGTGGTCTTGATTTTAAAAATATGAAAGCAAAACAGCTATAATAGAAAAAGCTTTAAAGTTAACTGCCATAGTGTCTGTTAACCACATGGCAAATAATATCAAAATAAATTCTCCTTGAAAATTTTAAATTGATCTGAATAAACCGACAGTGAAATATTTACAGTTTTTCAATCCTTCAAGATGCCATATTTTGCTGTGTGTAATGTACTCCTGTGTATAATGTGTACCCATATTTTGGGCCCAGACTATCAGGTAAAAAATCTTTGTTTTAATTTTTTTTCAATTCAAATTTTATTTGTTTGTATTTTGGCACTTGTTTTTTGTATTGGAAAGATATTTTAGCATTTATTTTTTAACGTATTATGGTACTAGAAATCTTATGTAACAATTACAAAACACAAAAACAGATACAAGGTACAAGAAATTTCATAATAGTAACAAAATTTATGATATTTACATATCATAAACGAGCTCTTGTTCTTTGTCAACTGTCCGCATCAGAAGTATTGTCTCCTTCAATTTCTACATTCCTGGTATCTTCTAGAGAGTCACTTTCCTCATCGCAGTAAATTTCATCATCCTCAGTTCCATTCATAGCATTGCTGATGCTACATTTTTAAATGATTTCATAACTACTTCCTTCTTGACACTGTTCCACAATCTTAGGATCCAGTCAGACACCCCGACAGTGGTTGCTTTCTTGGTTCTGCCTGTAGATTCTGTACTTTACTAGCCGACCGCATCCACAGCGTCCACTCTGTCTTCATTGGGGCCGTATGTAGCTCTTTTTTGGCCGAAATGCTTTCGTTGCAAGTTTGTCGTAAATTCAACAAAACTGATTACCATATCCTAGGGTATTATTTTGTGATATCAGTATTGCTTTCTAGAGTTACACTTTTAATGCATAAGCATAAATAAAAGAATTAAAAACATTTATATAGATAGGGAATTAGTACTACCCATGTATAACATGCATCCTTATTTTCCCTTCAGAATTTGGGCAAAATGAGCATTATACGTGGCAAAGGATGGTGAAACATCTGTCCATTCCCCTGAATGGAAAGACTAGAATGCTATAAAACCGAATTTTAAAGTAACGATAAATTAATTAGACAAGCCAAATTCTCTAGTACTGTAAATTATGTTTTCTATTCTCACCATTTTGGCTGCATGAATTTTTTTCATGTTCAGAGGGGTTGCATGGAAAGGTACACTTTCTATATGTTTAAACTGAAATTATGTGCCTATTCATGTGACAGTGAAGAAACTGAGGAAGGGATAATTTTATTTCTTCTTGCATATATTGTATCTTCCCCTAGAAGATGGTGTAAAATTAATAATAATTTAAAGAGCTAATGCCTAACAGCAGTAAACTGGCAGCCCAAGAGCTTATATGACCTGCAAATGTGTATATTTGTGTGTTTTGAACCAACATTTAAAACTGGGAGATACTGCATAAAAATGCAACTTTTAGATTTATTTGAAAATTCAGAAAATCTGACCAAATTGCACCTGTATTCCTTCAAAGGGATCAGAGGCTGGAGCCAACTAGTGACTGTGCTGAACTTAATTTCTAGTTTGGTGGGGTCCACAGTATGCCCCCACCTCGCTGAGTTTAATTTCTAGTTTGGCGGGGCCCACAGTATGCTCACACCTCTCTGAGTTTAATTTCTAGTTTGGTGGGGTCCACAGTATGCCCACACCTCGCTGAACACAGAATGCCCACACCTTGCTGAGTTTGATTTCTAGTTTGGCGGGTCCACAGTATGCCCACACCTTGCTGAGTTTGATTTCTAGTTTGGCGGCCTACAGTATGCCCACACCTCGCTGAGTTTGATTTCTAGTTTGGCAGCCCACAGTATGCCCACACCTCGCTGAGTTTGATTTCTAGTTTGGCGGCCCACAGTATGCCCACATCTCGCTGAGTTTGATTTCTAGTTTGGCGGCCCACAGTATGCCCGCATCTCGCTGAGTTTGATTTCTAGTTTGGCGGTGTCTATGGTATGCCCACACCTTGCTGAGCACAGTATCCCCACACCTTTCTGAGTTTGATTTCTAGTTTGGCAGCCCACAGTATGCCCACACCTTGCTGAGTTTGATTTCTAGTTTGGCGGGGTCCACATTGCGCCCACACCTCGCTGAGTTTCATTTCTAGTTTGGTGGGGCCCACAGTGCACCTTCACCTCGCTGAGTTTAATTTCTAGTTTGGCGTCCCACACCTCCTCCACTGTTTTCAGTTGCCATTTATTTTAGTACTTGGCTCTGCTGTTTTTCTTGGCCGAAATGCTTTTCTTGCACGTTTGTCGTAAGTTCAACAAGACTGATTACCATATTCTAGGATATTATTTCTTATAGAGAAAGATGCCTGTCTAAAGGAAGAGCAGAACACCAGAAAGTTATGTCTTTTAAGAAAAATAGGGCAGGCATATTTCTTTGTAGCAATGATTTTTCTTACATTAAAGAAAATAAAAACTGAGCTCATTTAAATCGCTTTCCTCGCTTCTGTAGGTAAATGAGTTTGGATGTCTCTTGCCTCAATAAAAGTATCTTTCTTAGAATAGCAATTAGCTCAGTAGTCAGGTATCCAGTAGGCACTTGCTTTGTGTTCAGCTTTGGACTAGTCCTCTTATTGGAATAAAGTAAGTGTCCAATAGGGCCAGTCCCCACAAGCTTACATTTGTCTCAGGGAGGTAACATAGAACTACTACCTTAAACACTTTTCAGATTATCTAATAACTATATGCCACAAAGCTGTGGCCACTTAGAAAAGGGGAGAGGTTAATATTGGAGAGTTTGTGAAACATACCTTGAGAAGGAAGTTGCTATGTGAAGGTCCTTTATGTCTCTAAGGGTAAAAAAAAAAAAAAGGTTCATAAAGCAGCGTTAAATGGAAGAGGGTGGCTGGCAGGGAAACACCTGGAGAGGCAGGCCCTGGTCACTGAGCTGGTGGGGAATTTGTTTTATAGTTGGAAAGATGAGTTCACTGAATTCTAACAAAAATTGTTTTTTTATTTCTAGGGCCTGTTCTTCTTGATGAATTTGTTGAGTGGCAAAAAGTCCGTCAAACATCATAGCAAGAACTATTGTGAAGAAAATGCAAACCTTTTGATTCTCATGTGTATACAAGCCAATGAGATGAGGGGGAAAAATCCAAAGGGTGCATTTTCATTCATATGAAAGACTTATCATAGTACTTTTTTTCCTTTTTTTTTAAAGGAGGTTTCCTTGTTACATGTGATGGGCATTGAGCCATACCTCTTCTTAGACTGAATATTGAAGTTTTTGTTTCTAGTTATGTTTATAACATTTATTTCAGAACAATAAAGATTCAGATTTGTGACAAAGGCCTTAAAGTGAAAATGTCCCTTGAGTGTCAGAGTGGTATTTATTTTTGTAAATTTGAATTCTTGAATTTCTGAGGTTCTAATTCACCATGATTTTATGGAATTTTAAATATTTTAAACAATCTTCATATTTGGTAATGTCCGCTGATGGTATGGCTTATTATAATATTTATCTCTGCACAATGAATAAGAATATTGGCCTTGCCTTCTGGGATAAGGATTTTCTGGTGCAGCTAATAAACATTTCTAGATATTGGAAGTGCTCCTACTTTCAGCTCTGGGTTTCTGTAAAAGCTGCCAAAGGCTTAATGCCTGCATCTTATCTTGAGAGTTTAAAATTGGAAGATTATGTCCAGTTAATTTGTTTTCTAACCATTAAATAATATTGTCAATAAGCATAAATGAACATTGCATGTATATTCTGAACATGAATTTTAAGTTTTCTGTATTTATGTCAGTTAAAAAGTTCTGTTTGTATTTGAAAGAGCAAGATTGATATATGAATAGTCTCAAAATCAGACAGCTTTGTGAAAATTAGGACTAATACTGAAATTGTATCATTATATTGTTACTAGTGGCATATTTATGACATTTTTAACTGTCCTTATGTAGGGAGTTGTATTGAGAGCATCTTTTTTCCCTCTTGTTTTGCCTTGAAAGAACTTTAGTTCTGATGTGGATTTAGTTAAGATACACACAGGAAAAGAGAATAATAGTGAAGCAATCGTGAGAGAACTCTGGGTGTAATTCTGCACCCTTCAGTGGAGCCATTTACGTTGGTCGTATCTCAGCACCGCTAATTATCACAATTTTCTTGCTGTTGGCAATAAAGTATCTTAAGGAAATGGCAGCCTTTCCTAGTTCACATAAAAAGTACCTTTTGGACTAACAGCAGGTCTGTTAGTCCAAATGTTGATACATTTCTTTTCAAACCATCCAGTATGACGTGATATGAAAACTTTATTCATATTCACAGTCCAGTGGAGAGAAGTAAATAGGTTATTTTTCCACAGTAAGGAAGTTTCTATTGGAATATAAGGTAAAAGTTGATTTTTGATGATGAATTTGTTTAATGAGTGATTTTTCGGTATTGATTACCTAATAAGGAAGAATGGCATTTTAAAGCTTATTGCTGGCTTTTTGATTAATAAGCTGAGAGAAAATGATTGCCAATGTTGTACTTACCTTCTTAGTGAGATTACTTTGTACAGTTTTATGAAAATTGATACATACAGTAGTAGGAAACACTATTTTTCCTCAGTATCTTACAGGAAAGGATAATTTTCCTGGAATGCACCTGTTATTAGCATTGCTGAATTATTAGAACTGAGGATACCAATGGAGTTACGATTTACTGGTGTTTTAATGTCAAATTTATTCTAAGGAAAGCACTTAAACTTTTAGACTTTTGAGTTTATAACTTAATTGACTCTTCTCTCCAAGGCATAATCCCTGAACTTGAATATTGACCATTTTTGTTTAATTCCAAAACATGAGATTTAAGTGAAGTCTTAGTTGTCAATTTGTAGCCTGAACTAATAGTAGTATCTGTCATCTTCAATATTTGAGTAAAGTAAGAAAAACTTGAAAACTTACAGATAACCTTTAAAAAATAAAATATATGCAGATATGTTTATCCATTGGTGTATGCAGGGGGTTGTTACTAGGAGCCCACTCAGACCCAGTCTGTGCATTTCAAGTCCATCCAGCAGGCAGTCCCTGGAGCCGCCTTTGTGAAGTCAGGTTTTACATCCCACAACTGCTTTGTTTTCAGTCTGTGTTTGGTTGAAGAAAAGTCTGCATGTAAATGGACCCACACAGTTCAAACCCATGCTGTTCAAGAGTGAGCTGTATTTACCTGGCCTGTTTTTCCAAAGATACTCGAGTTTTTTGAGTCTGACAATGAAATTCACTTTTTCCCTTTTGTTGACCAGTCCAGTCCCACCCTGTTACACTTGGTTTACTCTCTCACTCCACCTATTTCTCTTACCTTCTTAGTTAGAACATTTGTCTACTTTGGAGGCAGATTCACTCACCTCATTCATTAGTGGGGGGGGGAGGGGCTGTGTCCCTTCTTGTCTGTCTTTTCTTAATTTTGGACAGCATTTAATTTATTGGGAAACTTATCAAGATGTTAAGTGACATAAACAAGATAATATGAAGGAGGCTTCAGTATAAAAACAAAATCTAACTGTTGTGGCTCCTTTTTGATTAGTTAGCTTTAAGTGCCTTCCCAGGAATCCTGTTGTAAACATTTTTAGAATTATTTTCTTTGTACAGGATGAAATACTCTACGGTGCTTTATAACATGGAGTTGACTTGTTTCTTATAGATTAGTATTCAAATGTAATACTACTGGAAGAAAATAGAGCCATGTGTTGATTCTCAGCAAGGGGAGAATGGAAAGTTGCCCCTCACTTCTCTAGGGGCCAATAATTTTTGATAGGGTAGAGCAGGTGTCCTCAAACTTTTTAAACAGGGAGCCAATTCACTGTCCCTCAGACCGTTGGAGGGCCGGACTATAGAAAAACAAAAAAACTATGAACAAATTCCTGTGCACACTGCACATATCTTATTTTGAAGTAAAAAACAAAACAGGAACAAATACAATTCACACCGCTTCATGTGGCCTGCGGGCTGCAGTTTGAGGACGCCTGGGGTAGAGTATCTGTAGGAAAGTGCCAGGGATTCAGGTAACAAACGTAATGTGATCAAAAATGGTATATTGTGTGCAGATCTGAATCTGTTTCCATGTTTGTCTTAATTGTCTAATGATTTCTTATTTTTTAAATGCTGCTGATAAAATACTTGACATAATACATTTTTGACAATAGTAGTAATTTTATGTAATTTGTATAGGTTTTGATGATTTGGTTTGTACTCTGAAGTACTCTAGATAAGTGTTTTTTGAACTGGAATTTGAGGGCCTTTATGGGAATGTTAGATTGTCCCTGAGGAACATTTCTCTTAAATACAGATGCCTTTTCATCTAGCAAACCAAAAATTTATCTTAACCATATTGAATGCCATTGCTTTGGGAAAGGGGAGAGCTGGAGTAGAATTTTGAGCTAACTCTGGAGTTGCTAAGACTACAAGGTATGGGTATGTGGAGTAGCTCAGATTGAGAAATGCATTTAGTGCTAACAAGACATTTCACTTTGAAGGTTTCTTCAATAAAACTTGTCCTTTCTGCCTGATTGCTGCTGTGAAATTATGAAAAGATTTATTGAAGTACAGTACGTATTCGCTTTCAGGAGCAGGTGATGTGAATGCTGACTTAGTTTGTTTTACTGCTTTTGGAAGATGTGTACTTAAAACTGTTGTGGTAATAATTCATCTGATAAAACTTTGTTCTGATGTTCAACGTTCCAGTAGCCTAAGATTTTATAACCCATCTCTCATGTGCTTCCCAAATGTCTAAAGCATGAAATAAATTGGGAGCATTTTAATAAATAATTTAAATGCCTTTCTTTGTTAGAAGCATAAAACAAAACAAAACAAAAAGAACCCTCTTACTTTTATTCCTAAAGATTATTATTCCTAATGAGGGATTCTCCTTTCTTCTGGGAGTATTGCATTTTGAGTGACAATGGAAGTCATCATAAGGAGCATTTCAAAGAAGGGATGATCTTCTCTTCAGGAAGAGAAGTAACAGCAAGATTTCATTTATTTTCTCAATAGTAAAGGCTAATCTGAATTATTAAATATTCTGAACTAAATAATTTTAATGAAAATAGTTTTATGACTTGTATGAATATTTGGTAACAGCCAGGCAAACAGATTGCTTAAGCCTCAGTCCTTTTTGTTAATAGACCTATTTACCTGTGAGTAGAACTAAGAAAGCCCAAAAAGCAGTCTTAACTTTTTATGGCAAAAGTGGTGGATTGTGGAAAGATGAACTTCTGCCCTAAACTTTGAGTGAATTGTCACTAATATTTAATTGTAGAGATTTTTCTAGTGAGCTTTTACTGGGCCAAATCTTTTAATATTTTAAAGCACAATTTATTTACCTTTTACCAAACACCAGTCTTAATAAAACTGGCCATACATTTGCTGTGTCCACCATATTATAATTTTTTTTTTTTTTTTTGCAGTTTTTGGCCGGGGCCAGGTTTGAGCTCACCACCTCCGGTATATGGGGCCGGTGCCCTACCCCTTTGAGCCACAGGCGCTGCCCCGTATTACAATCTTTTTACCCTCTATGTGCAGATAGTAGTATTTGCTTTGCTCTTTTTCCTGACCCAGTTGTTTCTGGTGTGACCATTTTCTTTCTAGGATGGATGAGGTATTTTGCTACGTATACTATGTAATGAATTAGAACCTTTTATAACATGGTTCATTTTTGCATGGGCTGTGATTTATCACGTGTTAAATATTCTTTAAAATGTTCCAGTAACACTGTAATCAGATTAGATTATGAGATAAGTATTGAATCTTGTTTTATAATGCCAGTTTTATTGGAGTTCAGTGACATTTATTTTGTGGATCTATGGTCCATAGAGCAAAGCAGTTTTATTAAAAATTTCCTAGCTTTCACGCAAATTATATTATTTTGTAGAAGTTTTATTCTCTGCTTTTCAGCTTTCTCAGCTTTAAAATATTAATGAATTTTTCTACATATTCATGGATTTGCTTTTAAGTTAAAGTTGTCCATTTTAAAAAGCTAACGAATATTCAAAATGGATATGTATAAAGCCAGATTGTCCCAGAATTGTGGTGTGTGTGTGTGTGTGTGGGTAGAATTGAGAATTAGCCATAATTTATTTTTTCATGGATAAAAGCTCGTCATACAATTTCAAGGTCAAAAGAAAATTTGCTTTCATGTTATTGCTACCAATTGCATTTGAACCATGAAAGAGGAGGTACTAATACTTCAAGAAGTTGTCATTTGAGACTTAATATTATAGTAACTTCCCAAACTTAGCAGAATTATTATTTGTGAGTATTGAATTAAGCGAAGTTAGTTTACATAGAGTACCTATACTATTCTATCATGCAAATGAAATGGCTTCTAGCAAGTTTATACATAGTTACTTTTATCTACAAATGTAGAAATCTCATCTCTTTAGATTTATTTATTTTATTCCATGAAAATACTTTGAATATGGAGAAAGAGTTTATAAAAACTGAGAATCTGAGAAACCTGAGTTTGGTTTTCTCTTCGGTTAGGTCACTTTTAGACAAGTCACTTGACCGCTGTCGTTATCTTCAGCTTCTTCTGTAAAATAGCAATAATAATAATAGCACCTACTAATGTTACTGACGTTCAGGTAGGACCCCATCTGTAGCACTTTGCAGATGTTACATGAATACACCTGGATACTTGAACAAAACGTGATTAGTTACAATAAATCTTTTTTTTTTTTTCCACAACAAATCTTACCAGCCTCTATAAAAAATAGCCAGGATTTTCTGTTTTATTATATCATTTATTTTTATTAATCAAATTTATTCATATTCTCCTTAGATTAAATAATTCAACAAATCTCAAACATCTGTATACCAAGAAGTTTTCTAGGCCTGAATATAATATATTGCAGGGCACAGAATAGGTGGTTATTTCTGACTCTTACAGAGTTTTAATCTTAATTGGTAAATAATATATATATAGTTTATTATAAACTGACAGGATTATCTGGGTAAAGAATGTTGAAAAAGGGGTCCAGAGAGTGCATGAGTATAGAGTAGCTGTTTTAGGTGGAATACACTAATGAGCGTCATTGAACAGAGGCCTGAGGGAGTGAGTGAATGTGCAACGTGGGTATCTGGGGGCAGGGCATTCCAAGCAGGAGGCCTGTTACATCCTAAGGCCCCGAGATGGCACAGCTGGTATTTTCAAAAAACAGCAAGGACATCAGTGTGACTGTAGTGAGCAAGAGCAGCATATTGGCATTAGAAGGTGAGCTAAGAAAGGTTAGGCGTAATGACCCTACCTGACTGTAGGTAATCATACAGAGCATTATAGCCCTTTCTCAAGACTTAGACTTTTATGGAGTGAGGTAAGAAGCTATTTGGGTTCTGGTCAAAGTGTGAGGGAAGGGGATAGTATTAGGATAATACAAGTGAGAAATATGTATAGTTGGAGACTGAGGGCAGTGGAAATTGTGGTCAGATTCTGAACATATTTTGGTGATAGCATCAATAGGATATGCAGGTGGATTACAAGTGGGGTATGAGAAAAAGAATGGATCTAATTTTTTAGTGTGAACTCCAAAACTGGGGGGCATTAAGTAAGACGGGAAAGACTTGGGAACAGGTTTTAGGGGGAAGGACGGAGCGGTTAGTTTTGGAAATGTTACCATAGATATGCCGATTAGATGTTGGATATTTGAGTCTGGAGTTCAAACAAGAGGTCTGGGATACAGATAAATACATTTATTTGAAGGTCATCTGAAAATGTATTGAGGGTCATAAAACAGTGTGCCACCATTTAAAGTTAGGACATGAATGGAATTACAGAGACAGTAAGTATATTCACAGAATATTACTGAAGGCAAGATTAATGAAATTTTGGGCCAACTTCCCTGATTTTTTTCAGGTAGAAATAAAATGTTGACATGTTATGCCCCGCCCCCCGCCCCATTGCCTTCTATCATACAGACATACTAAGATTTAAAAAGCAGCATTGGGGTGGCACCTGTGGCTCAAAGGAGTAGGGCACCGGCCCCATATGCCAGAGGTGGTGGGTTCAAACCCAGCCCCAGCCAGAAACTGCAAAAAAAAAAGCATTGATAATATTTGCCAAATATATAAGAGAATGGAAAATTGAAGAGGGAATGTCATTTTGCTAATTCTTCTAATTCTTAGAATGAAGTGGGGTTTTTTGGAATAATACAATTTTATATTATTAAAAAACATGTGGAGTACTAGTTCCTTCTTTCTGGTGTTCTGACAGTTGCTATTCTGACTCAATGTGAAAGTTGTAGCACTAGAGGGCAGACTTGCTTCTAGATTGTGGAGTATTCCAAATGAATTAATTTCACTGAACAGTACCGGGTGAGCTTCCCTAATCCAAAAATCTGAAATGCTCCAAAGTTTGAAACGTTTTGAGTTCTGACATGATGCCACAAATGGAAAATTCCTCACCTGAACTCATGTGACAGGTCACAGTCAAAATGTAGGCATAAAACACAGTCCACCCAGCATATCCGAGGGGAAAATGTAATTACCTTCACACTGTGTACATAAGGTGTATATGAAACATAACGTGAATTTTGTGTTTAAACTTGGATCCCATCAACATTTTGTTATGAATATGGAAATATTCCAGTTTGAAAAAATCTAAACCCCCAAAACACTTCTAGTCCCAAGCATTTTGGATAAGGGATATTCAACCTGTATGTACCTACATTTAATCTCAATTAATGAATTCACTGTTTCTTAAGTGACAAGTTTACCATATCTTTTCTAGTGCTGGGAAAACATAAAAATAAGGTTAACAGAGCTATCTTATCTAGGACCGGTAGTTGATACTAATATATATTTGCTATAAAGTCCAAGGGAACTGAAGTGCAGCTTACTACAAATATATTCAATTGTAATATAAAGGGTCCACTGCACAAATATATGAACATAAGAAAATTGAAGCCAGTAATAAGAAATCTTGGACATGAAAACATTTTTCATAAAATTAAGTATTAACCTTCAACATTTGTGCTGGGCCTTGTGCTAAGAGATGGGGCTACAAAGATAACTAAAATAGTTTATTATGCCTGCCTAAATAAGTTACGGTGTAACCTCTGACAGCGCTTAGTATCTCGTGCTGTATCTGTTGAAGTGTCTTTTTCCCTTCAATAATGGGAATCCTGACTCATTTATTTTGGTACCTGCAAGTACCCATCACAGTATTTGTATTAGTTCCTAGTGCTTGAATGTATGAGACGAGATGGGAAAAAAAGAACAGAGTAGGAGCAGGCAATTGAGGCCTTTGCAAAACTGTTTTCACATTTTCTCCCTTACAGAGAGGCTTTCCTTTTAACATGTCTAAAGGTGGTTATGGAGATGATTCCATCCTTCCATCTGTATTCCCACCCTTTGTTCTAGTAGTCTTTACCCCACAGTCAAGGGCAGTTAGCAAAAATAACTTACTGGCAGCTATGGAATGGGAGGGGTAGGTCTGGCTTTTTAATAGTCACTGAAGTGAAGAGGAAAGACAGCTGTGGAAGATGGGCTGCTCTTTCTATCTGGCTGTATTAGCTGAGAATTGTTTTATTTTAAGACAGTGTCTTCACTTGGTTGCCCAGGCCTAGAGGGTCATGACGTCATCATAGCTCAGTGCAACATCAAATTCCTGGGCTCAAGGGATCCTCCTGCCTCAGCTGCCACGTAGCCGAGACTACAGGTGCACACCACAGCGCCTGGCTATTTTTACTGGGGGGGGAGGGGGGCAGATGTTTCTTTTTTTGTTTCATAGTGATGGGCCCTTGCTATGTTGCTTTAAACTAATCTAAAACTCCTGGCCTCATGTGATCATCCCACTTCAGCCTCCCAAAGTGCTGGGATTACAGGTGTGAGCCACCACACCTGGCCAGTTTGAGAAGCTTGAAATAAAGTGAAAAACTTCCACATACAATCCTTGTGCACCCCTGGTTCTTTTAGTGTCCTTACGGCTACGTGCTAGTTCCTTAACTTCCTTGTCTGTAACAGGATAATAATAGTCCTTTCCCAGTAAGATTGTTTTTCAGGATGAAATAATACATGCAGTAAATATTAGCTGTTCTTTACTGTCTGAAAAAAACATCATTTGGATCTTGTAGAATGGATTTGTGTTCAATAAGTATTTTTATATAGTAGAATCAAGCGGGAAAAGAACAATCCACTTGAACAGGCTTTTCTATTTGCACTTTAGAAGTACATATTTAGGGGGTACATCTGATAATTTGGTACATTTATATAATCAAATCAAGATAATTGAGATATCAGTCACCTTAAATGTTTATCTTTATGCTAAGGACATTCAAATGATTCTAGCTATTTTGAAATGTACAATATGTTAACAATAGTCACACTACAGATCTATTGGACACCAGTCCTTATTTCTTCTATTTATATAGATACATTTACAAATGCACATCTCTTAGGAAATTGATGTCTAATGTGAATGATGTAAACTAATTTGCATTATTTGCTCTGTTAATGTGGGCAGTGTATTTTAATGGTTCCTTAAAGGGATGTTAAATATGACTAAATGAGGTGGTCGATTTTAGAATGTACTTCACACCAAGTAATAAGTGCTCAGTAACCTTAGCTGCTGCTATAGCTGTCTTCATAATTTGACTTTATAGGAAGGACTCTTTTTTTAAAGATAATCATTAAAAATTATAATACCAAAATATAATGTATGACATTGATTCTCTTGAATCACTAGTTTAAAAAATTAAGTAGCAGGACTCCTTTGAAAAAGAAATTTTACCTAGAAGCACAATATTTAAAACTGAAATGCTCTGGTTGATGTGGGAAGCTCCAGACCCTCCTCATCCACCATCCCCACCGCTGGTGTAACTTCTGAGAAACCTCCAGCTCTCTCTGAATAGTGTGTTTTGAAAACCAGTGCTTGAACATTTGCACCTTGGCACATCAAGTGTAAACAAACTAATAGAGGGGGAAACTCTGAATTTCTATTTAGAAATGTCTATTCTCTCTATGAGACACCAAAAAGTATCTGGCATTTTTTTATAGCTGGGATAAGGTGATCAATATTTCAAGTATCTGGAAATATGTATACTAGAACTATAATGTTTGTGATCATTCTTTCTTAGGTTCGTTATCTGGAGATACTCTAAAAGAGTAATAATGTAAGAACTAACGGGAGATTTGGAATCAGACATAAGGGTGAATGTTACTACATAGGATTATGATCCTCAAAACAGAAATAGCTCTGTGAGCAGGGACCATGTTAGTCCTAGGCCGTCCCTGCTTCTATCCCCCATGTATGAAGGTGTTTATTGAATGAATGAAAAAAATTGTGTGTTTCCCTCCTGAACTACAAGTTACGTTAAAGACAAGGACCATGGGACATTTTTATTTTACCTTTTTATGTCCAGGACCAGCATATGGCCAGAAAATTGAGTTTGCTTACTGAACGAATGAATGAATTGTACACAAGAATGTAAAATGTTTACAATATCTACAATTACCATTGGATTAAGATTCTTGAGGACAGAAACCATGTCTTCAGCTCTTAGTGCCTGACTGAGTAGGTTGTCAGAAATGTTTACAGAACCGAATAGAACTTAAGTTTGAGTAGTACCAGAATAGTCTCATCTATCCCAGCCCAATGCCACCTAAATAGACATTGAAGTTACTTCAACTGAAAACAGAGATCCCATTAAACATTTTCTGACTCAGTGCCAGTTGAATAATGTGAGCAACAAGCTATAGTTCAGAAGAAGGTGAATTCTGAACAGAAATGATCAAGATGGTTTTTCAGAACAGATGAGACTTAATGCGGGAGGGGTGGGGGTAGGGTTACTTGGTGTTTTAAGAATATTTATTAATTGGACAGCTGGAGAGGAAGGAGTCTAGGAACAGGGAAACCAGTAAGGAAGGTGTAAAAGCCCTGGGCTTGGAGTTAAAAGATACTCAAGAGTCCTTGTTTTACTTCTTAGTGACTATGTGTTCTTGAGAAAATTACTTAAGCTCCCTTTTTCCTCTGCTGTGAGGTAGAGGTAAGATTGATATGCATATTGATATTGGATTACTTAAAAGCATTTGTAAGATGCTAAGTAAAACCTAATGCTATGTTTTGAATGCAGTGTGAGTTCCAAATATTTGTTGAATGACAAAGAATAAATGATATTGGTTAATGAAAAGAATGAAGCCATTGGAATGTCAGATCCTGTATCTGCCAGTAAACCTGTCAACTTTCGAGAAGAAAAATTAATATGGGAAGGCACTGAATCTCATGATCAGAAGGAGGACTTTTTGAATCAGCTGGACTGTCCCATGAGACTCTTAAGTCATGACCTTTTCATGCTGGCACCGTTTCTAAGGTTGCTGCTTTGTGGAAAGAGTCAAACCACAAGATAAACCATGCAGAAAATTTGGGGTGGGGGAAGCTTCCTGAAGGATGGATGCTTCATTTGCTCTAATTACTTGCCACTTCACTTACTAATGAGTCATTTTTTTCCCCCGCAACTGGTAATTTGTTTTAAATTTGGTCACAAGATGACTACATAGTCTTAATGTTACAAAATAATTCAAAAAAATTTGACAGGCCACTAGCTGAATAAGGGAACAATCTGGTTCTTTTTGAACTTAGAATGTATGAATTGGTAATAGTAAGCTTGGTCTTTAGGATGTAAGATTGGATTTATTGGAACTTTTCCCTTATGTCCAGAAGTTGCAGTAGTCTATTTGTCTCTGGAATATGCCACATCACTTCTGCATCCTGTAGCCTTTGAGGGTTCTCCCTCCTCCCCTCATTCTGGGTTAAAGATGCATCCTTTCCTGCCTGCCCATCATTGAGCCACTCCTAACTCTGTATATACTTTGTTTTAGCGTGTTGATAACACTGTACTACCCATATTAACAGCATACTTACATGTCTGTTCTCCTAACTAAACTGTGAGCTCCTTGTGAGCAGGGACTGTGTGTCTTTGCTTTGATTTCACCAGTGCTGAGAACCATCCACAATAGCAAAAAGCACTCAATAAGTGAAACGAATAAACAAATAATAAATGATTTTGCTGTGTAAGATGTCCAATCTTTTGTGTATTTTTTTGTTCACTGTACAGCAGATATTCTAGTACAACTCTATTTTTAATGCTGATCTATTAAAGTAAACAAATGTAAGTCAAAACAAATGTATATTAAAACAACTATGATTTTTTGCGTTCCAAATTGGCACAGGTTTTAAAAGTTGATAATACCCGCTGTTGATGGCCCAGGGAGACAGAAATTTTTATATTTTGCTGGAAGGAACATAAATTGCCATACCTTTTCTGGAAGTCACTTAGGAAAGCATACCAAAAACCTTAAGAAGGTTCATAGTCTCCCAACCAGCAATTCTATGCCTACGAATTTTCCTAAAAAATGAATCAAAAATTTGCAAAAGATTTTTATCAAGACGTAGTTTATAGAAAAGGAGAGAAACAAGCTAAATGGATAGCCATAGGCAATTGGTTAAATAAATTAGAGCATAGTCATAAAATGGAGCACTGTGCCACCTTGAAAAACCCCTACAGTATTATCAAAGCAGAAAAAATACTGATTCTGAAGTATTTACAATATGATACTATGTTTTAAAAATGTACATATACGTGGAAAAGACTGAAAAGCTATATACTAAAATATGAAAAATGGCAACTTCTTGGTGATGGAATATCAGTTTTTATTTTACTTCACTATTTTCTGTAATATGAGTATGCATTAATTACTTTTGTAATATTAAAAGTCAGTAAAGGTTACATAAAGAATACACGCTTTCTCATTTGCTGTTTATATCCTTCCAGCAAAAGAAGAGGGAAAATCGTTAAAATATGAATTTTTGGCTGGGCCTGGTGGCTCACACCTGTAGTCTTATCACTCTGGGAGGCCAAGGTGGGTGGACTGCTTGAGCTCAGGAGTTGGAGACTAACCTCAGCAAGAGCAAGATCCCATCTCTACTACAAACAGAAAAAACTAGCTGGCCATGATGGCTCATGCCTGTAGTCCCAGCTACTCAGGAGGCTGAGGCAAGAGGATCGCTTGAACCAGGAGTTTGAGGTTGCTGTGAGCTATGCTGATCTGATGCCAGGGCACTCTAACCAGGGCGATAGAATGAGACTTTGTCTCAAAAAAAAAAAAAAAAACAAGCCAGGCTAGCAGTGGCTCATGCATGTAATCCTATCACTCTGGGAGGCCAAGGCTGATGGATTGCTAGAGCTCAGGAGTTTGAGGCCAGCCTGAGCAAGAGCAAAACCTTGTCTTTATTAAAAAATAGAAAAATTATCCAGGCATTGTGAAGGGGCTTATAGTCTCAACTACTTGAGAAGCCAAGGCAAGAGATTTGCTTCAGCTCAAGAGTTTGAGGTTGCTGTGAGCTAAGCCAATGCCATGGCACTTAACCCAGGGTGACCAAGTGAGACTGTCTCAAAAAAAAAAAAAAAAAAATTTTTTTTTTTCACTTGGGCCCAGTGCGCCTGACCATTTTCCCTACCCATTCTGTCCTTTTTGCCCAGTGTACTCACAGAATACAGAGGCGGCTTACACAGAAGTAATATTGATTCATTCATTTACGCAGGAAGTAGTTACTAAGGGCTCACTGTAGTCTGGGAGCTTGAGATACAAGTGTTGAATTCTTGAAGACTAATTGTATTTTGATATTTATTTTTAAAACTGGAAACTTAATAAAGAAAATCTGGCCAAACCTGTTTTTGGAAACAGGGAAAATAGATCCAAGGAGATTTACCCACAATTGAATACTTAATAAATGGCACACCCTAGACTTGAATCTATTCCCTTTCTAGTCTTATGTTCTCCCTGGTCACTTAGGTCAGTCATTTTGTAAAACTGTCATCTGTACAACTGTAGATCCTCAAAGGTTAGAGGAAATCTTGTCCTTGACGCTTGTATCTGCAATGTCTTCAATTAGTAGCCCTCATGGGCTTCACTTTGTCCTATGCGATTTTTATTCACTGAATAAAGTTTCATACCTATGAATTTTCTAAATTGGTCATTGTTAAACTGTTTCTCCCTCAAGTCATACTTTTTGCTCTACGTCTAACCTCATAAATAAAACTGGACAAACACACTTAAAAAGCCCTCCCCCCATTTACACATCCATCTGTTGCTCTTTGCTCTGGGAGAGGCCACTGGACCCATCAGGAATCCATCTGCCCAGTAGTGTATTTATAGTACACAGGATGGATTCCTATGATTGCACAGCACGACATATCCTCCAGTTTTCCAAATGACCTATTGCTTTACATTTTACTCCCTCTATTCTGAAAGGCCTCCCTGGCTGACTCTCACTCATCCTTCAAAATTCCTGAATCCCAGCATAGAGACTGCCTCTTCCGAGAAGGCTTTCCTCACCCACGTCCCCTCCCCAACATCTGCTCTTACTTTCTACAGCATCGAGTACGTTGTGCTGTGTTATTCTGAATTCTTCAAAACCAGAGAGTTGGTCTTTTACTTTCCTGTTGTGCATAGCTCTGGGTGAGATCCATCACCAGGACTTAAAATATTTCTTTGTTGATCGGATGAAGAAATGAATGATGGAAAAAATCTCCTTACCATGTCAAAAAATAAAGGTTTGGAATAAATTGTCCTTCCATGTGGTTCCTTGTAGTCACTGCTTTCTGTTTATCACTATACATTAATCCAGATTGAGATAAAAATCACTATAAAATTCTACATTTTTGAGAAGCAGGGAGAATGTGTAGTCATCGCCAGTCCTCTGGCAGCTGAGCTGCCTGCCCACCATTCTTTCTTCTTTTTTTTTTTTTTTTATCTTTCAAAAAATCCATTTTTATTTTAAGTTAAGAAGTTACATGTGGCAATAATTTAAATTATCTTTTCAAGTACCAAAATGAGTAAAAGAAAGCATGTTAAACTAAGGCAATGACAACACCGAACATCATACAATTCAGGGGACATTTTCCCTAATATTTGTATCTGTGTATGAGACACTGTACCAACTATGGGAGATTCAAAAACTAATAAGAATCTGTCCACATAAAATCTAACCTAACTGAAAAGGCAAGAGATTGACTTAAGTACTTGGAAAATATAATCACCACCATAATAAAGTAACAAGCACAATGTGACAATACACATCACTTTTGTTGTTGACACCATGGCAAGTTGGTTTATTTATTTATTTATTGATTGAGACAGAGTCTCACTTTGTCTTCCTGGGGACAGTACTGTGGTGTCATAGCTCACAGCAACCTCAAACTCTTGGGCTCAAGCGATTCTCTTGCCTCAGCCTCCAGGTATGAAATAATAGGCAAGATTTTAACAATTAGAATTGACACACACACACAGCATTCTAGCCCGAGGGAAATGCTTGGAGAAAGATAGAAAGTCACAGAATGTGTAGGGAACTGTGGGAGGAACTGACAGTTTGTGCTTTATCAGGAGGTGTACGCTCTGGGGCATCAGAGAGAAGATGACAGATGGTGGTACTGGTAAGAGCCTTCTAATCCATGCGAAAGGTCTGGTCTTCAAAAGGGAGTTTTAGGCTTAGCTAAATTATGAGAAATCAGGGTTGCACCTTCAGAAGATTAACTGGACAACAAAAATGTAGGATGGACCAGAGGAAAAATAGTTTGGAAGCAAGCAGGTCATTTGGAAAGCTACTGCAGTCATCTTAGCAAGAAGTACGGGAATGAAAAGGTTCAGATATAAAAAACTTTCTGAGGGAGAAAAATGATGGGATTGAATGTCAACCAGCTATGTGGGATGAATGTGATGCTGGCAGCCTGGGTAACCCAGAGGACAGGCAGAGAGAGCAGATAATCAGTAATGCAGTGGCTGTAAAACCCTTGGCACTGAACTGTGTGTTATCAAAGGGGAAGAAAAGGCATGGTAAATTTTTGAGTACACAAGATTTATAGGATTTTGTTGTCTGAGCAGGAGATTGGGAGACAAAACCACTCCAAATGCCTTCCAGCTTTTTTTACTTGGCTTCCCATAGAATAGTTGCTTCTGAACTGCCTTAGATTTCCTACCACTGGCCTACCCATCCATCGAACAAACAGTAAGAGCTTACTGTGTGCCAGGGACAGATGAGGCAAATCAGAGAACAAAACAGAACAAATTCTCTTTCAAGGAACTTGCATTTTAGTGGGAAGAAACAAATGATTAGCAATGCACATAATTAAATAAATGAAGAATACCATGTGTTGGAAGAAAAAGATAGGAAGAAAAGCTGAGTAAGAAGGACAAGGAGTGTTGACTCTGGGGCAGGGGTGGGATATAGTCTGTACTGAGAGATGTCACAAGTCACAGCCTTGCAGCCGGGGTGCAGAGTTTATCTAGGGCTGCTCTTGAGGGCACGGCTTACTACATCCCCCACATTCTTCCTAATGAAGCACAGGAGACAGTCGTTAGTTGCTACAGAGCATCTAACTTCTGGCCACCGTGAACCTCCTGACCAATCGATCACATTTCCTAACGGGCATTCGTGGCCAGCAAGGTCAAAGCTAAACTTGTGGTCTTCTTTCACCACGTAGATGAAACTTGTAGCATTCTCTTTTTTCCTCTTATTTTCTGAACATTCATTTTCTAATTGTCCCGATTTCCTCAATTATTTGTATCTTTTAAAATTGACAAGTAATAATTATTGATAAATTCATAGAGTACAATGGGATTTTTTGACCTATGTTTACACTGCAGAATGATTAAGTCAACCAAATTAACATATCCTTCACTTCACATACTTATTCTTTTTTTTTTTTTTGTGATGAGAACATTTAAAACCTTCTCTTTTGGCATTTTGAAATATATAATACAGTATCATTAACTATAGTTACCAATGCTATGTGATAGATCTCCAAACTTATTTGTCCTCATTGAAACTTGGTACCCTTTGAACAACTTCTCTTTATTCTCCACCACCCCTACCCAGCCACTTATGTTTATCTTATCTTGTTTTTGTCAGCTAAAATCCAGTTCAGAACATTGGAGGTACAAATAAATATGCAAAAACAAGTTACATGAAAAAAAACATTTTGATGTCTTTTGACGCTAGTAGTTAAGCAGTCACCCTATGTGTAATGCCGTGAGAGGTTGGAAGTCCCTTCCGTGTGTGGTCACATACACCTAGGTACTTACATGAAATTCACACAGCCTGTGCCTGCAGGGGGAGCAATCCAGACAAAGCTGAGGTTGGTTGTGGGCAGGTGACTGACGTGCGAGGCCACCACGCTGCACATGAACTGGTTACCAAACTGGTAGTCCGACATGATCCCAAATCCAAAGGCACTGGAACCTGCAATGCTCTGTGAAGCCTGGACACTTGTGGACATGTACAGCCCTGTCACCAGCAAGCCGTCAAAGAAGGTGCTTGTTGAAATTGTCACTGGTTTTGCGTCCACATGCACAGCTTGTTGTACTCTTTGCCACGAAACATCTTAAGGACTCAGGGCAACTCACTGGCTGCCGTGGTGACAACCGCAGCGGCTCCCCCGTTCCTCGCCGCCTTTGCCTCCAGCAGCCCCGCGTCCCGGCCAACTCTCTGCCTCCGTCCCCACCATTCTTTCTTTAACATTACAGAAAGTTGACTGTCATAGTTGCATTGATTATCACATCTGTACAGTCACTGAGAATTCTGTGTTTAGATAATCTGGATTCATTTTAGAGCTGCAATGTGATCTGCTGGAATGATTATCGCAGAGGGAATCGAAGAGGTGAGTCCCGTTCAGACAGAGCAACTGGTTTTCTGGGTAACATGAAGCTAGCCATGGATCTTTCAAAGCCTTCAATTCCTTATCTATAAAGTGAGAGTACTGGGGTTCAATAATCTTCAAGGTCTTGTTCTTCTCCAGGATCCCCTTAAATGCTAGTGTGCTCTCTTAAAATATTGTAACCTGCTCTTAGCCTTCAAAGAACCTAAAGAACTGGACTTTCCAGGGTTTCTCTCCACATGATGGAAGAGTTGTCTCTGTAACCCTCTGACATGTTCACTCTCTGCTTGAATATTTCTTGTAGGGTGATGTTACTTCCACAAAAGCATCTCATTCTGTTTGAAATGATTCTCACGGCAAGTCTGTCCTGACATTGACCCCAGACATATTTCTCAGTAACATTCATAGATTGATTCTGGTTTTGCCCTGTGGAGTGGAATTCTTCTTTTCCACTTAACAGACTTCTGGGTGTGTGGGTGGAAAGCTGTAAGGCTGGAGCTGAAGAGCAGAAGTTGATAAGATTGAATTTTTAAGTTTTTGTTGGATCTAATTTTATTAAGTGATTTATGGAATCATTAAAGGTGGATTGCGAGGCCAGGGACAGGTGGCTAATGGAGAAAGGAACATTTGGGGAAAGTAGGTCCATAGGGAGACCACCATGCGTGTTGAGAGCCCCCAGTGTCTGTTGAAAACGACAGCCAAGGCCTTAGAGTAAAAGACAAAAAACATCTATTAAGGCCTGACCTCGTCCCTACAGAGACTCTGTACAAAGGTCTCTGTGGGTTAACGGACCGCTGCAACATGCTTTGGGGACAAGGCTTGGTGGACCCCCACAAGCCAAACAACACTTCAACCTGCTCAACTCAATCCAACCACTTGTTTAGCAGACTGGAAAACCTACTGTGTGCTTGCTGTCTGTTTGCTAGCACTGCTTTTTTCTTAACAATCCAGTTCTATTCTCCTTCACACCCCATTTGTTGCTCTTTTTCCGAGATCAACCCGGAGCACATTGATACCAGCTGAAGTTGTTCAATGCTCAATGTGTGCACACCCATTGATTGTTTTGGGTACATATTCAATTCTGTGCATTTCATGTGTTTGTTTCATTTCTCATAAGGACATATTGGGCTCCTCAAGGTCTTAGACTTCCCTGGGAAAACAACACCACCCCCGCTTTCCACCCCATCCAGGGTCCCCCCACAGTGCTGTATATAGACAAGACTCTCCTTAGGAAATGCTTGATGAGCTGACTCACCCCACCTCATTGAAATGGTTGTTTTGAAATCATGGAGTTATCATCTAAGTGTGCCAGGAAAAAACATTTTCTCCTTTGGGTGGCACCTCAAACCTGACCCCGGCCAAAAAAAACTTCCAAAAAAAAAAGTTTTATCTTTTTTTTCTTTTATTAGTATTAGATCATAGCTGTGTACAGTAATGTAATCATGGGGCACCATGCACTGGTTTTATAAACAGTTCAACACATTTTCATCACACCGGTTAACATAGCCTTCCTGGCATTTTCTTAATTATTGTGTTAAGACAATCATATTCTGCATTTACTAAGTTTCACATGTACCCTTGTAAGATGCACCACAGGTATAAAAAGTTTTATCTTATCCTATATTGGTACTTTTGTGGTTGAAATTACAACATGGATAAAATGAAAAGAGGAAAATGTGGTAGCTATCATGGCTAATTACTTTGCTTTTTTTTTTTTTTTTTTCTTTGGCAGTGTTTTGGCCAGGGCTGGCTTTGAACCCACCACCTCCGGCATATGGGGCCGGCGCCCTACTCCTTTGAGCCACAGGTGCCACCCAATTACTTTGCTTTTTTAAGTTATTTCTTTCAAAGAGTTCTTTTTTAAAGATAAATGTATGTTTATGTTCAAGAAGTTTTAAGTCTTTGAAGTCTGTGATTTTAAAAAACTGTATCTCGTTTTGTCTGCTTTTTATTCATTTGGTGGTATTGTTCAAAATGAGATCTGCATAAGCATTGGAATCACCAGAGTCATTGAACCTAAAAAGATCAGTGCCTCATCTCAGACCTACAGAACCAGAGTATCTTGACACAAAGCTGGTAATTTGCATTTTAGCATGCTTCCTATTAACTCTTAGGTATTTGGAAGTGGAGAATTATTTGGTTTTTAACATGCTTGAAGGATTCCTGGCATTTTCTTAGTTATTGTGTTAAGACAATCATCTTCTGCATTCACTAAGTTTCACATGTACCCTTGTAAGATGCACCGCAGGTGTAATCCCATCAATGCCAGGAATGCTATGTTAACCAGTGTGATTAAAATGTGTCGAACTGTTTATAAAACCAGTGTAGGGTGCCCCATGATCGTATTACTGTACACAGCTATGATCTAATACTAATAAAAAAAAATTAAAAAAATGCTAGAAGGATAATTTCTCTATTTCATTCCTTGTTAAGTTTTGCATCATGTAATTGTCTAAGGTATGTAGATAGGGTATTCCTTGGCTCAATAAGATAATCTTTTTTTTTTTTTTTTTGAGAGTTAGAACCTTCTCTCTCCTTCTCTCCCTGTATACACAGACACATCTTGTACACAGTCTGATCTTGTAATAACCTTTGATAGTACCACAGTCCTGAGCTCTAAGGAAGCCCATCTTACATTATACTGTTATTAGAAATTTACCTATATTTGACACCCTCTGTGTCCAACAGATTATGTTTTTCAAGGATGGATGTGCATAGGTAAGTACACAGAAAATATGAATCTCAAATAAATAAACTGCTTCCTGTACATTAAATTTATATTCTCAACATGGAAAAAACTAAATTATTTTTAATATAGATTAATCTTACATTTCTTTGTTATCTAGGTACATAGTAGTTCGTGAATGTGAATAAATCAGTTCTGTATTCATTAGGAATTCACAGTTTATATTAATTATTTGAGGTGAGAGCTAAGCAAATATTTAATTTATATGTTAAAGTAAAACAGGAAAAAAACACCCCAACCTATATTTAGTCTTATTTCCAGAAGAATGGCTCAGTAGGCTGAGCACGGTTTTGTTTACAAACCTGGCTGCTGTGGCTTGGTGGGCTTACATACCAATTAACAATCTTCATAACCAGCTGAGGCATTGTCTCCTGATGTTTTCTTATTTCTGGTCAGAACATGAAGTTGGCAAACTTAACTGAAACTTTACTATTTAGATAGTTCTGACCACTCTAGTTATAACCAAGAAGCTCAACTTTGGAAACAAAAATGTGCAACGGTTACATCTACTCAATGAAAAAATTCTCATTTTTAGGTAAGTGGTTGTTTTTCCTTCTGAGTCAAGCACGTTTATTTTATTTTATTTATTTATCTATTCATTTATTTTTGAGACAAAGTCTCACTTTGTCTCCCTTGGTAGAGTGTCGTGGCATCACAGCTCACAGTAACCTCAAACACTTGGGCTCAAGCGATTCTCTTGCCTCAGCCTCCCAAGTAGCTGGGACTACAGGTGCCGGCCACAATGCCCAGCTATTTTTAGAGATGGGGTCTTGCTCTGGCTCAGGCTGGTCTCCAACCCATGAGCTCAGGTAATCCATCCATCTTGGCCTCCCAGAGTGCTAGGATTACAAGTGTGAGCTCAAGCACGTTTAGATAGTCATTTTCACCCATGAGTATCCAAGTGACAAATATCTCCTTTTCTCTAGTTTTGTCTAAGAATAAGAAACAAGTACAATTTGTTCAACATTGTACAAAGATAAATGAAAAGAAAGCAAGCTTAGGTTGAGGATTCAGACTCAAATTTCCAGAACATGTTATTCTCTAGGCTCATGAATTAAAACGTGATTCTCTTCTTACAAAGTTAAAGCTTCGTGGTCACCCTCAAATCAGCGAAGTTATGTGAACAAGAGATACTTTGCTTGCCTGAATACTTTCTTTATATCCAGGTCCTCTCCTGTTGTTGTATTTAATGCTTACAAACTGTCCCCTAGCAACCTCGTGGCACTTCTCCTATTTAAAGAGAAGAAAGGTATTAATATTTATTAAATGCTTGCTATGTGCCTAGTCTCTTAAAAATACGATCTCATCCAAGCTTTGTCATTCTTAACATATGGGAAAATTTAGACTCAGAAAAGCTCACAGAAAGTAACTGAGTGAACCACAGTACTCAATACTGGGCTTTCTATTTTCAGGTCTGGTATCCTTACCATTATAGCAAGACTTGGTAGCACATAGTAGGTGGTTAATGAATCTCAGCTAAATGAACAACTGAACTCCATTAATGACCCATGAATACCAGCTTGAAACTCTCAAGCTTCTCCTTTTTTATTTTTTATTGTCTCTCTTTCCCCCACACGAAATATTTATTCTAATGGATTTGGAAATCACTTGAGCCAATGTGTTCCATACGTAGAAATCACCTATCAAGCAGCCTGACACAAGTCTTCCAACCCTGTTTGCTTTTTTCCAAGAAAGGAAGATTATTGATTTGTTTCATTAATCCATTTCATTCTTATGTATTCTTTATTAACTAGAAAGGTTTGGGGTCTTTGTATTGAGATAGACCAAATCTGCCGCGTATTAATGTAGAAAAAGTATTTTCTGAGTCTGGGCTCAGAAAGTTGGGATTTGAACATGAACTTTTCCACTCTGGGGAAGCCTTACCCTTTCTGGATCTTACTTTTCCCACCTATTAAATGGTGGTAATAGTAGTGTCTGAATTTCTTCATACTCAAGGTCATGGTGAGAACCAAATGTTATAATTCATAAGACAATTCCTTGTAAAGAATTAATACCAATGGAAAATCCTATTTTACCCTCTGGAACTTCATAGAGTAATTGTATTCATTGTTAAAAAAAATAAAGACAGGGGGAGAGGCGGAGCAAGATGGCGGCCGAGTAACAGCTTCCTTGCATCTGGACACTGTGAGTCTGGGAAGATAGGACTCCAGGCATCTGTGGCTGCTGGGATCTGCCTATCATCACACCTGTGAGTATACAGGGAGTCAGCAAGAGACTTCTGGACCCCAAGAGGAGGACTAAAACAGTGGAAAAACAGCAAGTGGTCGCGTGTGTTCAATCTGTCTAAACCCGCCCACAACTGTAAGTTCAGTAGCAGAGAGACTGCAAACCAGAAAGGCCTTACCTGTGAACTGTTTTGGTGTCTTTGGACTTGGCACTCAGTTGAACTGCCTTGGGGAGTGCCTGAGCGGGAGTGCAGAGAACTTTGGCCGTTGTCTAGGGCCCCAGTCTGAGCCGCTGAGCCAGATGGAGCTAATAGTGTTTGGCTCTGGGTCACAGGGAGCCCTTGTGAGCGATCTGCCCCGGCAAGTTCTGCCCTCAGGGTTGCAGAGCTAGAATCTGGTGGGAGCTGGTAACCCAGTGACCAAGTAGCCTAAGGGTGGGGTCTGAGCCGCCTTGCAGCCCTAACCCTCAGGGGCAGAGTGAGACTGGTTTTGGCACACTGGGTAAGTGGATAGCCACTTCAGCAGTGATTCCAGCGACAAGCACTTTCCTGCGAAATCTTCTGCTCAGCAAGTTTACAAGTTCAAAGTACCTTTTAAGTGGGCTGAAGAGAGATTTAGGGTGTCTACCTGCTGGGGTTTGAGAAATCAGCAGCCTCCAGTCGTATCACAACTGTGATTAACATCTCATACCTCAGAAGATCACGTGTTGCCCAGACAATATTCAATAACATATACATACTGCTTTGTTTTTGGTTGTGGTTTTTTGTTTTTTTTTTTTGGGTTTGGTTGTTTTTTTTGTTTGTTTTGATGTTGTTGATGTTGTTTTGTTTTTTAATTTCAACCTTTTCCATACAGATCCTTTTTCTTTCTCAATTTTTCTAGTTTAATTATAATTTCCCATTGCTACCTTTTTCAATAACTAGAACTTCATTTTTGCTAGTGTTTCTACCGCTATTATTTGGTTTTTCACCCAATTTTATCCTGTAAAGTTTTCTGTTTGCTTGTTTTGGTTTGATTTTTAGCATTTTTGTATTTCCTCTCTACTTGGTGGAGGTGGGGTACTGTGTCTGATCAGGTTAGCAAAGAGCTGCTGACCTCAAGGGAACCACCCAAATGGGCACCCGCAGAAGGTGGGGTTTTTTTAAGGTTGTGTCAAAGTACCCTACTGTACACCTATATTGCTCTGTCTCCCTCTTTCTGTGCCTCTCTTCTTTTTGTCATTATTCCTTTTACCCACCCCCTTTCCTTTCTCTATTTTTCTTTTTTTTTTCTTATCACTTGGTACTCCTTTATTTCATCCCTTTTTTGCTCTTCAACCTTCTCACCCTTCTGGTCCTGTAACCCTTAGTCCACAGGCACGAGAACTTAAAGAGCAAGAGGAAGTGAAAGGAAAATTAGGGCAAGGAAACAGATAAAAGAAATCACTCATGAGGAAGAATCAGCAGAAAACTCCAGGCAACATGAAGAACCAGTCCAGAACAACCCCGCCAAGGGACCATGAGGTAGCTACTGCAGAGGATTCCACCTATAAAGAAATGTTAGGAATGACAGAAAGGAAATTTAGAGTACACATGTTGAAAACAATGAAAGAAATGATGGAAAGAATGAAGGAAACTGCTAATAAAGTGGAAAATAACCAAAAGGAAATCCAAAAACAGAATCAAATGAGAGATGAATGATGTGAAGAATATAAAAAGGATATAGCAGAGCTAAAGGAACTGAAACAGTCAATTAGGGAACTTAAAGATGCAATGGAAAGTATCAGCAACAGGTTAGACCATGCAGAAGAAAGAATTTTAGAGGTAGAAGACAAAGTTCTTGAGATAACTCAGATAGTAAAAGAGGCAGAAAAGAAGAGAGAGAAAGCAGAATGTTCACTGTCAGAATTATGGGACTTAGGAAGTATTCCAACATACGAGTTATAGGAATTCCAGAAGGGGAAGAAGAATGCCCCAGAGGAATGAAAGCCATACTAGAGAATATTATAAAAAAAATTTCCCAAATATCACCAAAGATTCTGACACACTGCTTTCAGAGGGCTATCGGACCCCAGGTCTCCTCAACTCTAACCGAGCTTCTCCAAGACACATTGTGATGAACCTGTCCAAAGTCAAGACAAAAGAAAAGATTCTGCAAGCTGCCAGGAGTAAGCGCCAGTTGACCTACAGGGGCAAATCCATCAGAGTAACCGCAGACTTCTCTAATGAAACTTTCCAAGCAAGAAGACAATGGTCAACTACCTTTTATCTATTTAAAAGAACAATTTCCAGCCCAGAATTCTGTACCCTGCTAAGCTAAGCTTTAAAATTGACGGAGAAATCAAATCATTTACAGATATACAAACACGGAGGAAATTTGCCACAACAAGACCAGCTCTACAGAAAATACTTCAACCTGTTCTGCACACTGACCACCACAATGGATCAGCAGCAAAGTAAGAACTCAGAAATTAAAGGACAGAACCTAACCTCCACACTGATGCAAAAGATAAAACTAAGCAATGGACTGTCACAAAATAAGATGAATAGAATACTACCACACTTATCAATTATCTCAATAAATGTTAATGGCTTGAATTCCCCACTGAAGAGACATAGATTGGCTGACTGGATTAAAAAACACAAGGCATCTATTTGCTGTCTGCAGGAAACACACCTGGCTTCAAAAGACAAATTAAAGCTCCGAGTCAAGGGTTGGAAGACAATTTTTCAGGCAAATGGAATTCAGAAGAAAAGAGGAGTTGCAATCTTATTTTCAGATACGTGTGGATTTAAAGCAACTAAAGTCAAAAAAGACAAAGATGGTCACTTTATATTGGTCAAGGGAAAAATACAACAAAAGGACGTTTCAATTCTAAATATTTAGAATTGAATATTTATGCACCCAATTTAAATGCTCTCAGATTCTTGAAACAGACCTTACTCAGTCTGAGCAATATGATATCTGATAATACCATCATAACAGGGGACTTTAACACTCTTCTTACAGAGCTGGACAGATCCTCTAAACAGAAATTAAACAGAGATATAAGAGATTTAAATGAGACCCTACAACAACTGTGCTTGATAGACACATATAGAACACTCCATCCCAAAGATAAAGAATATACATTCTTCTCATCCCCCCATGGAACATTCTCCAAAATTGATCATATCCTGGGACACAAAACAAATATCAACAGAATCAAAAGAATTGAAATTTTACCTTGTATCTTCTCAGACCATAAGGCACTAAAGGTGGAACTCAACTCTAACAAAAATGCTCGACCCCACCCAAAGGCATGGAAATTAAACAATCTTCTGTTGAATAACAGATGGGTGCAGGAAGAAATAAAACAGGAAATCATTAACTTCCTTGAGCATAACAACAATGAAGACACAAGCTACCAAAACCTGTGGGATACTGCAAAAGCAGTTTTGAGAGGAACATTCATTGCTTTAGATACCTACATTCGAAAAACAGAAGGAGAGCACATCAACAATCTCACAAGAGATCTTATGGAATTGGAAAAAGAAGAACAATCTAAGCCTAAACTCAGTAGAAGAAAAGAAATATCCAAAATCAAATCAGAGATCAATGAAATTGAAAACAAAAGAATCATTCAGAAAATTAATGAAACAAGGAGTTGGTTTTTTGAAAAAATAAAATAGATAAACCATTGGCCAGACTAACGAGGAATAGAAAAGTAAAATCTCTAGTAACCTCAATCAGAAATGATAAAGGGGAAATAACAACTGATCCCACAGAGATACAAGAGATCATCTCTGAATACTACCAGAAACTCTATGCCCAGAAATTTGACAATGTGAAGGAAATGTATCAATATTTGGAATCACACGCTCTCCCTAGACTCAGCCAGGAAGAAATAGAGCTCCTGAACAGACCAATTTCAAGCACTGAGATCAAAGAAACAATAAAAAATCTTCCAACCAAAAAATGCCCTGGTCCAGATGGCTTCACTCCAGAATTCTATCAAACCTTCAAGGAAGAGCTTATTCGTGTACTGCAGATATTCTTCCAAAAAATTGAGGAAGAAGGAATCTTCCCCAACACATTCTATGAAGCAAACATCACCCTGATACCAAAACCAGGAAAAGACCCAAACAAAAAGGAGAATTTCAGACCAATCTCACTCATGAACATAGACGCAAAAAGTCTCAACAAAATTCTAGCCAATAGATTACAGCTTATCATCAAAAAAGTCATTCATCATGATCAAGTAGGCTTCATCCCAGGGATGCAAGGCTGGTTTAACATACGCAAGTCCATAAACGTTATCCAGCATATTAACAGAGGCAAAAATAAAGATCACATGATCCTCTCAATAGATGCAGAAAAAGCATTTGATAAAATCCAGCATCCTTTTCTAATTAGAACACTGAAGAGTATAGGCATAGGTGGCACATTTCTAAAACTGATTGAAGCTATCTATGATGAACCCACAGCCAATATTTTACTGAATGGACTAAAACTCAAAGCTTTTCCTCTTAGAACTGGAACCAGACAAGGTTGTCCTCTGTCACCTTTACTATTCAACGTAGTGGTGGAAGTTCTAGCCAATACAATTAGGCAAGACAAGGAAATAAAGGGAATCCAAATGGGAGCAGAGGGGGTCAAACTCTCCCTCTTTGCTGATGACATGAGCTTATACTTAGAGAACCCCAAAGACTCAACCACAAGACTCCTAGAAGTCATCAAAAAATACAGTAATGTTTCAGGATATAAAATCAATGTCCACAAGTCAGTAGCCTTTGTATACACCAATAACAGCGAAGATGAGAAGCTAATTAAGGACACAACTCCCTTCACCATAGTTTCAAAGAAAATGAAATACCTAGGAATATATCTAACGAAGGAGGTGAAGGACCTCTATAAAGAAAACTATGAAATCCTCAGAAAGGAAATAGCAGAGCATATTAACAAATGTAAGAACATACCATGCTCATGGATGGGAAGAATCAACATTGTTAAAATGTCTATACTTCCCAAAGCAATCTACCTATTCAATGCCATTCCTATCAAAGTACCTACATCGTACTTTCAAGATTTGGAAAAAATGATTCTGCGTTTTGTATGGAACCAGAAATAACCCCGTATAGCTAAGGCAGTTCTTAGTAATAAAAATAAAGCTGGGGGCATCAGCATACCAGATTTTAGTCTGTACTACAAAGCCATAGTGGTCAAGATAGCATGGTACTGGCACAAAAACAGACACATAGACACTTGGAATCGAATTGAACACCAAGAAATGAAACTAACATCTTACAACCACCTAATCTTCGATCAACCAAACAAGAACTTACCTTAGGGGAAAGACTCCCTATTCAATAAATGGTGTTGGGAGAACTGGATGTCTACATGTAAAAGACTGAAACTGGACCCACACCTTTCCCCACTCACAAAAATTGATTCAAGATGGATAAAGGACTTAAATTTAAGGCATGAAACAATAAAAATCCTCAAAGAAAGCATAGGAAAAACACTGGAAGATATTGGCCTGGGGGAAGACTTCATGAAGAAGACTGCCATGGCAATTGCAACAACAACAAAAATAAACAAATGGGACTTCATTAAACTGAAAAGCTTCTGTACAGCTAAGGAGACAATAACCAAAGCAAAGAGACAACCTACACAATGGGAAAGGATATTTGCATATTTTCAATCAGACAAAAGCTTGATGACAAGGATCTATAGAGAACTCAAATTAATCCACATGTAAACAGGCAACAATCCCATATATCAATGGGCAAGAGACATGAACAGAACTTTCTCTAAAGATGACAGACGAATGGCTAACAAACACATGAAAAAGTGTTCATCATCTCTATATATTAGAGAAATGCAAATCAAAACAACCCTGAGATATCATCTAACCCCAGTGAGAATGGCCCACATCACAAAATCTCAAAACTGCAGATGCTGGCCTGGATGTGGAGAGAAGGGAACACTTTTACACTGCTGGTGGGACTGCAAACTAGGACAACCTTTCTGGAAGGAAGTATGGAGAAACCTCAGAGCACTCAACTTAGACCTCCCATTTGATCCTGCAATCCCATTACTGGGCATCTACCCAGAAGGAAAAAAATCCTTTTATCATAAGGACACTTGTACTAGACTGTTTATTGCAGCTCAATTTACAATCGCCAAAATGTGGAAACAGCCTAAATGCCCACCAACCCAGGAATGGATTAACAAGCTGTGGTATATGTATACCATGGAATACTATTCAGCCATTAAAAAAAATGGAGACTTTACATCCTTCGTATTAACCTGGATGGACGTGGAAGACATTATTCTTAGTAAAGCATCACAAGAATGGAGAAGCATGAATCCTATGTACTCAATTTTGATATGAGGACAATTAATGACAATTAAGTTTATGGGGGGGCAGAAAGAGGGAGGGAGTAGGGTGGGGCCTTAGTGTGTGTCACACTTTATGGGGGCAAGACATGATTGCAAGAGGGACTTTACCTAACAATTGCAATCAGTGTAACTGGCTTATTGTACCCTCAATGAATCCCCATCTATAAAAAAAAAAAAAAAATGGAAGAACATACCATGCTCATGGATGGGAAGAATCAACATTGTTAAAATGTCTATACTTCCCAAAGCAATCTACCTATTCAAAGCCATTCCTATCAAAATACCAACATCGTACTTTCAAGATTTGGAAAAAATGATTCTGCGTTTTGTATGGAACCGGAAAAAAACCCGTATAGCTAAGGCAGTTCTTAGTAATAAAAATAAAGCTGGGGGCATCAGCATACCAGATTTTAGTCTGTACTAGAAAGCCATAGTGGTCAAAACAGCATGGTACTGGCACAAAAACAGAGACATAGACACTTGGAATCGAATTGAAAACCAAGAAATGAAACTGACATCTTACAACCACCTAATCTTCGATAAACCAAACAAGAACATACCTTGGGGGAAAGACTCCCTATTCAATAAATGGTGTTGGGAGAACTGGATGTCTACATGTAAAAGACTGAAACTGGACCCACACCTTTCCCCAGTCACAAAAATTGATTTAAGATGGATAAAGGACTTACATTTAAGGCATGAAACAATAAAAATCTTCCAAGAAAGCATAGGAAAAACACTGGACGATATTGGCCTGGGGAAAGACTTCATGAAGAAGACTGCCATGGCAATTGCAACAACAACAAAAATAAACAAATGGGACTTCGTTAAACTGAAAAGCTTCTGTACAGCTAAGGAGACAATAACCAAAGCAAAGAGACAACCTACACAATGGGAAAGGATATTTGCATATTTTCAATCAGACAAAAGGTTGATAACTAGGATCTATAGAGAACTCAAACTAATCCACATGAAAAAAACCTACAATCCCATATATCAATGGGCAAGAGACATGAATAGAACTTTCTCTAAAGATGACAGATGAATGGCTAACAAACACATGAAAAAATGTTCATCATCTCTATATATTAGAGAAATGCAAATCAAAACAACCCTGAGATATCATCTAACCCCAGTGAGAATGGCCCACATCACAAAATCTCAAAACTGCAGATGCTGGCGGGGATGTGGAGAGGAGGGAACACTTTTACACTGCTGGTGGGACTGCAAACTAGGACAACCTTTCTGGAAGGAAGTATGGAGAAACCTCAAAGCACTCAACCTAGACCTCCCATTTGATCCTGCAATCCCATTACTGGGCATCTACCCAGAAGGAAAAAAATCCTTTTATCATAAAGACACTTGTACTAGACTGTTTATTGCAGCTCAATTTACAATCGCCAAAATGTGGAAACAGCCTAAATGCCCACCAACCCAGGAATGGATTAACAAGCTGTGGTATATGTATACCATGGAATACTATTCAGCCATTAAAAAAAATGGAGACTTTACATCCTTCATATTAACCTGGATGGAAGTGGAAGGCATTATTCTTAGTAAAGCATCACAAGAATGGAGAAGCATGAATCCTATGTACTCAATTTTGATATGAGGACAATTAATGACAATTAAGGTTATGGGGGGGAGGAAAAGCAGAAAGAGGGATGGAGGGAGGGGCGTGGGGCCTTGGTGTGTTTTACACTTTATGGGGGCAAGACATGATTGCAAGAGGGACTTTACGTAACAATTGCAGTCAGTGTAACCTGGCTTATTGTACCCTCAATGAATGCCTAACAATAAAAAAATTAGTAAGTAAATAAATAAATAAATAAAGACAAGTTGAAGGTTGAAAAAGAAAAAGAAAGAAAAGGAAAAGAAAAAAGAAAATAATGACATATATTATGTCATCTTTTTTCTTTAGGCTAACTAAAGAGGCCCCTTTTCTTATAATCTTTAAAAATACAAAGTGAATGGGTTTTGTAGAAAAACTCCTCCTGCTGGATCCTCTAGAGCAGTGTTTTTCAACCTTTTTTATTTCACGGCACACTTAAACCTATAGTTAAACTTCCCCAGCATACTTAAATTATGTTGACTAAAAAAAAAGATTAAAAAAAGAGAATATACTTACTGTGCTTTGAACTTCTTTCAAAAATAATTTGATTAATGATTTTCAAATATTTTCACGGCCCACCCAATTTCCTCTCACCGCACACCAGTGGGCTGCATTACACTGGGTGAAAATGACTGATGTAGAGTCTGTCAAGTACCGCATTGAAGTGTGCTGCAAAACTGAACCTCACACTACAGAACCCTGTGTACTACCACAAAATACAGTTGTGTCAAAACAGTCCTTGGCCTGCATATGCTGGTTTGATCATGCAACCTCAAGTTTTTATCCATTACATGTCACTGCTAAGCCACATTGAGTTTGTACTTAACATAGAGTCAGATCTTTTTCATATTAACTGCTATCAAGCTGAGTCTTCTAGGTCCTGTAATCATATGGTTATTTTTTTTAAACCTAAATGCAGATTATCACATTGGTTTGTATATAATTCGTTGTTTTGGCTTTAGCCCATTATGCCAGTCTATTGAGATTAAAAAAAAATTTTTTTTATTGTTAAATCATAGCTGTGTACATTAGTGCAATCAAGGGGTACAATGTGCTGGTTTCATATCCAATCTGAAATATTCTCATCAAACTGTTCAACATAGCCTTCATGGCATTTTCTTAGTTATTGTATGTAGACATTTGAATTCTGCCTTTAGTAAATTTCACCTGTACCCATTCTAAGATGCACTGTAGGTGTGGCCCCACCCATTACCCTCCCTCCATACTAACCTCCCCCCTCCCTTCCCCTTCCTTGGCCCTTTCCTCATAGTCTTGTGCTATAGTTGGGTTATAGCCTTCATGTGAAAGCTATGATTTAGCTTCATAGTAGGGCTGAGTACATTGGATACTTTTTCTTCCATTCCTGAGATACTTTGCTAAGAAGAATATGTTCCAGCTCCATCCATGCAAAATGAAAGAGGTAAAGTCTCCATCTTTCTTTAAGGCTGCATAATATTCCATGGTACACATGTACCACAATTTGCTAGTCCATTCGTGGGTCGATGGGCACTTGGGTTTCTTCCGTGACTTACCAATTATGAATTGGGCTGCAATAAACATTCTGGTACAGATGTCTTTGTTATATTGTGATTTTTGGTCTTCTGGGTATAAACCTAGTAAAGGAATTATAGGATCGAATGGCAGATCTATTTTCAGGTCTCTAAGCATTCTCCAAACATCCTTCCAGAAGGAACGTATTAGTGTGATTCCCACCAGCAGTGTAGAAGTGTGCCCTTTTCTCCACATCCACGCCCACATCTCTGGTTTTGGGATTTTGTTATCTGGGCTACTCTTACTGGGGTTAGGTGATATCTCAAAGTAGTTTTGATTTGCATTTCTCTGATGATTAAGGATGATGAGCTTTTTTTCATGTATTTGTAGATTGTGCGTCTGTCTTCTTTAGAGAAGTTTCTCTTCAAGTCCTTTGCCCACCCTGAGATGGGGTCACTTGTTCTTTTCTTGCTAATATGTTTGAGCTCTCTGTGGATTCTGGTTATTAAACCTTTATCGGAGGTATAACCTGCAAATATTTTCTCCCATTCTGAGGGCTGTCTGCTTGCTTTACTTACTATGTTCTTGGCTGTGGCAGAAGCTGTTTAGTTTGATCAGGTCCTAGTAATGTATTTTTGATACTGCTTCAATTGCCTGGGGAGTCCTCCTCATAAAATATTCAACCCAGGCTGATTCCTTCAAGAGTTTTCCCTGCACTTTCTTCAAGTATTTTTATAGTTTCATGTCTTAAGTTTAAGTCTTTTATCCAGTGAGAGTCTATCTTAGTTAATGGTGAAAGGTGTGGGTCCAGTTTCAGTTTTTTACAGATCACCAGCCAGTTCATCCAGCACCATTTGTTAAATAGGGAATCTTTTCCCCACTGAATGCTTTTAATTGGCTTGTCAAAGATCAAATAACGGTAAGTAGCTGGATCCATCTCTTGGTTCTCTATCCTGTTCCAGACATCTACTTCTCTGTTTTTGTGCCAATACCATGCTGTTTTGATCACTATTGATTTATTGTACAGTCTCAGGTCTGGTAGTGTGATTCCTCCTGCTGTGTTTTTATTGCCAAGTAATGTTTTGGCTATTCGAAGTTTTTTCTGATTCTATATAAAACAAAGTATTATTTTTTTAAGATCTTCAAAATATGACAATGGAGCTTTAATAGGAATTGCATTAAAATTATATATTGTTTTGGGTAGTGTAGACATTTTAACAATGTTGATTCTTCCTAGCCATGAGCATGGTATGTTTTTCCATTTGTTAACATCTTCAGCTATTTCTTTTCTTAAAGTCTCATAGTTCTCTTTGTACAGATCTTTCAGGTCCTTTGTTGGGTATACTCCCAAATATTTCATCTTCTTTGGGAATAGAGTCCTTGACTGTTTTTTCGGCTTAGTTATTGTTGGTATATATAAAGGCTACAGATTTATGGGTGTTGATTTTGTAGCCTGAGACATTGCTGTATTTCTTGATCACTTCTAAAAGTTTTGTAGTAGAATCCCTAGTGTTTTCCAGATATACGATCATATCATCTGCGAAGAGTGAAAGTTTGATCTCTTCTGACCCTATATGGATAACCTTGATTGCCTTTTCTTCCCTAATTGTAATGGCTAAAACTTCCATTACAATGTTAAAGAGCAATGGAGACAATGGCCAACCTTGCCTGGTTCCTGATCTAAGTGGAAATGATTTCAGTTTAACTCCATTCAATACAATATTGGCTGTGGGTTTGCTGTAGATGGCCTCTATTAGTTTAAGAAATGTCCCTTCTATACCAATTTTCTTAAGTGTTCTGATCATGAAGGGATGCTGGATATTATCAAAAGCTTTTTTTGCATCAATTGAAAGAATCACATGGTCCTTATTTTTTAGTTTGTTTATGTGCTGAATTACATTTATAGATTTACGTATATTGAACCAGCCTTGAGACCCTGGGATAAATCCCACTTGGTCGTGGTGTATAATTTTTTTGATGTGGATTCTGTTTGTTGGGATCTTATTGAGTATTTTTGCATCAATTAGTGATATTGGTCTATAATTTTCTTTTCTTATTGGGTCTTTCCCTGGTTTGGGGATCAAGGTGATGTTTGCTTTGTAGAATGTGTTGGGTAATATTCTTTCTTTTTCTATATTTTGGAAGAGGTTTAGTAATATAGGTACCAGTTCTTCTTTAAAGATTTGGTAGAATTCTGACGTAAAGCCATCTGGTCCTGGGCTTTTCTTTTTAGGGAGATTTTGTATAGTTGATGCTTTTTCAGAACTTGATATAGGCCTGTTCAACATTTCCACTTCATTCTGGCTAAGTCTTGGTAGGTGGCGTACTTCCAGGTATTGGTCGATTTCTTTCAGATTTTCATATTTCTGAGAGTAGAGTTTCTTGTAGTATTTGTTAAGGATTTTTTGAATTTCTGAGGGGTCTGTTGTGATTTCATCGTTACCATTTATGATTGATGAAATTAGAGATTTTACTCTTTTTTTCCTGGTTAGGTTGGCCAAAGATTTATCTATTTTATTGATCTTTTCAAAAAACCAACTTTGGGATTTATTGATCTGTTGTATAATTCTTTTGTTTTCAATTTCATTTAATTCTGCTCTGATTTTGGTCATGTCTTTTCTTCTGCTGGGTTTGGGTTTGGAGTGTTCTTCCTTCTCCAGTTGCTTAAGATGTCCCATTAAGTTATTAACTTCCTCTCTTTCCGTTTTCTTGAGGAAGGCTTGCAGTGTTATAAATTTCCCTGTTAGCACTGCGTTTGCAGTATCCCAGAGGTTCTGGTAATTAATGTCTTGATTATTGTTTTGTTCCAAAAATTTGGTGATTTTCTTCTTAATCTCATCTATAACCCATCTATCCTTCAGCATAAGGTTGTTTAGCTTCCATGTTCTTGTATGGGTATGCAGGTTCCTGTTATTCACTTCAACTTTTATTCCATGATGGTCTGAGAAGATGCAAGGAATAATTTTTATTTTTTAAAATTTGCTGAGGTTATATTTGTGGCCTAGGATGTGGTCGATTTTGGAGTATGTTCCATGGGCTGATAAGGAGAATGTGTATTCAGTTCAGTTTTGTTGGGATGAAATGTTCTGTAGATGCCTGTTAAGTCCAGATGTTGAATGGTTAAGTTTAAATCTAAAATTTCTTTGCTTATCTTCTTTTTGGAGGATCTATCCAGCACTGCTAAAGGGGTGTTAAA
This sequence comes from Nycticebus coucang, assembly GCF_027406575.1. Lineage (NCBI taxonomy): Eukaryota > Metazoa > Chordata > Mammalia > Primates > Lorisidae > Nycticebus > Nycticebus coucang. The sequence goes on along the minus strand of NC_069793.1, from coordinate 93,849,382 downwards.
ATCTCCAACTACTATGGAAGTGGAGGAAATCAAGTTGCTCATGTCTGTTAGAGTTTCTCTTATATATTGAGGTGCGTTCTGGTTGGGTGCATAAATATTAATAATTGAAATCTCATCATATTAAGTATTACTTTTAAGAAATATGAAGTATCCATCCTTATCCTTCCTTATTTCAGTTGGTTTAAAGCCTATTGAGTCTGCAAATAGGATTGCAATGCCTGCTTTTTTCTGCTTTCCATTTGCCTGGAATATAGATGGCCATCCCTTCACCTTGAGTCTATATTAGTCTTTTAATGTAATATTGAGATTTTTTGACTTCTGATTTTTATCAGAATGTATAGCTACTTCTACAAGTTTTATGACCTCTGCAAAATAGTAAGTTCTTTCTGGGATCAGCCACATTGTTGGTAACAAAATGATGAGTAAGATGAAGTTTATAAAGAATGCTGTGAGTGTCTTTTCCTCTCTCTAGAGCAGGCGTCCTCAAACTTTTTAAACAGGGGGCCAATTCACTGTCCCTCAGACCATTGGAGGGCCGGACTATAGTTTAAAAAAACAAACTATGAATAAAATCCTATGCACACTACACATATCTTATTTTGAAGTAAAAAACAAAACAGGAACAAAGACAATTCACACTGCTTCATGTGGCCCGTGGGCCGCAGTTTGAGGACACCTGCTCTAGAGGCTTTCATTTAATCTATATCATTACTTTCATAGCTACAGAACAGTTTATCACAGTTGTTGGTACTAACACTGCTTTTCCCTAATGGATTAGTCTTCTTAGTATTCATAGGGCTTAACATAGTGTCTGGCTACTAGTTGCTAATTAATAAGAGTGTATAATTATAGAACGAATGAATGAATTGACACAGATCTATCAACTAATATGCTTTGGGCACGGTTACTTAACTATACACATGCCCATCTAACTGAGCCAAACTCCAACGTACATTGTCCTTTCTTTATTCGTAAGAATATTAATAGAGATTTTGTCAAATATGTCCTAAATCTATGGAAACATTTATTTGATCTACTGATCTAATAATTCTGTTATAGAAGGAAATTACATCCACAAATATGAATGTTTTTAGTGAAGTCATCCATACTTATTTATATTTAACACCTATTTCTTTCCTGAAGAAATTCACACACTTATTGTTTAAATACTTTATTTGAATTTTTGCTTTATTATGTCCTAATTACCAGATATCCCTTCTCAAAAGTTCTCTCTCTTTTGTCATCTTCCTCTTCCTTTTTGATGCCCATTTTTTGCTTCTTTCTCTGCTTAATCATTCCTTTCAAATTAAGGTTTTTTCAGATGGCTTATTGAGAATAAACTTCTCTTACTCTTTAGTTCTCTTATTCTTGTTCATTTCTTTTCTACCTGGCCTCCTCCCTTCTCTGTATCAAACTTGAATAAAAGTATATTTATAAGTATGTTGAATAAAATTTTGTACTCCAAGATCTTATTTTCTTTTAAGCTGAAACATAATTTCTTTTGACCTAAATAGCACAAAAATCCATTGTCTGAATAATTGTGACTTGTATTATTTTACAAGGCTGGCTCTATTTCTCTCAGACGTCTTCAGAGAATATTCTATTAAATCATGTGAACTCTGACTTACTTGATACCAGCGTTTAGTTCTTGAGTCTCAGTTTATGTCTTGTTTTAAGAGAGGTCAAATCTGGTAATAGGCTTTTGTTTCTGGTAGGCTTTTTTTTTTCTGGTAATAGAGTGAAATGAGGCCATTGACCAGCATTTATGTTTAGCTTAAGGAATTGTTATCCTCTTGTTTGCTGAAACCATATACACAATTCTCTGCTATTTCCTGTATTTTGTTAACTGGTAATATTTTCTGGAGTGGAAAACATGTGTCATTGTTTTAAAAGCTGTTAAGGATTGAATTGCATCCCTACAAAGTTCATACATTGCAGCCTTAGCCCCACAGCATGTTTGAGACATACTGGCCTAAAGGTAGAACTCTGATCCTTGATAGGAAATGGAAGAGACACCAGTGCTCTCTGTTTACCACGTGAGGATGCAGATAGAATGTGGCGATCTGCAAGCCAGGAACAGAGACCTCACCAGAGTGGGCCCTGATTAGACTTTCAGTCTATAGAATTGTGACAAAATAAATTTTTGTTGTTTAAGCCATCCGATCTATGGCTTTTACTATGGCAGCTCAACCTAACTAATTCAAAGGATTGATGTGATCTTAATATCAAAGTAATTAGTGCTTGCATTTCTTTCTATGTATTCATAAATTTTACTGCAAGTCTGTCAATCAAATGGTAACATTAATATGTCATGTTCTGATTCACCAACTTTTCCAAAAATTTATCCATAATAGTAATGTCATTTCTATTTGGAGTGCTGATTTTTCTTTTTTTCAGTTAAGAAATGTATGAATTTGCACTTAGAGTATTGGTTTACTTCATTTGGTATTTGTCACAGAATAAGATGTAATCTCTGCGTCTTCAATTAATAGAAAAAATCATGAATCATAAAGTCCACAAAATAATGTACAGAAGTTTTAAATCACAGTCCTATGAGTTCTACTTCAGTTAAGAACTAAATTAACGGGGCTAGGCCCAGTGGCTCACGCTTGTAATCCTAGCACTCTTGGGAGGCTAAGGTGGGAGGATCTCTCGAGCTCAGGAGTTGAAGACCAGCCTGAGCAAGAGTGAGACCCCATCTCTACTAAAATTAGAAAACTTAGCTAGGCATTGTGGAGTGGGTCTGTAGTCCCAGCTGTTGGGAGGCTGAGGCAGGAGGATTGCTTGAACCCAGGAGTTTGAGGTTGCTGTGATATAGGCTGATGCCTTGGCACTGTAGCCTCAGTGAGAGAGTGAGACTCAGTCTCAAAAAAATAAAAACAAACAAAACAAAGAACTAATTAATGTGTGATGAACCACTGTGTCTACCACTACGTGCACACTTAGGGTCCAACCAGCTCTGACCTGACCTCCGTTTAGATGTTCAGCACTGTATTTTCTTTGGGCTACCTTTGAAGCTTTATCAGTTTTTCCAATTAGACTCTGTACTCTTTAAATGCAGGGTCTGTGAAAGGTGTTTGTTAAGACAGAGTAACTAAGAGGCTAGCCTCAGCAATGCCTCTAACTCTGGAAAGTTAACATAACCTTGTAATTTGTGCAACCTTGGAGAGTTAAGCTTTTGGTATGAGCGTAATAGACTATAAAAGAGGAATAAAAATTTTGGGGGAGGTGGGTAGAGGGAAGGGAATTGGTGGGATTGCACCAGTGGTGCATCTTACAAGGGTATATGTGAAACTTGGTAAACGGTCTGTGAAGCTAGCGAATGATGCCCCATGATCATATCAATGTACACAGCTATGATTTAATAAATAAATAAATAAAATGCAAAAAAAATTTGCTTTTTCACCGTTATTGTGTTTTATAAGATAAAATGAAATAATACAAATAGAAATAATTCAGGTAATTTGAAATGTAGTAAATTCACACAAAAGGAGGAAGCATGAATGAAAACACTTAACTACATGGCTATGAACAACATTAAAAGCTGAACGACAGGTGCGGTAGCTCATGCCTATAATACCGGCACTTTGAGCGGTAGAGGCAGGAGGATCACTTGAAGCCATAAATTTGAGATGTGGTAAATTGCACAAAAATATTAGTGCAGTAGGGAATTTAATGCACAAAATACAGAAATTCCAATAAATACATAAATGCAAAAATACTATAAATGCAGAAAAATTCAAAAGTGTTGTTTACAATAGCAACAAACATAAAATGCCTATGTACAAATCTATCAAAGTATATCCTGAAAACTACAAAATATAATGAGATCAATTTTTAAAAACCTGTATAAATAATGAGATATACTGATCATAGATTGGAAGACAATTTTGTTAAGATGAATTTTCTCCCCACATTGAGTTACCAATGCAATTCAATTCCAAAAAATCCTAGCATAATATTTTTATAGAAATCAGTAAATTGATTCTAAAGTTTATATGAAAAAGCAAAAATTCTGGAATAGTCAAAAAAAACTTGGCAAAAGAACCAGGCTGAAGTAGTCTTACTATTTGATTTTGGCTTTTAAAAATTGAGAGTAAATAGGGCGGTGCCTGTGGCTCAGTGCGTAGGGCGTCAGCCCCGTATACCGAGGGTGGTGGGTTCAAACTCTGCCCCAGCCAAACTGCAACAAAAAAATAGCCAGGTGCTTTGGTGGGCGCCTGTAGTCCCCAGCTACTCAGGAGGCTGAGGCAAGAGAATCATCTAAGCCCAAGAGCTGGAGGTTGATGTGAGCTGTGACACCACAGCACTCTATCAAGGGTGACAAAGTGAGACTCTGTCGCTAAAAAAAAAAAAAAAAAAATTGAGAGTAATAAAGGCAAAATGGTATATTTGTACCAGGATAGGCCCACAGATAAAAGGAGAAATAGAGAGTCCAGAAATAGATCTAATAAATAAACTATGGGACATATGGGACACTAAGTGAATGAAGCCAGATTCAAAAGGGTATATAAGACACGATTTCATTTATGTGACATCATGGACAAGGCAAAACCACAGGGACAAAAAATGTCTAAAAAATGTTCCGAGAGTGATGAAACTTTCCTATTTTGATTATGGTAATGGCTACATGACTGTATGCTTTTGTTAAAATTCATAGAAAGGGGAAATTTTTACTATTTTCTAAATTATGTCTATTAATCTGACAAAAAAATAAAATATTATTTAAAAGGCCAATGAAAAATTGGGCAAGGATATTTGTAACATGTAGGATGGACGAAAGGTTATTTAATATATAAGAATTTTTACAAATTTATAAGAAAAAGGTGAGCATAACAGTTTATGAGAATCCAAAGGATTTAAGCTAATAATTTACAAAAGAAAAATACTTAGCTAATCAACATAAAAATTTAGCCTCATGAATAATAAAAGATTGTCGATTCATACAATGTATGATTTTTACCTATCAAACTGATAAAAATTATAGAAAGAATGACTCATGATTGAGGGTGCAAGAAAGACCATGCTCACGTACTGCTGATGAGAGTAGAAATTGATAATTCCTTTTTGAAAGACAACTTAGCAATTTTTTTTTTTTTGAGACAGAGTCTCATTATGTCGCCCTCGGTAGAGGCTATGGCGTCACAGCTCACAGCAACCTCAAACTCTTGGGCTTAAGCAATTCTCTTGCCTCAGCCTCCCAGGTAGCTGGGACTACAGGTGCCTGCCACAATGCCTGGCTATTTTTTGGTTGTAGTTGTTATTTTTGTTTGGCGGGCCCGGGCTGGGTTCGAAGCTGCCAGCTTGGGTGTATGTGGCTGGCACCCTAGCCACTGAGCCGAAGCCTGGTTTGTTTTTGAGTCTCAAGGTCTTGACTTTATACTGCCTCAGCTACCAGTTAAACAGTTAGGAGTTAATTTATGATAGGTTAACTAAGTAGCTAATTAATAAAATTTACTAATTACACTAAATAACTAAACATTAACAGTTGCCAACTATTTAATTTCGTGGCTTGTCTAGACCTCTTCCTTGGTCCTCTTGGCGATCTCTTCCAATCTTTACTCTCCCGGCGTGAGAGTATGCTCTGTGCATGATGCCTGTCAAAATTCTGTCTGTGTTCAGAGTTTGGGTTATGCATTTGTCATTGTATCCAGGACACTCCCATCTCCGTTTATCATCAGTCCCTGAGAGGACTCCAGCATCACAAGTATGAATACTTTCTCTTACATCTTGAGGAAACAGATTCTGACATTTCAAGAGAAGCTTGAAGATTTTTTCCTGATTATAAATCTACTACTTGTTCATTCGTTGAAAAGTTTTGAGACCTGTTTTCAAGAGAAGACCTGTTTTCAATTCTGACATTTCAAGAGAAGCTTGAGGATTTTTTTCCTGATTATAAATCTACTACTTGTTCATTCGTTGAAAAGTTTATGGGATTAGCTGAATTCAGGTGGCTCTGAGAGTGGGTGTGACACATGAAGCCATTTGCACACCTCGACCCTAGTTTTGGACAAGACAATAAAACCTGGGGTAATCTTGTGGCCGTCAGCACCAGGAGTTTATCAAAGTGCAGTTAATGCAAATAGCCATATCCCAGTCATGCTTACCCCTTGCTGTATTTCTCTTTGCAGCAGTTACCATTACTAGTAATTATACTTTGTCTCCCTGAAAGGAGGGACTCACTCTTGCTCATTACTATATCCTCAGGGCCCAGAAGAGTGCCTGAAATATAGTAGACACTTAGCGCGTGCTTGTTAAATGAATGTAGGAATAAATCAAAGAACTACGACTTACTAGGTGAGTGACAGAGAGAAGAGATAAGAAAGATTACGAGGGGGAAAGAGCTGGGTGGTGAGAGTTGGGAAGACTGGGTTAAGATAAGAGTTTTCCTCTTAGTAAAGTATCTCAAGAATGGAAGAAAAAGTATCCAATGTACTCAGCCCTACTATGAAACTAATTCATAGCTTTCACATGAAAGCTATAACCCAGTTATAACCTAAGAATAGGGGGAAGGGGGAAAGGGAGGGAAGCGGGGGGGAGAATGGGTGGAGGGAGGGGGATTGGTGGGATTACACCTGCGGTGCATCTTACAAGGGTATATCTGAAACTTAGTAAATGTAGAATATAAATGTCTTAACACAATAACTAAGAAAATGCCAGGAAAGCTATGTTAACCAGTGTGATGAAAATGTGTCAAACGGTCTATAAAACCAGTGTATAGTGCCCCACGATTGCATTAATGTACACAGCTATGATTTAATAAAAAAAAAAAAAAGAGTTTTCCATATTGAAATGCAGGTTCTATTAGAAAAATGTAGCTGTGGAGGGAAAAATGCACACAATTGCCATAGATTTTGCATAATTATTATATGCTCATGTTTAGGAAAAATTCTTCAAAGTCCTTATGTGACTTCTACTATTCAATCACCAAATTCCAAATTTCAAATAATTCCGTAGCGTGTCCGTGCCTGTTGCTTGTAATTCTCTTCTTCCTTCCCTCTTTGGAGAGGTCTAAATAAGTATGAGTAGTAATCAAGGCTCAAAGGGGAAAGTTAGAAAAGAAGGGTCTAGTGAGAGCAACTTGAAAGATACTTGAAATCTGTGTGTCATTAGTGTTTTATGAACTGTATCGGTGTTCTCAAGCCCTTAGATTTTCTTATTGTCTGAATTTATGCACAAATTGCAAGCATCCTTTAGTTTCTCTCCTTCTACGTACCAACCTGATCCAGCTTCCTATAATTCCGCTTACAAAGGGGAAGGCTGAACTAACATTTCTGAATCCCTACTTTTGCCAGATACTGCAGGAAAAACTTTATATATAGGTCATTCCACTTAATCCTCACAAACTCCAGGAGGGAGATGTTACTAATCCAATTTAAGAGATAAGAAAATTGAAACTCAACAAAGTATCTTGCCTAAAATCACAAAGATAGTAAGTGAGACAGGAAAGATTCAAACCATTTCTGCCAAACAAACTAACACAATTCTTTGTTGGTTTGGGGATCTTAAGGACTCTCTAGCACATAAGCCTTCCTTTGTTAATTTTTTTTCTGGTTAAATATATTTAATAGAATTAAATTTAGCAAAGTATTGCTGTAGGCATATCAGGCACATCTTTTGCTAATAGTTTTCCTCTTGAGTAAAGCCTCCACCCCTTTGCCTTCTTTTTCATTTATGTGTATATGTACTTGGTATGTATATACTATATATTTCATTTATTTATATATACTTTTGTTTTGAAGAATACAGTGATCTTATACACTTTTAAAATGACAGTAAAATCCAGACGGAATATGATAAGATTTATGAGAGGTTGTATCATCTAAAATGACATTTCTGGCTGGACATTCTGGCTCATGCCTATAATTCCAGCATTTTTGGTGGCTGAAGCAGGAGGATTGCTTGAGCCCAGGAGTTTCAGGTTGTAATGAGCTATGATGATGCCGCCACACTCTAGCCTGGGCAACAGGGGGAGACCCTGTCTCTAAAAATAATAATAATAGAGGCAGAGCAAGATGGCAGCCGAGTAACAGCTTCCTTGCATCTGGGCACCGTGAGTCTGGGGATATAGGACTCCAGGCATCTCTGGCTGGTGGGATCTGCCTACCATCACCCCTGACAGGATACAGGGAGTCAGCGAGAGACTTCTGGACCCCAAGAGGAGGACTAAAACAGTGGAAAAACAGCAAGTGGTCGCGTGTGTTCAATCCGTCTAAACCCGCCCACAACTGTAAGTTCAGTAGCAGCGAGACTGCAAACCAGAAAGGCCTTTCCTGTGAACTGTTTTGGTGTCTTTGGACTTGGCACTCAGCTGACTGCCTTGGGGAGAGCCTGAGCGGGAGTGCGGAGAACTTTGGCCTTTGTCTAGGGCCCAAGTCTGAGCCGCTGAGCCAGACGGAGCTAATAGTGTTTGGCTCTGGGTCACAGGCAGACATTATGAGCGATCTGCCCCGGCAAGCTCCGCCCTCAGGGTTGCAGAGCTGGAATTGGGTGGGAGCTGGTAACCCAGCGACCAAGTAGCCTAAGGGCGGGGTCTGAGCCGCCTTGCAGCCCTAACCCTCGGGGGCAGAGGGAGACCAGTTTTGACACACAGGGTAAGTGGATAGCCACTTCAGCAGTGATTCCAGCAACAAGCACTTCCCTGAGAAAGCTTCTGCTCAGTAAGTGAACAAGTTCAAAGTGCCTTTCAAGTGGGCTGAAGAGAGATTTAGGGTGTCTATCCGCTGGGGTTTGAGAAACTAGCAGCCTCCAGTCATATCAGAACTGTGATTAACATCTCATACCCCAGAAGACCACGTGTTGCCCAGACAATATTCAATAACATATACATACTGCTTTGTTTTTGGTTGTGTTTTTTTTTTTTTTTTTTTGGTTTGGTTGTTTTTTTTGTTTATTTTGATGTTGTGGATTGTTTTGTTTTTAAGTTCAACCTTTTCTATACAGATCCTTTTTCTTTCTCAATTTTTCTAGTTTAATTATAATTTCCAATTGCTGCCTATTTCAATAATTAGAACTTCATTTTTGTTAATGTTTCTACCGCTATTATTTGGTTTTTCCACCCAATTTTATCTCGTAAAGTTTTCTGTTTGCTTGTTTTGGTTTGATTTATAGCATTTTTGTCTTTCCTCTCTACTTGCTGGAGGTGGGGTACTGAGTCTGATCAGGTTAGCAAAGAGGTGCTGACCTCAAGGGAACCACCCAACTGGGCACCCCCAGAAGGTGGTTTTTTTTTTTAAGGTTGTATCAAAGTACCCTACTGTACACCTATATTGCTCTGTCTCCCTCTTTCTGTGCCTCTCTTCTTTTTGTCAATATTCCCTTTACCCACCCCCTCTCCTTTCTCTATTTTTTTTTTTTTCCTTATCACTCGGTCCTCCTTTCTTTCATCCCTTTTTTGCTCTTAAACCTTCTCACCCTTCTGGTCCTATAACCCTTAGTCCACAGGCACAAGAACTTAAAGAGCAAGAGGAAGTGAAAGGAAAATTAGGGCAAGGAAACAGATAAAAGAAATCACCCATGAGGAAGAATCAGCAGAAAACTCCAGGCAACATGAAGAACGAGTCCAGAGCAACCCCGCCAAGGGACCATGAGGTAGCTACTGCAGAGGATTCCACCTATACAGAAATGTTAGGAATGACAGAAAGGGAATTTAGAATACACATGTTGAAAACAATGAAAGAAATGATGGAAACAATGAAGGAAACTGCTAATAAAGTGGAAAATAACCAAAAGGAAATCCAAAAACAGAATCAAATCAGAGATGAACGATATGAAGAATATAAAAAGGATATAGCAGAGCTGAAGGAAATGAAACAGTCAATCAGGGAACTTAAAGATGCAATGGAAAGTATCAGCAACAGGTTAGACCATGCAGAAGAAAGAATTTCAGAGGTAGAAGACAAAGTTTTTGAGATAACTCAGATAGTAAAAGAGGCAGAAAAGAAGAGAGAGAAAGCAGAACGTTCACTGTCAGAATTATGGGACTTTATGAAGCGTTCCAACATACGAGTTATAGGAATTCCAGAAGGGGAAGAAGAATGCCCCAGAGGAATGGAAGCCATACTAGAGAATATTATAAAAGAAAATTTCCCAAATATCACCAAAGATTCTGACACACTGCTTTCAGAGGGATATCGGACCCCAGGTCGCCTCAACTCTAACCGAGCTTCTCCAAGACACATTGTGATGAACCTGTCCAAAGTCAAGACAAAATAAAAGATTCTGCAAGCTGCCAGGAGTAAGCACCAGTTGACCTACAGGGGCAAATCCATCAGAGTGACCGCAGATTTCTCTAATGAAACTTTCCAAGCAAGAAGACAATGGTCATCTACCTTTAATCTACTTAAACAGAACAATTTCCAGCCCAGAATTCTGTACCCTGCTAAGCTAAGCTTCAAAATTGACGGAGAAATCAAATCATTTATGGATATACAAACATTGAGGAAATTCGCCACAACAAGACCAGCTCTACAGGAAATACTTCAACCTGTTCTGCACACTGACCACCACAATGGATCAGCAGCAAAGTAAGAACTCAGAAATTAAAGGACAGAACCTAACCTCCACACTGATGCAAAAGATAAAACTAAGCAATGGACTCTCACAAAATAAGACGAATAGAATACTACCACACTTATCAATTATCTCCATAAATGTTAATGGCTTGAATTCCCCACTGAAGAGACATAGATTGGTTGACTGGATTAAAAAACACAAGCCATCCATGTGCTGTCTGCAAGAAACACACCTGGCTTCAAAAGACAAATTAAAGCTCTGAGTTAAGGGTTGGAAGACAATTTTTCAGGCAAATGGAATTCAGAAGAAAAGAGGAGTTGCAATCTTATTTTCAGATACATGTGGATTTAAAGCAACTAAAGTCAAAAAAGACAAAGATGGTCACTTTATATTGGTCAAGGGAAAAATACAACAAGAAGACATTTCAATTCTTAATATCTATGCACCCAATTTCAATGCTCCCAGATTCTTGAAACAGACCTTACTCAGTCTGAGCAATATGATATCTGATAATACCATAATAACAGGGGACCTTAACACTCCTCTTACAGAGCTGGACAGATCCTCTAAACAGAAATTAAACAAGGATATAAGAGACTTAAATGAGACCCTAGAACAACTGTGCTTGATAGACGCATATAGAACACTCCATCCCAAAGATAAAGAATATACATTCTTCTCATCTCCCCATGGAACATTCTCCAAAATTGATCATATCCTGGGACACAAAACAATTATCAACAGAATCAAAAGAATTGAAATTTTACCTTGTATCTTCTCAGACCGTAAGGCACTAAATGTGGAACTCAACTCTAACAAAAATGCTCGACTCCACCCAAAGGCAAGGAAACTAAACAATCTTCTGTTGAATAACAGATGGGTGCAGGAAGAAATAAAACAGGAAATCATTAACTTCCTTGAGCAAAACAACAATGAAGACACAAGCTACCAAAACCTGTGGGATACTGCAAAAGCAGTTTTGAGAGGAAAATTCATCGCTTTAGATGCCTACATTCGAAAAACAGAAAGAGAGCACATCAACAATCTCACAAGAGATCTTATGGAATTGGAAAAAGAAGAACAATCTAAGCCTAAACTCAGTAGAAGAAAAGAAATATCCAAAATCAAATCAGAGATCAATGAAATTGAAAACAAAAGAATCATTCAGAAAATTAATGAAACAAGGAGTTGGTTTTTTGAAAAAATAAATAAAATAGATAAACCATTGGCCAGACTAACGAGGAATAGAAAAGTAAAATCTCTAGTAACCTCAATCAGAAATGATAAAGGGGAAATAACAACTGATCCCACAGAGTTACAAGAGATCACCTCTGAATACTACCAGAAACTCTATGCCCAGAAATTTGACAATGTGAAAGAAATGGATCAATATTTGGAATCACACCCTCTCCCTAGACTCAGCCAGGAAGGAAATAGAGCTCCTGAACAGACCAATTTCAAGCACTGAGATCAAAGAAACAATAAAAATTCTTCCAACCAAAAAATGCCCTGGTCCAGATGGCTTCACTCCAGAATTCTATCAAACCTTCAAGGAAGAGCTTATTCCTGTACTGCAGAAATTATTCCAAAAAATTGAGGAAGAAGGAATCTTCCCCAACACATTCTATGAAGCAAACATCACCCTGATACCAAAACCAGGAAAAGACCCAAACAAAAAGGACAATTTCAGACCAATCTCACTCATGAACATAGACGCGAAAATTCTCAACAAAATCCTAGCCAATAGATTACAGCTTATCATCAAAAAAGTCATTCATCATGATTAAGTAGGCTTCATCCCAGGGATGCAAGGCTGGTTTAACATACGCAAGTCCATAAACGTTATCTAGCATATTAACAGAGGTAAAAATAAAGATCACATGATCCTCTCAATAGATGCAGAAAAAGCATTTGATAAAATCCAGCATCCTTTTCTAATTAGAACACTGAAGAGTATAGGCATAGGTGGCACATTTCTAAAACTGATTGAAGCTATCTATGACAAACCCACAGCCAATATTTTACTGAATGGACTAAAACTCAAAGCTTTTCCTCTTAGAACTGGAACCAGACAAGGTTGTCCTCTGTCACCTTTACTATTCAACGTAGTGCTGGAAGTTCTGGCCAATACAATTAGGCAAGACAAGGAAATAAAGGGAATCCAAATGGGAGCAGAGGAGGTCAAACTCTCCCTCTTTGCTGACGACATGATCTTATACTTAGAGAACCCCAAAGACTCAACCACAAGACTCCTAGAAGTCATCAAAGAATACAGTAATGTTTCAGGATATAAAATCAATGTCCACAAGTCAGTAGCCTTTGTGTACACCAATAACAGTCAAGATGAGAAGCTAATTAAGGACACAACTCCCTTCACCATAGTCTCAAAGAAAATGAAATACCTAGGAATATACCTAACGAAGGAGGTGAAGGACCTCTATAAAGAAAACTATGAACTCCTCAGAAAGGAAATAGCAGAGGATATTAACAAATGGAAGAACATACCATGCTCATGGATGGCAAAAATCAACATTGTTAAAATGTCTATACTTCCCAAAGCAATCTACCTATTCAATGCCATTCCTATCAAAATACCAACATCGTACTTTCAAGATTTCGAAAAAATGATTCTGCGTTTTATATGGAACCAGAAAAAACCCCGTATAGCTAAGGCAGTTCTCTGTAACAAAAATAAAGCTGAGGGCATCAGCATACCAGATTTTAGTCTGTACTACAAAGCCATAGTGCTCAAGACAGCATGGTACTGGCACAAAAACAGAGACATAGACACTTGGAATCGAACTGAAAACCAAGAAATGAAACTAACATTTTACAACCACCTAATCTTTGATAAACCAAACAAGAACATACCTTGGGGGAAAGACTCCCTATTCAATAAATGGTGTTGGGAGAACTGGATGTCTACATGTAAAAGACTGAAACTGGACCCACACCTTTCCCCATTCACAAAAATTGATTCAAGATGGATAAAGGACTTAAATTTAAGGCATGAAACAATAAAAATCCTCCAAGAAAGCATAGGAAAAACACTGGAAGATATTGGCCTGGGGAAAGACTTCATGAAGAAGACTGCCATGGCAATTGCAACAACAACAAAAATAAACAAATGGGATTCATTAAACTGAAAAGCTTCTGTACAGCTAAGGAGACAATAACCAAAGCAAAGAGACAACCTACACAATGGGAAAGGATATTTGCATATTTTCAATCAGACAAAAGCTTGATAACTAGGATCTATAGAGAACTGAAATTAATCCACTTGAAAAAAGCCAACAATCCCTTATATCAGTGGGCAAGAGACATGAATAGAACTTTCTCTAAAGATGACAGACGAATGGCTAACAAATACATGAAAAAATGTTCATCATCTCTATATATTAGAGAAATGCAAATCAAAAGAACCCTGAGATATCATCTAACCCCAGTAAGAATGGCCCACATCACAAAATCTCAAAACTGCAGATGCTGGCGTGGATGTGGAGAGAAGGGAACACTTTTACACTGCTGGTGGGACTGCAAACTAGGACAACCTTTCTGGAAGGAAGTATGGAGAAACCTGAAAGCACTCAAGCTAGACCTCCCATTTGATCCTGCAATCCCATTACTGGGCATCTACCCAGAAGGAAAGAAATCCTTTTATCATAAGGACACTTGTACTAGACTGTTTATTGCAGCTCAATTTACAATCGCCAAAATGTGGAAACAGCCTAAATGCCCACCAACCCAGGAATGGATTAACAAGCTGTGGTATATGTATACCATGGAATACTATTCAGCCATTAAAAAAAATGGAGACTTTACATCCTTCGTATTAACCTGGATGGACGTGGAAGACATTATTCTTAGTAAAGCATCACAAGAATGGAGAAGCATGAATCCTATGTACTCAATCTTGATATGAGGACAATTAATGACAATTAAGGTTATGGGGGGGCAGAAAGAGGGATGGAGGGAGGGGGGTGGGGCCTTAGTGTGTGTCACACTTTATGGGGGCAAGACATGATTGCAAGAGGGACTTTACCTAACAATTGCAATCAGTGTAACCTGGCTTATTGTACTCTCAATGAATCCCCAACAATAAAAAAAAATAATAATAATAATAGTAAAAAAAAAAAAAAGACATTTCTGACCACCTGTATCCCACCACCCCTGTGTGGTTGGCATTATTCTGTGGTCTGTTGGAAGCGCAAGATGGTGAGTAGAGTGGTTAAAAGGGATGGTTATCTTAGGTAAACTTGGAGACAGGTTAGGGGAAGTTTTGAAGGAAGTCCTTTCTCCACACTTCCTCCCTAGGCCCAAGGGCACTGCATTCCTTCAGCATCCCTGAGCAAACCCTGGAAGAAATTTATCTGGGTCCAGGAGAGTGATGAACATCCCCGATTCCAACTCATAGCCAGGGACTTCCAGATTTGGCTAACCCACCTTGATCTGGGTTGCAGGGTGATGAGTATCCCTGATTCCCACGCCAGAGCCTTCCAGATTGGGCTAACCCACGTTGATCTGGGTTGTAGGGTGATGACTATCCCTGATTCCCACTCATAGCCAGAGCCTTCCAGATTGGGCTAACCCACGTTGATCTGGGTTGTAGGGTGATGAGTATCCCTGATTCCCACTCAGCCAGAGACTTCCAGATTGGGCTAACCCACCTTGATCTGGGTTGTGGGGTGATGAGTATCCCTGATTCCCACACCAAAACCTTCCAGATTGGGCTAACCCACCTTGATCTGGGTGATAGGGTGATGAGTATCCCTGATTCCCACGCCAGAGCCTTCCAGATTGGGCTAACCCACCTTGATCTGGGTGGTAGGGTGATGAGTATCCCTGATTCCCACGCCAGAGCCTTCCAGACTGGGCTAACCCACCTTGATCTGGGTGGTAGGGTGATGAGTATCCCTGATTCCCACGCCAGAGCCTTCCAGATTGGGCTAACCCACCTTGATCTGGGTGGTAGGGTGATGAGTATCCCTGATTCCCACGCCAGAGCCTTCCAGATTGGGCTAACCCACCTTGATCTGGGTGGTAGGGTGATGAGTATCCCTGATTCCCACGCCAGAGCCTTCCAGATTGGGCTAACCCACCTTGATCTGGGTGGTAGGGTGATGAGTATCCCTGATTCCCACTCACAGGCAGAGACTTCCAGATTGGGCTAACCCACCTTGATGCCTTCCTGATTCCTCTGTGCCATGTGGTCCTCTCCCCTTCACATTTTCAGGTGAAGGAGGATAGATTTACTAAAATCTCTCTTATCTCAAACCCACCCATCCTTTTGTACTGTCTATAATCCATGCTATAAATCTTTAAGTCATTCTTGACTCTCTCTTGCTCAAATATCCAATTAGTCATTTAATTCTGTTTTAATACCCCTAAGGCTCGTATTGAATCCACCTCATCCATCCATCCATCCTGTGTGTGGCTACTGTGCTCTAGATGCTGTACAAGGCTCTGGAAGTCCAGAGATGATTGAGACGTGGATCTTGATTTTTCTTTCAAAGAACTGACATGGTAGCTCAAAACACAAGCTAAATCCCATTGCCTAAATAATTAAGTCCACACACATCAATGTGGTGGCATTCAGGACCCTCCACCGTCAGGAGTTTTGGGGCCTCTCTGGCCTCCTTCTCCACACCTTTTTTCCACCCATGTGGTATTCACCACTGACTATTCTATGACCTTCTATATTACAACCCTTTCTTTGCTCATGCCCAAACTATGCTCCCTGTCCTGCTTTGTTGAAGGAAAGTCCTACTCATTCTCCAAAGCTCAGCTCAAAGGCCAGCTCCTCTTCGAAGTTTGCTCCATCATCCACTCAGAATTAATCCTTTGTCTTTGTGCTCTTACAATGCTTATGCCTAAAGAATAGAATTTGTGACGTTCATCTGGGTAAATGTTTATTATTTACAATTGTGATGATGCTTCTCTTTAGTTAGATTATAGGCGCCTGCCTCTAAGGCAGCGGTTCTCAACCTGTAGGTTGCACCCCTTTGGACTGTATTAAAGGTTCGCAGCATTAGGAAGGCTGAGAACCACTGCTCTAAGGTATAACTGATGCACGCATCTCTTTATTTCCTTTACCCCTCACCGTAAGCCCTTAGTCTCCTGTTGGTTACAAGACTGTGCAGGATATAATTCATATTTGAATTATCTGGTAATATTATACTCTGTGCTAACTTTATTTAATGATACTTTCTCAGTAATCATGTTTTTAAATTGTAGACTATTTCCTCTACTTCATTCTTCTTTCCCCTCCCTACTTCATTTGTGCTCCATAAATTTGTTCCCATTCAATGACTCTTTTCAGAGGGAAATGTGTGCCTGAACTCCATTGCTGCTTTGAAGGAGGAATAGCACAGGTTAGATGAAAGGCGACTCAAACAGCTTCGACAAGTCCTGACCTGCCATGTGACCTGGAGACAGTTAAGTTACCTTCACTGTACCTCATTCCCTCCACTCCAAAAACAATGATTAGTAAGTCTTACTTCATAGGGTGGTTGTGAGAAGTACCTGAAATGCCTATGGAGTCCGTAGGATACCATGTGGCACCCTTGTATGATGACAGCTCTGATGACACCATCCCAGGAAAACAGTTTATTGGTCTCTGATTTTGTTTTTGTCTCCAATAGTCTGTTCTTCATCCCATGTTAGAATGTGCTTTTTGAAACCTAAGTTGCTTTAGTTATTCCTCTACTCAGAATTCTCCAGTGCTGTCCTATCTCGCCCTGGTTTATCCCCTGTTAAACCTCTGACTTCATTTCCCACTACTCTCTGCCTAGGGTCTACAGGGCTCCAGCCTCACTGGACGTGCCATCCTCTCTGCTGGAAGGCTCTTCTCTCTGATAGCCCTGGCTCACTGCGTTTCCTCCCTCAGGTATTTGCAGCACCCCACTTCACCTGCATCCCCACCCTGGACTGTCTGGGTCCCTTTCTTGCCCTTTCCCCATGTAATCCTCATCACACACGCTGTTTCTTTAATTTACTTGCTTGTTTATTTGCTGTTATCCTGCCAGTATTTGAAGCTCCAAGATGGCTAAGACATCTGCCTTTTTTCTTCTTACTTCTGTATCCACAGCACCTAGAATAATTCCTGATACAATAAGAAAAGTTTGTTGAATTAGTGATTAAATCACATCCTAACGACATTATCCCTAATATATTTTACTGTCACTGTTAATGATCATTTCTGTCCCCTGCTTTTTGCCTAATTTCGTTCTTTTTTTCGTTCTTTCTTTTCTTTTCTTTTTTTGAGACAGAGTCTCACTTTGTCATCCTTGGTAGAGTGTTGTGGCATCATAGCTCATGCAACCTCCAACTGTTGGGCTCAAGTGATTCTCTTGCCTTAGCCTACCAACTAGCTGGGACTACAGGCACCCGCTAGTTGGGTACCGGGCTATTTTTAGAGATGGGGGCCTCGCTCTTGCTTAGGCTGGTCTGTAACTTGTTAGTTCAGGCAATCCACCCACCTCCGCCTCCCAGGGTGCTGGGATTACAGGTGTGGAGCCACCACGCCTGGCCTTTTGATCTAATTTCTTAACAAATTTATTCACTGTTCAACTTAGCCATTTTACAGTTGAAGAAACTGAAGCTGGAGGGGTAAGTGACTTCCCTGGGACTCTATAGGGATTTCTGGACAGAGCCTGCCTAACAGGACTCTTTACATTCCCCTTCTAAGCAGTCTAGGAGAGGCAATCATTACAACAAAGTGAGGGAGTGATAAGCCATTATGTAAGACTTTCTCAAGAGGAAGATCGTTTTGGTTTGGCAATTCAGACTCACTTTTCCAGCTGGATTTCTCACCCTCTGCCTTCTTTTCTGTCTCAGAAGTGATATGTTTTTTGACCACAATTAACGTGCCCATCTTTATATTTCTCAACTGAGCATGAAACCACTTCATGCTCTGCTGGTTCCCGGAAACATTTAGGCAATGCCAGGCAGGATTGCTAGATCCTGGGTCACTGGGGATCATGAAACAGCCAAGTTAGAAGCCACTTGGCTCGGTTCACTCAAGCCAACCTCGTTTCGCAGCTGAGGATCTTGAAGCCTGGGGAGGGAAAGATCATACAGGTCTCCCCACTTTCTGGGCAGTGTTATCACCAGTAGTTACCTTCCTGCCAATGAATATGTTTGGACTTTTTAAATTCATAAGTAATGACTGAAGATGTCTTCAAACTCGAAAATGAATTTTTAATCTCCTAGTACAGGTTATAAATTTGTAATCTAGGGAAAGTGCTTTTGTTTCCCCTGAGTTGTTAGTACTAATTTAGTTATTTATTAAAAGTTAGTTGTTCGTACTAACTTTTTGGATTTTCCTGTGCCCTGCTCCTTAGACTCCCATGTGCAGGAGGACTGTCCCTTCTGCTTAGAGAAAGCTCCAAGTACAATATGCTGAGAGGCCTGAGTAAATGGATGAGGGTGAGTTCTACCCCTGAGGTCATCACTAACAGAGATACATGCCCAATTTAGTAGATATAGGACTTACATTTGTGAAGTATTTGGAAGTTTACAAAATGCACTCATATAAGGAATCATTTTATTTTCTTCCCAACTCTAGGAAATAGGCAGGGATTTATTAAGCGTATAGATATGATGAGACAACTAAGGTTTAGGACATCACATCCGTTTCCCAGTCATTTAACTAGAGAATGGCAAAACAAACACTAGCCCCAGAACTTAAAGGTAAATTTCTATATAAGTGGAATCAAGGTAGCCCCAAGTGAACTCAATATTTAATTTTAGGGTAATTCCCAATGAAACTTGAATTTTCCATTATTTTTCTAGCATGAAGGTGGGCCATGATTTCTTTCCTTGGCTTTATCTACTGTATAAAGCTGTTGGCCTATGTGGTGTCTACTAATTGATAGTATAGAAATAAGAGCTGTTGAGAGGCATGAGCTTGCAAACACTAATAAATTAAGAATGTACAGTGGAGGAATTAAATTTAACCTTCATAAAACCAATTCTAGCTGGGCATGGTGACTCACGCCTATAATCCCAGAACTTTGGGGAAGTGAAGATGGGAATATTGCTTGAGGCAAGGAGTTTGGGACCAGCCTGAACAACATAGCAAGATGCTGTCTCTACAAAAATAAAAAATGAAAAATTAGCTGGATATGATGGTGTTAGCCTGTCTCAGCTACTTGGGAAGCTGAAGTGGGAAAATGGCTTGAACCCAAGGAGTTTGAGGCTGCAGTGAGTTGTGATCATACCTCTGACCTCCGGCCTGGGTAACAGAACAAGATTCCATCTCTAAACAAAGAAGCAAACCAATACAACATGAAAAAAAAGGATAATTTTAGAAATTTGCCATAACATCATCAAATACTGAATGATGCAGTTCACATTTGGGGGAGAGGGGATACAATCGGAAGAAAAACTATCTACGTAGATAGACATATCAAAATGATGAACTCCAAATGTTGTATAACAAAGTAAGATGTACGGTAAATTCAGATTCCGAACTAATTTCCTGGCAAACTTTTGAATTTGTTGTTGCAAACTTCAAACACATGTTTTGTTGGTTTGGCAGATTTCCTTAGTTTGAAATTTCTCCTTAGAAGGTAAGGAAAATAAAGTCGTTGCAGTAACTGAAGATTGAGCTGTTTTCTTTCATTTAAAAGCAGGAATGCTTTTGATCATTTAGATAAAGACATTCCAATAAATTCATTCCCTTTAATAATCTTCATGTTAGCTGATTCAGGGCACACTGTAATTGGTTTCTCAATAAACAGGAGAAAAAGGTCAGTAAAGTCCACTCCAGAATGAAAAGAACAAAGTATAAGCCATCCGCCTTTCAGGTGGAAGAATTATGAGTATTACGGAGCCCTTAGCTCCCACCCTGAACCTTAGCCCTCTTAAAGATTGTAAAAACAAAGCGCTTCTAGGGGGAGAGTAATGCCATGCGTGTTTCTTTCTGGTATAGAGTATCTGTGAATTCTCTTCTCTCTCCTTCGATAAGCTGGACTGGGACTCTTCAGCTTCACACATCTTCATATGAACTCTTCCTGGAGTATACATCTTCTCCCATGGGGGAAAAGGAGGGCACATTGTCCCCAATAAAAATATGAACTCCTTAAGGCTAAAAACTCATTCATCTTTTCAAAAACCAGCGTAGGGTTTGGGATATATGGAAGGAATTAAATGGCAAGTGAAAAGATGATTTGTGTTTAAGAATCTGTGGATACAACTACTGCTACATTCCCTGGAATGAAAAAGCTAAAGACAGGAATTGCTGAGTAATGACTGGCTTGTAAGAAGGTTTAGAATGAATGGATAAGAATTTAGGTGACTTCTAATGCTCAGGAAGCTTAGGAAGATGTAGCCAGAGAGCTGGCTGCTTTAGGTTTGGGTCATTTAAGACCAAAGCACAAACAGGAAGAAAGCAGCCAGCTGCCTTTTTGCATGTTGCAATGACAAACTCAGACATCATTTAGAAAAATAGCTTACTGCAAATATTCTTCTGAATAAGCAAATATGGAAGCTGGGGAAAGCGTCTGAAAACATCTCATACTGGGATTTTTCACAGCTTTCCCAATCTTGGTGGTTTTAAGAGAAACATTTTCTGTGGTCTTTAGTCTTTGCTTACAAAATACGGCAGCCTATTCTTGAACACAAAGAGGTGGTTCAGGATGTAAGTAAATGGTGGTTTGCCTTCTTGACTTTTAAAATGTATAAACTAAACTGACCGTGAAACCATTTTCATTTCCAGGTGTTAACGATGACCTACTTCTTAACAATCTCTTCTCTGGTTTCTAAACTTACCTTCCAAAGATACTTGTGTCACAGATGATAAAGATATTTTTAATAAATCAAATCCAAAGCCCTCTCTTGGTCTTTGCTTCCCAGGACCTTGGATGACTACCTGATCCTTCTTGAAATCGCCTCTGTGCAATTTCCAAGCCATACACCATTCCCGATGCTGCCTCCCTCTTTGACAGCCCCCTTGTTTCCTTTATAGCTTCTGTGATTACTCTTAACTTGTTACTCTGAGAACATCTGCAGGCTGTTTCAATCTTCTGTCCTCTCACGTCCTTCATGGGAGAGGTGATCTACTCTAGCCTCTGGTGTTACCCCTTTGCCACGCAGATACGCCCACATTTGTGATGGCTGTATAATCCATGCCGTCACAGCACATTTCCTTTGGCCTCCACTGGACTCAACAAACCTTAAACAGAGCTCATTATCTTTGCCCCGGAACAGAGATCTCCTTCCAAATTGTTCCTTCTCCACAGACAAACATTCTCCTGCAGCTAATTCTTTCCCTTCATTCTTCATAACCAGCCAGGCAGCCAATCCTGAAGATGTTTCTGTTGTTACGTCTCTTCCTGCGTCTCCTGTGTACACCACCATTGCACAAGTCATGTCCAGATCACCGCATCAATTTTTAGGCTGGTCATGCAGGACTCATCTCATCGATCAATACGTGTATGTCTGCTCCCTCCTCCTTTCCAGGACACTTGCATCATGGTACCCACCTGATCAAATAATTTTACTGACTTTATTTCCTCCAACACAAAATCTAAATCCTCTGTTTTTAGTGGTAAGTGCCAGGGACTGAAAGTAGTTGGTTTAGCAGGATTAAAGGGAGGAAGAAGGAGCAGGAGGGAACATATGCACTAGATGAAGCTAGGGAGGTCTTGAGGGCCAGAAGGTTCATATTAAAGATTCTAATTTTTATCTTAAGGTAAAGGGGCAGTCTCTAATGTATGTTAAGAAGTGGCATGTATCTGTGTAACAAGATCAGTTTGCATTAAAAAAAAAAAACAACCCTCTCCAATTGCAGAAAAAAGAATGGGTTTTAGGGTGGCGATAATAAAAGTAGAGAAACCATTGTCATATAGTAGTCAGCCCAGTTATCTGCAGGAATACGTTCCAAGACTCCTAGTGTGTGCCGGAAACCTCAGCTCGCACCAACCTGCTACATGCTCTGTTGTTTTGATCCGATGACTGAGATGGCTGCCAAGTGACTAACATATGGGTGGCATCCACCCTGTGGATGTTCTGGACAAAAGGGTGATTCATGTCCTAGCTAGGAGTGAGCAGCAACGTAAGGGATTTTGTCGTGCTACCAAAAATGGTACACAATTGAAAACTTATGGATTGTTTATTTCTAAAATTTCACATGTAATATGTTTGGGCTATACTTGACCACAGGTACTGAAATCCCAGAAAGCAAAACTGTAGATAAGTCGGGGGGGGACTTCTGTCGTTCTGTCAAGAGTGATGATAGCTGGGACAAAGTGGTGGTGATGGACCTAGCGACAACTTGAAGGATTTAAGAGTTCTAGAAAAGACATAGTTTCAAGGCACTGACAGTGTGGAAAGAGAAACAGACAGAAAAAAAGTGGCCACAGACTGAGAAAGGGCAGAAAGAGGCACACAGGTTTAATCAGTGGGCCAAAGCAGGACTCAGCGGCCACGGTTCAGACCAGGTCTCACAGAGGAGGAGGCACATGGACAGATCTCTGAAGATGGCAGAGCATTAGATGGTTAGGACAGAAAGGGACAGAATATTCCAGGCAAAGGAACAAGCTCTAGCAAAGACACAGAGGGATAAAACTTCTCAGTGCAGTCAGGAAACTCTAAATATTAAATCTGGCTGACATAGAAGGTGCCAGGATGGGGCAGTGACAAAAAGACTGGCCATGCCATGAAGAATTAGCGTGCACAGCATGAAGGATGAAGAATTAGTGTGACAGCATGAAGGACTCTGCTTGGACTTTACCTTAAAGGGTTGGAGAATCATTAAAGGATTTTGGACAGGGCAAGGTCGTGATAACGTTTGCATTTGGAGCCATCACTTTAGTACCGGGGGAGAGAATGGTGAGAGGCAGAATTGGAGCCAGGGAGACCAGCTGAAAGGATGTTGTGGTTGTTTAGGTTAGAAAGAAAGAGGACAGGGCTCGGTGCCAGTAGCCAGGCGGGTAGGGCGCTGGCCACATACACCGAGGCTGGCGGGTTTGAACCCAGCTCGGGCCTGCTAAACAACAACAACAACTACAACAAAACAATAGCTGGGCATTGTGGTGGGCTCCTGTAATCCCAGCTACTTGGGAGGCTGAGGCAAGAGAATCACTTAAACCCAAGAGTTTGAGGTTGCTGTGAGCTGTGATCCCACCACATGCTACCGAGGGCAACATAGTGAGACTCTGTCTCAAAAAAAAAAAAAAAAAAAGAACAGGAATCAAGGCAGTTGCAATGAGAGGGGGAGGAAAGAACAAATAAGGAAATATGTAGATGGCAGACTGACAGATGCTCTAAACAATTATGTATGAGAATGGTTGTTAAGGAGAAGGAGAAATCTAAGCCCCCGTCTAGGTTTCTGATTTGGGTAACTAGGCAAGTGATGGGACTATGAACCAGAACAGGAAGACTCTTAAGGAGAAAGAATGCATTTCACTTGGAACCTGTGAGGTCACTGAGCCTCTGAAACTCTACATGGAGATGTCTAGGGTATAGTTGTATAAAACAGCGTGGAGCCAACAAGGAGGATTTCGACTAGATTGTAAGAGAAGAAGTTCCATGAGGTCCAAAACCCTGCTCCTTTTCTCAGTAAATCCTCTATTGTTTCCCTTCAGTTTTTTGTTATGTCTAACAACAGTCAACATGGTTAAATAATAAATGGATGCACATTCAAAAAACAGAAAGAGAGCACATCAACAAATCACAAGCCATCTGATGGAATTGGAAAAAGAAGAACAATCTAAGCCTAAGCCCAGCAGAAGAAAAGAAATATCCGAATTAAATCAGAGATTAATGAAATTGAAAACAAAAGAATCATTCAGAAAATTAATACAACAGGAGTTGGTTTTTTTGAAAAAATAAACAACATAGATAAACCTTTGGCTAGACTAGACTTATAAAAGTAAAATCTCTAGTAACCTCAATCAGAAATGACTGAGGGATTGATCCCTGTGAATCGAATAGTGACTAATTCTCACATAAATTGGATTTAATTTTGACCAAAGTACATTATTTAAACATCAATTTTTAACTCAACTTGTTAATATGTTGTTTAGGATATTGCATCCTCATTTATAAGTGACATATGTTTGTAATTTCCCCTTTATAATAATATATTTTCTTCAATTTTAATAACAGGTGTACCCAGATCAAGTCGAATGATTTTCTTCCTGGCTTCCCAAGGATCCCCTGCCATCATGAACGACACAGTAACTATCCAGACCAGGAAGTTCATGACTAACCGACTACTTCAGAGAAAACAAATGGTCATTGATGTCCTTCACCCTGGGAAGGCAACAGTACCAAAGACAGAAATTAGAGAAAAACTAGCCAAAATATACAAGACCACACCTGATGTCATCTTTGTATTTGGATTCAGAACTCACTTTGGTGGTGGGAAGACAACAGGCTTTGGCATTGATTTACGATTCTTTGGATTATGCAAAGAAAAATGAACCCAAACATAGACTTGCAAGGCATGGCCTGTATGAGAAGAAAAAGACGTCAAGAAAGCAGCAAAAAGAACGCAAGAACAGAATGAAGAAGTCAGGGGGACTGCAAAGGCTAATGTTGGTTCTGGCAAAACGTGAGCTGGAGATTGGATAACAGGCAAGGGAGTAAAGACTCTACAGTGATGTTATCTGCAGCTATTGTATAGACTTTTCACAAGAGGATTAATAAAGACTTTTCATGTGAAAAGAAGTAGAATGATTTTGAAGCATTTCTTCTTTTTCTATTGTCTATAAGATTTGGCATGATCTGTTTTTCGAAATTATCTGTTACTTTTATTTATAAATATTAGTTGTCTATTTTTTGAGACTTAAAAAAAATAAGAGGAAGTTAACTGATGACTCCATACTGAACCTCAGAGTCAAAGCATTCTATGATAGACATACTCTTATTTGACAATGTGAATGTTACTTTCTTTGCATTATTATTATTATTGCTTAATATTTCAATGTAGCAGTTATCTGATTCCTTTTCTGAATGTATTTACATTGGTTCATTCTTTACGAGATTTTTGTTTTTAGACCTTATTTTAAATATTGTTTGTTTTTTTTTTATTGTTGGGGATTCATTGAGGGTACAATAAGCCAGGTTACGTTGATTGCAATAAATATTGTTATTTTTATTAAAATTTAAGCCTTTTTAATTTTGTGAAGGCAAAAAAGTAGAAACCTAATAAACACATGTATATGTGAAAATAAAAAAAATAAATGGATGCAATTGAGAGTTTAAGGAGAATCTTATGAGTACTTAAAATCTGAACAAGGTGGATGAAAAACTTTTTAAATAGCAACTGTACTATTTTTGTTGAATTTTCTTTGTCTATCTTCTTCATTAGGTTATAAATCCCTTAAGGGAAAGGACCAGGTCTCATTCATCAAATTCCCACTTACTAGATTCCTTCTTAATAGAGAATATCCATTTGGGAAATTGTTTTTGAATGAATGAACCAATAGGATTAGTCAGGAGATCTGGAGAAAGAGCTTCCTAGGCAGAGATAGTGCACAGAGGCCCTATAACGAGTTCAGATAATTACTGGACAGTTCTATGAAATCTTTCCTGGCCACCTTTCAAAATTCATTTAGGAAGTTTGAACACTGGAACACTAATGTGAATGATGGGGAGAAGTCAAGTAGGTCCCTTCGTGTGAGCACACAGAGGAACCAGTGACCTTAGTGTCCCTTTGCAAGGCAAGTGAACGTTGGTCCAGAATCCCAGCACCGCCTCCATCAGCCCTCGCCTTCCACTCCTTGGGCAGTATCTGTGCCTGTTGAAACTGTTCTCATATTCACTGGGCTTCCTAATTGGGCCCCAGACCTTTTGGAGGAAAAAAAAAAGAGCAAGAGAAAAAGAAAATCTGAGTTGCCTCCAGCTTGGCAGAAGCTAAAGGGAGAAGCCATGCAGATGTGGTTTCTGCAGAAGCAGTTGACTTGCTCCCCACACCACCTACCTTCCCTGAAAATTAAAAAAGCTCACCAACAAAGTGGCAATTGGTCAGGACCTCAGGAGGGCAAAAATACAGAAAAAAATTAATTTCAAAGTGTGAAACTTGGCGATCGAGAGCTAATAGCCCCGTTCCCTACACACAGCACTCACCTTCTAGCAGACTCCACAGACACTTGGGGTGTGTGTGTTTACCGATTTTTCTTTTCTCTTTTCTTAATTGGGAGAAATCTGTGATGGCACACATGTCTCTTCCCCCGACTTCATCACTCTCTAAACATTATAACCATCTTCCTAAAGAAGAGTTTGCAAACCCCATTTCCCATTCTTTCCCACACCAACAGCTCCACCATGAAGCAGACAAGCGTTGCTTCTGCAGTTCTCCCTAATGTTGCAAACACAGTGACCAACCACATCCCCCTAAATGCTGGCGGAATGGCTGGCCCCTTGCTTGTCTCCTTCCTGCAGAGGTTCCAGTGTCTCATGACATTTATCGCTGAACTAAAGTCATCTTTCAGATTATGGATCATGATATTGGTAAGCTGCTAAAAATGTTCACAGCATTGTAATTTTATGTGCTGACAATAAACATGAAAAATGCAAAAACAAAACAAAATTCATTTAGGTGAGAACCTGAATAACACTCTAATGTGAGTTAGTGGCCTAGATAGTAATAACAAATTACAGATACTACCACTGGTTCAATTGTTTTGTGATCCTGCTGAGTATCCCACCCCCCCGCCCCCAGAACATACTTTATTGCTTTGTCCAAAGTCATTTTAAAGTGTACTGTTAAATTATCATCATGGGAGTAGATTCTATGTATAATAGATTCTCTAGGACAGTATCGAGTTCGTAGTATAAGAGGTAAACTGTGTGCCGAATCAGCATGGTAAATCTTAGAGCATTAAAAAATTCAGAGGCAAGGCTTGGGCGTCTGTACCTCAGCGGCTAGGGCGCCAGCCACATACACCAGAGCTGGTGGGTTCAAATCCAGCCGGGCCTGCCAAACAACAAGGACAACTATAACCACAAAATAGTTGAGGGTTGTGGCGGGTGCTTGTAGTCCCAGCTACTTGAGAGGCTGAGGCAAGAGAATTGCTTAAGCCCAAGAGTTTGAGGTTGCTGTGAGCTGTGATGCCACAGCACTCTATTTTAGTGAGACTCTGTCTCAAAAAAAAATACAGAGGCAAGGTTTAGCCCATGGAATGGTCAGCTAGTTTTAGAGAACACTGGATGACAAACCCTCAGGGAAGAATGGTTTGTCATTAAAATTGCTTGAAAGGCACTGTACCGCCTCATGTTTATATATGGTGTGTACCTATCACTGTGATTTTAAAGAGCCCAGACAAGCATCATAGGCAAAATCAAAACACATGTAGAAAAGAAATAATCAGTCTACTGCTCTCTTCTGACTTTGCTTGCTGTATGCCAAGTCTGAGTCATAAGATTAGGGGAAACCTGCCCATTCAGAGATGTGATCTCAGGACTAGCCTTTGGTGCATGAGTATGTGCACGGATCACATTCCACCAGGTGGTTTTCCATGGCTGGGACCTAGATGTGTAATAAGAATCCAATATGGTGGTGATCATGATGATGGTGATGATGTATTATTCATTTAATTCTCATGGCAACTTAATCAGGTAATGTTTATTATTACATCCATTACAAAAGGAAAGTATAGGGGGAAGCTATGAAATCTGCCCAAGGTCACACGGAGATTATTCTTTTTCACCAAGAGGTAGAGAAAGTATCAAAAATTGGATATGTTTGGTTTGAGGGCTATTTATGAAGTCATTCATTTGACAAATACTTATTGAACATATACTGTGTTTGGAGGTGCAATGTTGAACAAAATAGCTTTGTGTTCCAACTTTCCTGGAGCTTATAGTCTCATGTAGCAGAAATTGCATTTTAGATTTTTTTTATTTTTATTTTTTATTAAATCATAGCTGTGTACATTAATGTGATCATGGGGCACCATACACTAGTTTCATAGACCGTTTGACAGATTTTCATCACACTCGTTAACATAGCCTTCCTGGCATTTTCTTAGTTATTGTGCTAAGACATTTACATTCCACATTTACTAAGTTTCACATATACCTTTGTAAGATGCACCACAGGTGTAATCCCACCAATCCCCCTCCCTCTGCCCCCCTCCCTCCCCTCCCTTTCCCCCTTCCCCCTATTCTTAGGTTGTAACTGGGTTATAGCTTTCATGTGAAAGCCCCAAATTAGTTTCATAGTAGGGCTGAGTACATTGGATACTTTTTCTTGCATTCTTGGGATACTTTACTAAGAAGAATATGTTCTAGCTCCATCCACGTAAACATGAAAGAGGTAAAGTCTCCATCTTTCTTTAAGGCTGCATAATATTCCATGGTGTACATATACCACAGTTTATTGATCCATTCGTGGATCGATGGGCACTTGGGCTTTTTCCATGACTTAGCAATTATGAATAGGGCTGTAATAAACATTCTGGTACAAATATCTTTGTTGTGACGTGATTTTTGGTATTCTCGGTATATGCCTAGTAGAGGAATTATAGGATTGAATGGCAGATCTATTTTTAGATCTCTAAGTGTTCTCCATACCTCTTTCCAAAAGGAATGTATTAATTTGCATTCCCACCAGCAGTGTAGAAGTGTTCCCTTTTCTCCACATCCACACCAACATCTCTGGTCTTGGGATTTTGTGATATAGGCTTATCTCACTGAAGTTACATGATATCTCAAAGTAGTTTTGATTTGCATTTCTCTGATGATTAAAGATGCTGAGCATTTTTTCATATGTCTGTAGGCCGTGCACCTGTCTTCTTCAGAGAAGTTTCTCTTCAAATCCCTTGCCCAGCCTGCGATGGGATCACTTGTTCTTTTCTTGCTTATACATTTGAGTTCTCTGTGGATTCTGGTTATTAAACAAACCTTTGTCAGAGACATAACCTGCAAATATCTTCTCCCATTCTGAGGATTGTTTGCTTGCTTTACTTACTGTGTTCTTGGCTGTGCAGAAGCTTTTTAGTTTGATCAGTTCCCAGTAGTGTATTTTTGAAGCTGCTTCAATTGCCCGGGGGTTCCTCCTCATAAAATACTCACCCAGGCCAATTTCTTCAAGGGTTTTCCCTGCATTCTCCTCTAGTATTTTTATAGTTTCGTGTCTTAAGTTTAAATCTTTAATCCAGTGAGAGTCTATCTTAGTTAATGGTGAAAGGTGTGGGTCCAATTTCAGTCTTCTGCAGGTTGCCAGCCAGTTCACCCAGCACCTTTTGTTAAATAGGGAATCTTTTCCCCACTGAATGTTTTTAATTGGCTTGTCAAAGATCAAGTAACGGTAAGTAGCTGGATTCATCTCTTGGTTCTCTATTCTGCTCCAGACATCTACTTGTCTGTTTTTGTGCCAGTACCATGCTGTTTTGATCACTATTGATTTGTAGTATAGTCTGAGGTCTGGTAGCGTGATTCCTCCTGCTTTGTTTTTATTTCTGAGTAATGTCTTAGCTATTTGAGGTTTTTTCTGATTCCATATAAAACTAAGTATTGTTTTTTTCAAGATCTTTAAAGTATGACAGTGGAGCTTTAATAGGGATTGCATTAGAATTATATATTGCTTTGGGTAGTATGGACATTTTAACAATGTTGATTCTTCCCAGCCACGAGCGTGGTATGTTTTTCCATGTGTTAACATTTTCAGCTATTTCTTTTCCTAGAGTTTCATAGTTCTCTTTATAGAGATCTTTCACGTCCTTTGTTAGATAAACTCCCAAATATTTCATCTTCTTTGGCACTACTGTGAATGGGATAGAGTCCTTATCTGTTTTTTCAACTTGACTATTGTTGGTATATATAAAGGCTACTGATTTATGAATGTTGATTTTGTAACCTGAGACGCTTCTGTATTCCTTGATCACTTCTAGGAGTTTTGTAGTAGAATCCCAAGTGTTTTCCAGATATACAATCATATCATCTGCGAAGAACGAAAGTTTGATCTCTTCTGACCATATATGGATACCCTTGATCGCCGTTTCTTCCCTAATCGCGGTGGCTAAAACTTCCATTACAATGTTAAAGAGCAATGGAGACAATGGGCAGCCTTGTCTGGTTCCTGATCTGAGTGGAAATGATTCCAATTTAACTCCATTCAATATGATATTGGCTGTGGGTTTGCTGTAGATGGCCTCTATCAGTTTAAGAAATGTCCCTTCTATACCGATTTTCTTAAGTGTTCTGATCATGAAGGGATGTTGTATATTATCAAAAGATTTTTTGTGCATCAATTGAGAGAATCATATGGTCTTTGTTTTTTAATTTGTTTATGGACTGAATTATACTTATAGATTTATGGATATTGAACCAGCCTTGAGACCCTGGGATAAAACTGACTTGGTCATGATGTATAATTTGTTTGATGTGTTGCTGGATTCTGTTTGTTAGGATCTTGTTGAATATTTTTGCATCTATATTCATTAGTGAAATCGGTCTATAATTTTCTTTTCTTGTTGGGTCTTTTCCTGGTTTGGGGATCAGGGTGATGTTTGCTTCATAGAACGTGTTAGGTAGTCTTCCTTCTTTTTCTACCTTTTGGAACAGGTTGAGTAATATAGGTACTAATTATTCTTTAAAGGTTTGGTAGAATTCTGACGTGAAACCATCTGGTCCTGGGCTTTTCTTTTTAGGGAGGTTTTGTATGGTTGATGCTATTTCCGAACTTGATATGGGCCTGTTCAACATTTCCACTTGATTCTGGCTAAGTCTTGGAAGGTGACGTGCTTCTAAGTATTGGTCAATTTCCTTCAGATTTTCATATTTCTGAGTATAAAGTTTCTTGTAATATTCATTAAGGATTTTTTTAAATTCTGAGGAGTCTGTTGTTATTTTGTCTTTGTCATTTCTGATTGATGAGATTAGAGATTTTACTCTTTTTTTGCTGATTAGGTTGGCCAAAGGTTTATCTATTTTATTGACCTTTTCAAAAAACCAACTTTTTGATTTATCGATCTGTGTATAATTCTTTTGTTTTCAATTTCGTTTAATTCTGCTCTAATTTTGGTTATTTCTTTTCTTCTACTGGGTTTGGGGTTGGAATGTTCTTCCTTTTCCAGTTGCTTGAGATGTCCCATTAAGTTGTTAACTTCCTCTCTTTCCGTTTACTTGAGTAAGGCTTGCAGTGCTATAAATTTCCCTCTTAGGACTTCCTTTGCGGTATCCCAGAGGTTCTGATAATTCATGTCTTTATTGTCGTTTTCTTCCAAAAATTTGGCAATTTCCTTCTTAATCTCATCTCTGACCCAGCTATCATTCAGCATAAGGTTATTTACTTCCACGTTTTTGTATGAGTATGCAGATTCCTGTTGTTACTGAGTTCAACTTTTATTCCATGGTGGTCCGAGAAGATGCAAGGAATAATTTCTATTCCTTTAAATTTACTGAGGTTAGACTTGTGACCTAAGATGTGATCAATTTTGGAGTAAGTTCCGTGGGCTGATGAGAAGTATGTGTATTCAGTTTTGTTGAGATGAAATGTTCTGTAGATGTCTGCTAGATCCAAATGTTGGATGGTTAGGTTTAAATCTAACATTTCTTTGCTCAGCTTCTTATTGGAGGATCTATCCAACACTGCCAAAGAAGTGTTGAAATCTCCAACTATTATGGAGCTGGAGGAAATCAAGTTGTTCATGTCTGTTAGAGATTTTCTTATAAATTGGGGTGCATTCTGGTTGGGTGCATAGATATTAATAATTGAAATCTCATCATATTGAGTATTACCCTTAACAAATATGAAGTAACCATTCTTATCCTTCCTTACTTTTGTTGGTTTAAAGCCTATTGTATCTGCAAATAAAATTGCAACACCTGCTTTTTTCTGATTACCATTTGCCTGAAATATGGATCACCATCCTTTCACCCCGAGTCTATATTTGTCTTTTAATGTAAGATGTGACTCATGTATGCAACAAATATCTGGCCTGAGTTTTTGTATCCAGTCAGTTAACCTATGCCTCTTTAGAGGACAGTTTAAGCCGTTCACATTAATGAAGACTATTGATAAGTCAGGTAAGATTTTTGGGTGTCAAGTTTTTCAAAATTCCGTTGGACATTTTTAATCCTTTTGCCAGTGTGGAAGTTGGAGTTTGATCAAGAGTTTCTGAGTGAGTTTACTTTTGTGGTAGAGGATTGGGTTGGTCCTCTGGAGGATAGGTCTGAGAATATCCTGAAGAGCTGTTTTGGTTATGGCAAATTTCTTCAACATATGAGTATCATTAAAGTATTTAATTTCTCCATCATAAATGAACTCCATTTAGAGGGATACAGGATCCAGGATTGAAAGTTATTTTGCTTTAGGAGATTAAAAGTCGATGACCACCCTCTTCTGGCTTGAAAAGTTTCAGCAGAGAGATCTGCAGTCATTCTAATATTCTTCCCTTTGTAGGTAATGGCTTTCTTCCATCTGGCTTCTTTGAGAATTTACTCCTTCATATTAACTTTAGTGAAATTAATTATGATAAGCCTAGGGGATGTCTTATTGGGGTTGAATCGTGCTGGAGTTCTGAAGCTGTCTGCTATCTGCTTTCAGAATCTGTAGCCATGTCTGGAAAATTCTCTTTCATAATTTCTTTTTTTTTTTTTTTTATTGTTGGGGATTCATTGAGGGTACAATAAGCCAGGTTAAACTGATTGCAATGGTTAGGTAAAGTCCCTCTTACAATCATGCCTTGCCCCCATAAAGTGTGACACACATCAAGGGCCCACGCCCCTCCCTCTGTCCCTCTTTCTGCTTCGCCCCCCATAACCTTAATTGTCATTAATTGTCCTCATAACACAATTGAGTACATAGGATTCATGCTTCTCCATTCTTGTGATGCTTTACTAAGAATAATGTCTTCCACTTCCATCCAGGTTAATA
This sequence comes from Nycticebus coucang, assembly GCF_027406575.1. Taxonomy (NCBI): domain Eukaryota; kingdom Metazoa; phylum Chordata; class Mammalia; order Primates; family Lorisidae; genus Nycticebus; species Nycticebus coucang. The sequence goes on along the minus strand of NC_069793.1, from coordinate 93,816,036 downwards.
CGAAGGATGTAAAGTCTCCATTTTTTTTAATGGCTGAATAGTATTCCATGGTATACATATACCACAGCTTGTTAATCCATTCCTGGGTTGGTGGGCATTTAGGCTGTTTCCACATTTTGGCGATTGTAAATTGAGCTGCAATAAACAGTCTAGTACAAGTGTCCTTATGATAAAAGGATTTTTTTCCTTTTGGGTAGATGCCCAGTCATGGGATTACAGGATCAAATGGGAGGTCTAGCTTGAGTGCTTTGAGGTTTCTCCATACTTCCTTCCAGAAAGGTTGTACTAGTTTGCAGTCCCACCAGCAGTGTAAAAGTGTTCCCTTCTCTCCACATCCACGGCAGCATCTGCAGTTTTGAGATTTTGTGATGTGGGCCATTCTCACTGGGGTTAGATGATATCTCAGGGTTGTTTTGATTTGCATTTCTCTAATATATAAAGATGATGAACATTTTTTCATGTGTTTGTTAGCCATTCATCTGTCATCTTTCGAGAAAGTTCTATTCATGTCTCTTGCCCATTGATATATGGGATTGTTGGCTTTTTTCATGTGGATTAATTTGAGTTCTCTGTAGATCCTAGTTATCAAGCTTTTGTCTGATTGAAAATATGCAAATATCCTTTCCCATTGTGTAGGTTGTCTCTTTGCTTTGGTTATTGTCTCCTTAGCTGTACAGAAGCTTTTCAGTTTAATGAAGTCCCATTTGTTTATTTTTGTTGTTGTTGCAATTGCCATGGCAGTCTTCTTCCTGAAGTCTTTCCCCAGGCCAATATCTTCCAGTGTTTTTCCTATGCTTTCTTGGAGGATTTTTATTGTCTCATGCCTTAAATTTAAGTCCTTTATCCATCTTGAATCAATTTTTGTGAGTGGGGAAAGGTGTGGGTCCAGTATCAGTCTTTTACATGTAGACTTCCAGTTCTCCCAACACCATTTATTGAATAGGGAGTCATTCCCCCAAGGTGTGTTCTTGTTTGGTTTATCGAAGATTAGGTGGTTGTAAAATGTTAGTTTCATTTCTTGGTTTTCAATTCGATTCCAAGTGTCCATGTCTCTGTTTTTGTGCCAGTACCATGCTGTCTTGAGCACTATGGCTTTGTAGTACAGACTAAAATCTGGTATGCTGATGCCCCCAGCTTCATTTTTGTTACTAAGAACTGCCTTAGCTATACGGGTTTTTTTCTGGTTCCATACAAAATGCAGAATCATTTTTTCCAAATCTTGAAAGTACGATGTTTGTATTTTGATAGGAATGGCATTGAATAGGTAGATTGCTTTGGGAAGTATAGACATTTTAACAATGTTGATTCTTCCCATCCATGAGCATGGTATGTTCTTCCATTTGTTAATATCCTCTGCTATTTCCTTTCTGAGGATTTCATAGTTTTCTTTATAGAGGTCCTTCACCTCCTTTGTTAGGTATATTCCTAGGTATTTCATTTTCTTTGAAACTATGGTGAAGGGAGTTGTGTCCTTAATTAGCTTCTCATCTTCACTGTTATTGGTGTACACAAAGGCTACTGACTTGTGGACATTGATTTTATATTCTGAAACATTACTGTATGTTTTGATGACTTCTAGGAGTCTTGTGGTTGAGTCTTTGGGGTTCTCTAAGTATAAGATCATGTCATCAGCAAAGAGGGAGAGTTTGACCTCCTCTGCTCCCATTTGGATTCCCTTTATTTCCTTGTCTTGCCTAATTGTATTGGCCAGAACTTCCAGCACTACGTTGAATAGTAAAAGAGACAGAGGACAACCTTGTCTGGTTCCAGTTCTAAGAGGAAAAGCTTTGAGTTTTACTCCATTCAGTAAAATATTGGCTGTGGGTACATCATAGATAGCTTCCATCAGTTTTAGAAATGTGCCACCTATGCCTATACTCTTCAGTGTTCTAATTAGAAAAGGATGCTGGATTTTATCAAATGCTTTTTCTGCATCTATTGAGAGGATCATGTGAAAATAAGCAAATATCCTTTCCCATTGTGTAGGTTGTCTCTTTGCTTTGGTTATTGTCTCCTTAGCTGTACAGAAGCTTTTCAGTTTAATGAAGTCCCATTTGTTTATTTTTGTTGTTGTTGCAATTGCCATGGCAGTCTTCTTCATGAAGTCTTTCCCCAGGCCAATATCTTCCAGTGTTTTTCCTATGCTTTTTTGGAGAATTTTTATTGTTTCATGCCTTAAATTTAAGTCGTTTATTCATCTTAAATCAATTTTTGTGAGTGGGGAAAAGTGTGGGTCCAGTTTCAATCTCTTACATGTAGACATCCAGTTCTCCCAACACCATTTATTGAATAGGGAGTCTTTCCCCCAAGGGTATGTTCTTGTTTGGTTTATCGAAGATTAGGTGGTTGTAATACGTTAGTTTCATTTCTTGTTTTATTTTTGCCTCTCTTAATATGGTGGATAACGTTTATGGACTTGCATATGTTAAACCAGTCTTGCATCCCTGGGATAAAGCCTACTTGATCATGATGAATGACTTTTTTGATGATAAGCTGTAATCTGTTGGCTAGGATTTTGTTGAGAATTTTTGCATCTATATTCATGAGTGAGATTGATCTGAAATTCTCCTTTTTGTTTGGGTCTTTTCCTGGTTTTGGTATCAGGGTGATGTTTGCTTCATAGAATGGGTGAAGATTCCTTCTTCCTCAATTTTTTGGAATAATTTCTGCAGTACAGGAATAAGCTCTTCCTTGAAGGTTTGATAGAATTCTGGAGTGAAGCCATCTGGACCAGGGCATTTTTTGGTTGGAAGATTTTTTATTGTTTCTTTGATCTCAGTGCTTGAAATTCGTCTGTTCCGGAGCTCTATTTCTTCCTGGCTGAGTCTAGGGAGAGGGTGTGATTCCAAATATTGATCCATTTCCTTCACATTGTCAAATTTCTGGGCATAGAGTTTCTGGTAGTATTCAGAGATGATCTCTTGTATCTCTGTGGGATCAGTTGTTATTTCCCATTTATCATTTCTGATTGAGGTTACTAGAGATTTTACTTTTCTATTCCTCATTAGTCTGGCCAATGGTTTATCTATTTTATTTATTTTTTCAAAAACCCAGCTCCTTGTTTCATTAATTTTCTGAATGATTCTTTTGTTTTCAATTTCATTGATCTCTGATTTGATTTTGGATATTTCTTTTCTTCTACTGAGTTTAGGCTTAGATTGTTCTTCTTTTTCCAATTCCATAAGATCTCTTGTGAGATTGTTGATGTGCTCTCTTTCTGTTTTTCGAATGTAGGCATCTAAAGCGATGAATTTTCCTCTCAAAACTGCTTTTGCAGTATCCCACAGGTTTTGGTAGCTTGTGTCTTCATTGTTGTTATGCTCAAGGAAGTTAATGATTTCCTGTTTTATTTCTTCCTGCACCCATCTGTTATTCAACAGAAGATTGTTTAATTTCCATGCCTTTGGGTGGGGTCGAGCATTTTCGTTAGAGTTGAGTTCCACATTTAGTGCCTTATGGTCTGAGAAGATACAAGGTAAAATTTCAATTCTTTTGATTCTGTTGATATTTGTTTTGTGTCCCAGGATATGATCAATTTTGGAGAATGTTCCATGGGGTGATGAGAAGAATGTATATTCTTTATCTTTGGGGTGGAGTGTTCTATATGCGTCTATCAAGCACAGTTGTCCTAGGGTCACATTTAAACCTCTTATATCTTTGTTTAATTTCTGTTTAGAGGATCTGTCCAGCTCTGTAAGAGGAGTGTGAAAGTCCCCTGTTATTATGGTATTATCAGATATCATATTGCTCAGACTGAGTAAAGTCTGTTTCAAGAATCTGGGAGTATTTAAATTGGGTGCATAAATATTTAGAATTGAAATGTCTTCTTGTTGTATTTTCCCTTGACAAATATAAAGTGACCATCTTTGCCTTTTTTGACTTTAGTTGCTTTAAATCCACATGTAACTGAAAATAAGATTGCAAATCCTCTTTTCTTCTGAATTCCATTTGCCTGAAAAATTGTCTTCGAACCCTTGACTCAGAGCTTTAATTTGTCTTTTGAAGCCAGGTGTGTTTCTTGCAGACAGCACATGGATGGCTTGTGTTTTTTAATCCAGTCAACCAATCTATGTCTCTTCAGTGGGGAATTCCAGTCATTAACATTTATTGAGATAATTGATAAGTGTGGAAGTATTCTATTCGTCTTATTTTGTGAGAGTCCATTGCTTAGTTTTATCTTTTGCATCAGTGTGGAGGTTAGGTTCTGTCCTTTAATTTCTGAGTGCTTACTTTGCTGCTGATCCATTGTGGTGGTCAGTGTGCAGAACAGGTTGAAGTATTTCCTGTAGAGCTGGTCTTGTTGTGGCAAATTTCCTCAATGTTTGTATATCCGTAAATGATTTGATTTCTCCGTCAATTTTGAAGCTTAGCTTAGCAGGGTACAGAATTCTAGGCTGGAAATTGTTCTGTTTAATGGTAGATGGTAATGGTAGATGACCATTTTCTTCTTTCTTGGAAAGTTTCATTAGAGAAGTCTACGGTCACTCTGATGGATTTGCCCCTGTAGGTCAACTGGCGCTTACTCCTGGCAGCTTGCAGAATCTTTTCTTTTGTCTTGACTTTGGACAGGTTCATCACAATGTGTGTTGGAGAAGCTCGGTTAGAGTTGAGGCGACCTGGGGTCCGATAGCCCTCTGAAAGCAGTGTGTCAGAATCTTTGGTGATATTTGGGAAATTTTCTTTTATGCTATTCTCTAGTATGGCTTCCATTCCTCTGGGGCATTCTTCTTCCCCTTCTGGGATTCCTATAACTCGTATGTTGGAACGCTTCATAAAGTCCCATAATTCTGACAGTGAACGTTCTGCTTTCTCTCTCTTCTTTTCTGCCTCTTTTACTATCTGAGTTATCTCAAGAACTTTGTCTTCTACCTCTGAAATTCTTTCTTCCACATGGTCTAACCTGTTGCTGATACTTTCCATTGCATCTTTAAGTTCCCTAATTGACTGTTTCAGTTCCTTCAGCTCTGCTATATCCTTTTTATATTCTGAATAGCATTCATCTCTTATTTGATTCTGTTTTTGAATTTCCTTTTGGTTATTTTTCACTTTATTAGCAGTTTCCTTCATTGTTTCCATCATTTCTTTCATTGTTTTCAACATGTGTATTCTAAATTTCCTTTCTGTCATTCCTAACCTTTCTTTATAGGTGGAATCCTCTGCAGTAGCTACCTCATGGTCCCTTGGCGGGGTTGTTCTGGGCTGGTTCTTCATGTTGCCTGGAGTTTTCTGCTGATTCTTCCTCATGAGTGATTTCTTTTATCTGTTTCCTTGCCCTAATTTTCCTTTCACTTCCTCTTGCTCTTTAAGTTCTCATGCCTGTGGACTAAGGGTTACAGGACCAGAAGGGTGAGAAGATTGAAGAGCAAAAAAGGGATGAAAGAAAGGAGTACCGAGTGATAAGAAAAAAAAAGAAAAATAGAGAAAGGAGAGGGGGTGGATAAAAGGAATAGTGACAAAAAGAAGAGAGGCACAGAAAGAGGGAGACAAAGCAATGTAGGTGTCCTGTAGGGTACATTGATACAACATTAAAAAAATCCCACCTTCTGGGGGTGCCCAGTTGGGTGGTTCCCTTGATGTCAGCAGCTCTTTGCTAACCTGATCAGACACAATACCCCACCTCCACCAAGTAGAGAGGAAAGACAAAAATGCTATAAATCAAAGCAAAACAAGCAAAGAGGGAACTTTACGGGATAAAATTGAGTGGAAAACCAAATAATAGCGGTAGAAACACTAGCAAATATGAAGTTCTAGTTATTGAAAAAGGCAGCAATGGGAAATTATAATTAAACTAGAAAGATTGAGAAAGAAGAAGGATCTGTATGGAAAAGGTTGAACTTAAAAACCAAACAACATCAACAACATCAAAATAAAAAAAAAAAACCACAACCAAAAACAAAGCAGTATGTATATGTTATTGAATATTATCTGGGCAACACATGGTCTTCTGGGGTATGAGATGTTAATCACAGTTCTAATATGACTGGAGGCTGCTCGTTTCTCAAACCTCAGCAGGTAGACACCCTAAATCTCTCTTCAGCCCACTTAAAAGCACTTTGAACTTGTTCACTTGCTGAGCAGAAGCTTTCCCAGGAAAGTGCTTGTCAGTGGAATCACTGCTAAAGTGGCTATCCACTTACCCAGTGTGCCAAAACCGGTCTCACTCTGCCCCTGAGGGTTAGGGCTGCAAGGCGGCTCAGACCCCACCCTTAGGCTACTCAGTCGCTGGGTTACCAGCTCCCACCAGATTCTAGCTCTGCGACCCTGAGGGCGGAGCTTGCTGGGGCAGATCGCTCACAATGGCTGCCTGTGACCCAGAGCCAAACACTATTAGCTCCGTCTGGCTCAGTGGCTCAGACTTGGGCCCTAGACAATGGCCAAAGTTCTCTGCACTTCCGCTGAGGCTCTCCCCAAGGCAGTTCAACTGAGTGCCAAGTCCAAAGACACCAAACAGTTCACAGGTAAGGTCTTTCTGGTTTGCAGTCTCGCTGCTACTGAATTTACAGTTGTGGGCGGGTTTAGATGGATTGAACACACGCGATCACTTGCAGTTTTTCCACTGTTTTAGTCCTCCTGTTGGGGTCCAGAAGTCTCTTGCTGACTCCCTGTATCCTCGCATGGGTGATGATAGGCAGATCCCACCAGCCAGAGACACCTTGATTCCTATCTCCCCAGACTCACGGTGCCCAGATGCAAGGAAGCTGCCATCTTCCTCTTTCATAATTTCATGGAGAAGGGCCTCTGTGCCTAGCGAGGCCACTTCATTGGTTTCTGGGCTTCCAGTGAGTCTGATATTAACCTTCTTTGAATTGTCCCAGAGCTCTCTGAGAGAATGATCTGTTTTTGCTCTCCATTTGTCTTCCTCTCTGAGACTTTGGGAGCATTCAAAAGCTTTGTCTTCAATGTCAGAAATCCTTTCTTCTCCTTGCTTCACTCTGTTACTGAGGGATTCTACTGTATTTTTCAGATCTTTGAGGACTGCAAATTCTTGCTTCAGTGTGTCTAAGTCTTTGGTGGTTTTGTCTTTAAATTTGTTAAATTCTTTTTTTTTTCTTTTCTTTTTTTTTTTATTGTTCGGAATTCATTGAGGGTACAATAAGCCAGGTTACACTGATTACAATTGTTAGGTAAAGTCCCTCTTGCAATCATGTCTTGCCCCCATAAAGTGTGACACACACCAAGGCCCCACCCCCCTCCCTCCTTCCCTCTTTCTACTTCCCCCCAATAACCATAATTATCATTAATTGTCCTCATATCAATATTGAGTACATAGGATTCATGCTTCTCCATTCTTGTGATGCTTTACTAAGAATAATGTCTTCCACTTCCATCCAGGTTAATACGAAGGATGTAAAGTCTCCATTTTTTTTAATGGCTGAATAGTATTCCATGGTATACATATACCACAGCTTGTTAATCCATTCCTGGGTTGGTGGGCATTTAGGCTGTTTCCACATTTTGGCGATTGTAAATTGAGCTGCAATAAACAGTCTAGTACAAGTGTCCTTATGATAAAAGGATTTTTTTCCTTCTGGGTAGATGCCCAGTAATTGGATTGCAGGATCAAATGGGAGGTCTAGGTTGAGTGCTTTGAGGTTTCTCCATACTTCCTTCCAGAAAGGTTGTACTAGTTTGCAGTCCCACCAGCAGTGTAAAAGTGTTCCCTTCTCTCCACATCCACGCCAGCATCTGCAGTTTTGAGATTTTGTGATGTGGGCCATTCTCACTGGGGTTAGATGATATCTCAGGGTTGTTTTGATTTGCATTTCTCTAATATATAAAGATGATGAACATTTTTTCATGTGTTTGTTAGCCATTCGTCTGTCGTCTTTAGAGAAAGTTCTATTCATGTCTCTTGCCCATTGATCTATGGGATTGTTGGCTTTTTTCATGTGGATTAATTTGAGTTCTCTGTAGATCCTAGTTATCAAGCTTTTGTCTGATTGAAAACATGCAAATATCCTTTCCCATTGTGTAGGTTGTCTCTTTGCTTTGGTTATTGTCTCCTTAGCTGTACAGAAGCTTTTCAGTTTAATGAAGTCCCATATGTTTATTTTTGTTGTTGTTGCAATTGCCATGGCAGTCTTCTTCCTGAAGTTTCCCCAGGCCAATATCTTCCAGTGTTTTTCCTATGCTTTCTTGGAGGATTTTTATTGTCTCATGCCTTAAATTTAAGTCCTTTATCCATCTTGAATCAATTTTTGTGAGTGGGTGTGGGGGAAAGGTGTGGATCCAGTTTCAGTCTTTTACATGTAGACATCCAGTTCTCCCAACACCATTTATTGAATAGGGAGTCTTTCGCCAAGATATGTTCTCGTTTGGTTTATCGAAGATTAGGTGGTTGTAATATGTTAGTTTCATTTCTTGGTTTTCAATTTGATTCCAAGTTTCTATGTCTCTGTTTTTGTGCCAGTACCTTGCTGTCTTGACCACTATGGCTTTGTAGTACAGACTAAAATCTGGTATGCTGATGCCCCCAGCTTTATTTTTGTTACAGAGAACTGCCTTAACTATACAGGGTTTTTTCCGGTTCCATACAAAACACAGAATCATTTTTTCCAAATCTTGAAAGTACGATGTTGGTATTTTGATAGGAATGGCATTGAATAGGTAGATTGCTTTGGGAAGTATAGACATTTTAACAATGTTGATTCTTCCAAGCCATGAGCATGGTATGTTCTTCCATTTGTTAATATCCTCTACTATTTCCTTTCTGAGGAGTTCATAGTTTTCTTTATAGAGGTCCTTCACCTCATTCGTTAGGTATATTCCTAGGTATTTCATTTTCTTTGAAACTATGGTGAAGGGAGTTGTGTCCTTAATTAGCTTCTCATCTTCACTGTTATTGGTGTACACAAAGGCTACTGACTTGTGGACATTGATTTTATATCCTGAAACATTACTGTATTTTTTGATGACTTCTAGGAGTCTTGTGGTTGAGTCTTTGGGGTTCTCTACGTATAAGATCATGTCGTCAGCAAAGAGGGAGAGTTTGACCTCCTCTGCTCCCATTTGGATTCCCTTTATTTCCTTGTCTTGCCTAATTGTATTGGCCAGAACTTCCAGCACTACGTTGAATAGTAAAGGTGACAGAGGACAACCTTGTCTGGTTCCAGTTCTAAGAGGAAAAGCTTTGAGTTTTACTCCATTCAGTAAAATATTGGCTGTGGGTTTGTCATAGATAGCTTCTATCAGTTTCAGAAATGTGCCACCTATGCCTATACTCTTCAGTGTTCTAATTAGAAAAGGATGCTGGATTTTATCAAATGCTTTTTCTGCATCTATTGAGAGGATCATGTGATCTTTATTTTTGCCTCTGTTAATATGGGGGATAACGTTTATAGACTTGTGTATGTTAAACCAGCCTTGCATCCCTGGGATGAAGCCTACTTGATCATGATGAATGACTTTTTTGATGATAAGCTGTCTCTATTGGCTAGGATTTTGTTGAGAATTTTTGCATCTATATTCATGAGTGAGATTGGTCTGAAATTCTCCTTTTTGTTTGGGTCTTTTCCTGGTTTTGGTATCAGGGTGATGTTTGCTTCATAGAATGTGTTGGGGAAGATTCCTTCTTCCTCAGTTTTTGGAATAATTTCTGCAGTAGAGGAATAAGCTCTTCCTTGAAGGTTTGTTAGAATTCTAGAGTGAAGCCATCTGGACCAGGGCATTTTTTGGTTGGAAGATTTTTTATTGTTTCTTTGATCTCAGTGCTTGAAATTGGTCTGTTCAGGAGCTCTATTTCTTCCTGGCTGACTCTAGGGAGAGGGTGTGATTCCAAATATTGATCCATTTCCTTCACATTGTCAGATTTCTGGGCATAGAGTTTCTGGTAGTATTCAGAGGTGATCTCTTGTAACTCTGTGGGATCAGTTGTTATTTCCCCTTTATCATTTCTGATTGAGGTTACTAGAGATTTTACTTTTCTATTCCTCGTTAGTCTGGCCAATGGTTTATCTATTTTATTTATTTTTTCAAAAAACCAGCTCCTTGTTTCATTAATTTTCTGAATCATTCTTTTGTTTTCAATTTCATTGATCTCTGATTTGATTTTGGATATTTCTTTTCTTCTACTGAGTTTAGGCTTAGATTGTTCTTCTTTTTCCAATTCCATAAGATCTCTTGTGAGATTGTTGATGTGCTCTCCTTCTGTTTTTCAAATGTAGGCATCTAAAGTGATGAATTTTCCTCTCAAAACTGCTTTTGCAGTATCCCACAGGTTTTGGTAGCTTGTGTCTTCATTGTTGTTACGCTCAAGGAAGTTCATGATTTCCTGTTTTATTTCTTCCTGCACCCATCTGTTATTCAACAGAAGATTGTTTAATTTCCATGCCTTTGGGTGGGGTCGAGCATTTTCCTTAGAGTTGAGTTCCACCTTTATTGCCTTATGGTCTGAGAAGATACAAGGTAAAATTTCAATTCTTTTGATTCTGTTGATATTTGTTTTGTGTTCCAGGCTATGATCAATTTTGGAGAATGTTCCATTGGTTGATGAGAAGAATGTATATTCTTTATCTTTGGGGTGGAGTGTTCTATATGCGTCTATCAAGCACTGTTGTTCTAGGGTCTCATTTAAATCTCTTACATCCTTGTTTAATTTCTGTTTAGAGGATCTGTTCAGCTCTGTAAGAGGAGTGTGAAAGTCCCCTGTTATTATGGTATTATCAGATATCATATTGGTCAGACTGAGTAAGGTCTGTTTCAAGAATCTGGGAGCATTTAAATTGGGTGAATAAATATTTAGAATTGAAACGTCTTTTTGTTGTGTTTTTCACTTGACCTATATAATGTGACCATGTTTGTCTTTTTTGACTTTAGTTGCTTTAAATCCACATGTATCTGAAAATAAGATTGCAACTCCTCTTTTCTTCTGAATTCCATTTGCCTGAAAAATTGTCTTCCAACCCTTGACTCAGAGCCTTAATTTGTCTTTTGAAGCCAGGTGTGTTTCTTGCAGACAGCTCATGGATGGCTTGTGTTTTTTAATCCAGTCAACCAATCTATGTTTCTTCAGTGGGGAATTCAAGCCATTAACATTTATTGCGATAATTGGTAAGTGTGGTCGTATTCTATTCGCCTTATTTTGTGAGAGTCCATTGCTTAGTTTTATCTTTTGCATCAGTGTGGAGGTTTGGTTCTGTCCTTTAATTTCTGAGTTCTTACTTTGCTGCTGATCGATTGTGGTGGTCAGTGTGCAGAACAGGTTGAAGTATTTCCTGTAGAGCTGGTCTTGTTGTGGCAAATTTCCTCAATGTTTGTATATCCGTAAATGATTTGATTTCTCCGTCAATTTTGAAACTTAGCTTAGCAGGGTACAGAATTCTGGGCTGGAAATTGTTTTGTTTAGGTAGATTCAAGGTAGATGACCATTGTCTTCTTGCTTGGAAAGTTTCATTAGACAAGTCTGCGGTCACTCTGATGGATTTGCCTCTGTAGCTCAACTGGTGCTTACTTCTGGCAGCTTGCAGAATCTTTTCTTTTGTCTTGACTTTGGACAGGTTCATCACAATGTGTGTTGGAGAAGCTCGGTTAGAGTTGAGGCGACCTGGGTTCCAATAGCCTTCTGAAAGCAGTGTGTCAGAATATTTGGTGATATTTAGGAAATTTTCTTTTATAATATTCTGTAGTATGGCTTCCATTCCTCTGGGGCATTCTTCTTCCCCTTCTGGAATTCCTATAACTCATATGTTGGAACGCTTCATAAAGTCTCATAAATCTGACAGTGAACATTCTGCTTTCTCTCTCTTCTTTTCTGCCTCTTTTACTATCTCAGTTATCTCAAGAACTTTGTCTTCTACCTCTGAAATTCTTTCTTCTGCATGGTCTAACCTGTTGCTGATACTTTCCATTGCATCTTTAAGTTCCCTAATTGACTGTTTCAGTTCCTTCAGCTCTGCTATATCCTTTTTATATTCTTCATATCGTTCATCTCTTATTTGATTCTGTTTTTGAATTTCCTTTTGGTTATTTTCCACTTTATTAGCAGTTTCCTTCATTGTTTCTATCATTTCTTTCATTGTTTTCAACGTGTGTATTCTAAATTCCCTTTCTTTCATTCCTAACATTTCTTTATAGGTGGAATCCTCTGCAGTAGCTACCTCATAGTCCCTTGGCAGGGTTGTTCTGGGCTGGTTCTTCATGTTGCCTGGAGTTTTCTGCTGATTCTTCCTCATGAGTGATTTCTTTTATCTGTTTCCTTGCCCTAATTTTCCTTTCACTTCCTTTTGTTCTTTAAGTTCTCTTGCCTGTGGACTAAGGGTTACAGGACCAGAAGGGTGAGAAGGTTGAAGAGCAAAAAAGGGATGAAAGAAAGGAGGACCGAGTGTTAAGAATAAAAAAGAAAAATAGAGAAAGTAGAGGGGGTGGGTAAAAGGAATATTGACAATAAGAAAAGAGGCACAGAAAGAGGGAGACAGAGCAATTAGGTGTACAGTAGTGTACTTTGATACAACCTTATAAAAAAACCACTTTCTGGGGTTACCCAGTTGGGCGGTTCCCTTGAGGTCAGCAGCTCTTTGCTAACCTGATCAGACACACTACCCCACCTCCACCAAATAGAGAGGAAAGACAAAAATGCTATAAATCAAACCAAAACAAGCAAAGAGGGAACTTTACGGGATAAAATTTGGTGGAAAACCAAATAATAGCGGTAGGAACATTAACAAAAATGAAGTTCTAATTATTGAAATAGGGAGCAATGGGAAATTATAATTAAACTGGAAAAATTGAGAAAGCAAAATGATCTGTAAGGAAAAGGTTGAACTTAAAAAACAAAACAACATCAACAATATCAAAATAAACAAAAGAAAACAACCAAACCAAAAAAAAAACACAACCAAAAACAAAGCAGTATGTATATGTTATTGAGTATTGCCTGGGCAACATGTGGTCTTCTGGGGTATGAGATGTTAATCACAGTTCTGATACGACTGGAGGCTGCTAGTTTCTCAAACCCCAGCATGTAGACACCCTACATCTCTCTTCAGCCCACTTAAAAGGCACTTTGAACTTGTTCATTGGCTGAGCAGAAGCTTTCCCAGTGAAGGGCTTGTTGCTGGAATCACTGCTTAAGTGGCTATCCACTTACCCTGTGTGCCAAAACTGTTCTCCCTCTGCCCCCGAGGGTTAGGGCTTCAAGGTGGCTCAGACCCCGCCTTTAGGCTACTTGGTCGCTGGGTTACCAGCTCCCACCCAATTCTAGCTCTGCGACCCTGAGGGCGGAGCTTTCCGGGGCAGATCGCTCACAATGGCTGCCTGTGACCCGGAACTAAACACTATTAGCTCCGTCTGGCTCAGCGGCTCAGACTTGGGCCCTAGACAACGGCCAAAGTTCTCCGCTCTCCCGCTCAGACTCTCCCCAAGGTAGTTCAGCTGAGTGCCAAGTCCAAAGACACCAAAACAGTTCACAGGTCAGGCCTTTCTGGTTTGCAGTCTCGCTGCTACTGAACTTACAGTTGTGGGCGGGTTTAGAAGGATTGAACACACGCGACCACTTGCTGGTTTTCCACTGTTTTAGGCCTCCTCTTGGGGTCCAGAAATCTCTCGCTGACTCCCTGTATCCTCTCAGGGGTGATGATAGGCAGATCCACCAGCCAGAGATGCCTGGAGTCCTATCTCCCCAGACTCACGGCGCCCAGATGCAAGGAAGCTGTTACTCGGCTGCCATCTTGCTCCGCCTCCTCTAAATTTGTTAAATTCTTGAGACAACTTTTGAATTTCTCTTCGAATTCCTAATTCTGACTTTTGAATTGCTGCTCGAATTTCTAATTTTCCTCCACTTTATTAATCTTGTTTGCAATCCAAATTCTGAATTCGATTTCTGACATCTCAGCCAGTTGTTTATGAATGGGATCTTCAATTACATCTGCCATATCTTTCCTTGGGGGGGAGGAGGGGTTGATCTATTCTGGTTATTCATTTTACCAGAGTTTGTCCGCTGATTCCACCCTATGATTGTTTTACTCCCTTTGGTTTTTCCTCTGGAGGTTTGTCGAAGACCCGTACAGTGCTGTGGCCCGAGAAACTGGGGACCTGTTTGGTGTAGTAGGGCTAAGTGTTTCTGTCTTGTTTTCAGTTGGTTTATGTTCGACCCTAGTGAAACAGTTACTCTTGGTTGAAGTTTCAGCTGTGGAGAAATACCAGCAATTAAGTCACCCCACCCACCACAGGCAACAATTGGAAAAGGAAAATCAAACCTTCCTACAACCGCACACCCAGGGCACCACCTGGATAGTCCTCAGGTGATTGGCTCAGTTCAAAAGGTCCAAATCAATTGTCTCAGTCAGCACCTGTCTCAGGTGGGCGAGTTTAAGAGGTCTCTGGGAACTGGATCACAAGTTCTGGTGAGTACTCTGGTATGGCTTGCTCCAGTGCTGTGTGGAGTCAGGAGGAGCCACCCAGCAAAGAGATCAGTGTGGGAAGGTTGATACCTCCTTCCCCACCTTGCACCTATGTCACACCCAGTCACTGATAGCCCTGCAGTTGGCTGACTTATTTGCCTGTATTGAACAGATACTCTAGCGGTTTGCACCTGCGTGAATCACAAGGAGATCTTCCAGGCCTCTGCACTCTGCATCTATCTAGCAGGAGGAGGTGAGGCCTGACAGCCTCAGGTGCTTGATGAAGGTTGGGGGGTGTTCACTCAGGTCCAGCCCTGCCCCCTGATTGATGTTACTGACAGAACAGAACAGAACAGTACAGAACAGAACAACTTTGCGGGATTTTGTCTGTTCTTGTTAAGTTCCCCTGCAGAAGAGAAGCTGTTTTGAGTTTCAAAGGCTTGTCTTTGCTCCTGCAGTTTTGTATTCGGTTATCCATCTGTTCTATCCTGCTGCCTTCCTTTGTCTATAGGCTGATGGTCCCCTGAGGGTCAGGTACGTCTTAGGCTCAGTAAAGTGGTCCTCTGGGTCAGCCCCGCCCTGGGAATTTCCTGGGACTGTGAGTCGGTACAGCCTCAGGCAAATCCTTTACTCCCGGGTGGTTGCCGGCCTCCTGTGGTTGCCCAGGGAGACAGGGGGCATGGCTTCAGAATATCCGGGAGAAGAGTCTGCTGCTTCGAGCCTCAGGCAACTGTTGCTCTGGTGTGGTTCTTTCCCAGCTGACCAGTCCTCTTTCCCGTGTCCTCTTCTCGCTCATGTGCCCCAGAGTCAGCACTGACCAGCTGCAGTCTAGGCACTGTCCACACCCCTCGAGAAATCACCCATGAATCTGGACTCCTGGGGGACAGTCCTCCAGACCTCAGAGTGAAAGTGCAGGGAAGCGCTGGGAGCTCAGTGTTGCAGGCAGAGAATACACATAGTTCCACACAGTTTTATGCCTGGCCGCAGTACTGCCAAAAGACAGCTACTGCTCTGTGCCCCAGGGAAGCACTGCTCTGGTGTGGCTCCCCCCCGGCTGACTGTCCTCTCTTCACTCCTGTGCCCCAGAGTCAGCGCTGACCAGCCACAGCCTAGGCACTGTCCACACCCCTCGAGAAACCACCCAAGAATCTGAACTCCTGGGGGACAGGCCTCCAGACCTCAGAGTGAGAGTGGAGGGGAGTGCTGGGAGCTCAGAGCTGCAGGTAGAGAATATATACAGTTTCACATAGTTTTATGCCTGGCTGTGTTGCTGCCAAAAGATGGCTGCTGCTCCATGCCTCAGGGAAGTGCTGCTCTGGTGTGGCTCCCCCTCAGCCTACCGTCCTTTCCTTGCTCCCGTGCCCTGGAGTCAGCACTGAACAGCCACAGCTCAGGCACTGTCCACACCCCTTGAGAAATCACCCAAGAATCCAAACTCCTGGGGGACAGGCCTCCAGACCCCAGAGTGAGAGTGGAGGGGAGTACTGTGAGCTCAGAGCTGCAGATTGGGAATATATACAGTTTTATACAGTTTTATGCCTGGCAGGTGAATGCCATGGCACCCTAGTAGGGGAGGTAGGTCCAGTTTTTAGAGGGTCTCTCCCGTGGAGTGTAGTGGGAGGAACTTTGAACTCTTTTTGTTTGTTTGTGGGGCACTCCGAGCCATTCTCATGGGGGAGGGGACTCCCATCCGCTTGGTGATGGATTTTGTACCTTTTGTTTGTATCTTTGTGGTTGCTGCTCACCTCAGCAGGGTTGATGTGTGTTCTTCAACCTTCTCTCTTGGTGCAGCTCAAATCCACCAGGTTACTTGCTAAATTTTTGTCCTTTAACTCCCCTTCTGGACAGGAGCCTCTGCGGAAAGCTGGCTTCAGTCAGCCATCTTGTCTCTGGACCATTTTAGATTTCATTTAATTAGATTTTACATAATCTAAATTATATAAAATGTGTAATTGTAGTAAATACTATGAAGAAAAAGTATATAAATAAAAAGACATAAGAGTAATTTTTAAAATTTCAAAATATTAAGGGGGTACAAATGTTTTTGTTACATTTATACCTTGCATAATGCTTCAGTCAGGGCATTTAGCGTACTGTCATCAGAACAGTGTTCATTGTACTCAGTAAGTAGGTAAGGTTTACCCCCCAGACACTTCTCCTTACTTACTTGGTTTCCAATGATTTTTACATTTCTCTGTGCCTGTGCGTACCTGTTATTTAGCTCCCAATTATTGGAGAGTGCATGTGCTGTTTGTTTTTTCATTTCTGAGGTACTTCACTTGGGATAATGGTCTGCAGTTCCATACAAGTTCCTGCAAAAGATATTATTTCATTCCTTTTTATGGATGCGTAGTACTCCATGGTATGTATTAGATATACCACATTTTCTTTATCCATTCATGGATTGATGGCGACTGAGGTTGACTCCACATCTTTACAATTGTGAATTGATAAACGTTCAAGTGCAGGTGTCTTATTGATACAACAACTCTGTTCCTTTGAACAGGTTGCTGGATCTGATGGTAGGTCCACATTTATGTCTTTGAGAAATCTCCATGCTGTTTTCTGTAGAGTTTGTATTGATTCGAAGACTTAACAACAATGTATAAACATTCCTTTCTTTCTGTATCCAGGCTAGCATCTCTTGTTTCTTTGATGTTTTAATAATGGCCATTCTGACAAGGGTAAAGTGGTATCTTATTGTGGTTTTAATTCGTATTTCCCTGGTGATTAGTGATGTTAAACAGTTTTTCATAGGCTTGTTGGCCATTGTTTACCTTTGTGAGAAACTTCTCTTCATGTCTTCTGCCCACTTTTACTGGGGTTGTTCATTTTTTTCTCGCTTATTTGTTTTGAGTTATTTGTAGAACCTGGATAGTAGCCCTTCATCAAATGTATAGTTTGTGAATATTTTCTCCCATCCTATAGGTCTATTTATTCTTTATTTCCCTTGAAGTCCAGATTTTTAATTTAATTAAGTCCTATTTATTTATTTTTGTTATTACTGTAGTTGCCTTTGGGTCTGAGTCATAAATTCTTTGCCTAGGCCAATGTCTAGAAGAATTTTTCCTACATTTTCTACTAGAATTTTACATTTAAGTCCTTCATCCATCTTGGATTAATTTTTGCATATGTCAAGAGATAAGGATCTGTTTCATTCTGTATGTGGCTATCCGGTTTTCCCAGCACCCTTTATTGAATAGAACTTCCTTTCTTGAGTGTGTGTTGTCTGCTTTGTCAAATATCAGTTGATTATAGGCAGATGGTTTTATTTCTGAGTTCTCTGTTCTGTTCTATTGGTCTGTGTCTCTGCTTTTATGCCAGTACCATGCTGTTTTGTTCACTATAGCATTGTGGTATATTTTGAAGTCAGGTAATGTGATGCCTCCAGATTTTTTCTTTTTGCTTAAAGTTGTTTTGGCTATTTTGGCTCTCTTTCTTTTTTTGAGACAGCGTCTCACTATGTCACCCTCAGTAGCAACCTCAAATTCTTGGGCTTAAGCAATTCTCTTTCCTCAGCCTCCCAAGTAGCTGGGACTATAGGCACCCGCCAAAACACCCAGCTATTTTTTGTTGCAGTTGTCATTGCTGTTTAGTTGGCTTGGACTGGATTAAAACCTGGGTCCCTTGGTGTATGTGGCCTGTACCATGGGTGCTGAGCCTATTTGGGCTTTTCTTCAGTTTCAAATGATGCATAGAAGTATTTTTTCTGCATCTATGATATATGATATTGGTATTTTGATAGAGATTGTGTTGACTCTGTAAATCACATCACTTTGGGGGGTATGGATGTTTCAATGATGTTGATTTCACCAATCCATAGTATGGGCTGTTTTTCCATCTGTTTGTATCATCTGTGGTTTCTTTCATCAGGGTTTTGTAGTTCTCCTTGGAGAGCTCTTTCACCTCCTTGGTTAAGTATATTCCTAGGTACTTTTAATAAATGTTAAGAATTACCATATACTTGGCACTCCAGTGCTATTAAAAAATTTTAATAACAGATATAATTCTGGAATAAGCCAACCAGAATGTATGCATGGACATCAGAATGGAACCAGCTGGTTGTTCTGGTGTGTAGTGGCTGAATACCTGTGACGTCTAGTACAGAAAAACTATAACTCTGGTGTCTGCTCAGTCTGTTCCAGGCTTTATCCCATCTCCTTAGCACAAAGTCATGCCCTCAACAAATACTACTTGAACTACTGAGCAGGCAAATCAATAAAGTATTTTAATTCTTGGCGCTCTCTCCAACTCTACTATAAATATGATGAATTTTGTTCTCTTTGCTTTTATCTATATTACAACCAAGTTATGTTAGAGTGCAGGAAGGATCTGACTTCCTGGACCAATAATTTTGTGAACCTGGCCAATTCTAAGAATTAGAAATTATTACCCAGTAGTATTTGTATAAAGTGCTAAGAGCTGTACCTGCCACATTCTAAGCACCATGTGAGTATAACAATTATTATTGTTGTTTTTACTGTTTTTATTATCAATATTAGTATTCTTATACCCCTGTGAATTTGCTATTCTTGTAGGTACTGTGTTAACTTGAGAGCATTGTACTTAAGACTAAAAAGTTAATCTATTATCTGGATTCATTACAACATATTAGGTAGCCATCAGGAAAAACCCACTGGAATTCCTACTTCTGCTTAAAATGAATTCCAGGTGGTGGAAAATCCACATTCACTATGAATTTCACAAAGATTTGAATGTGAAAAATAAAATCTTAAGGGTATTAGATAGTACATAGAATGATATTTAATATTATCCTGGAATAAGAAAGGTTTTTCTAAGCTGAAACCAATCTCAGAGACCATAAAAGTATTTTTTTCAACTACATAAAATTTAAAAATATCCCTGTGAGAGAAAAACATAAAGACAAAATGCAATCATAACCTGGGAAAACAACTGCAGGTCAGAACAGACAAATGACTAATTTTCTGATTAGTACAGTACATGGAGAGCCCCGCTTAATCACAAAGGGAAAGCCCAAAATTCCAGTAGCAAACTAGTGAAGGAAATTTTTTAAAACTGTGCAAGTGACTCATTACCATGAAAAGATGCTCAACACCATTTTTAAGAAGAAAAATGCAAATTAAGTGACAATGAATACCATTGTATTGGCAAAGATAAAAAATAAAAATACTGCGTTAGTTCGGGCGGCGCCTGTGGCTCAGTCGGTAAGGCGCTGGCCCCATATACCGAGGGTGGCGGGTTCAAACCCGGCCCCGGCCAAACTGCAACCAAAAAATAGCTGGGCGTTGTGGCAGGCACCTGTAGTCCCAGCTACTCGGGAGGCTGAGGCAGGAGAATCGCTTAAGCCCATGAGTTGGAGGTTGCTGTGAGCTGTGTGAGGCCACGGCACTCTACCGAGGGCCATAAAGTGAGACTCTGTCTCTACAAAAAAAAAAAAAAAAAATACTGCGTTAGGCTAGGGGTTGAGGGAAAGGGGAAATAGATATTCCCAAGCATTTCTGTTAATTTGATACAATTCCTATGAAAAACAACTTGGCAATTCTATCAAAAATACAAATGCAAACCCTTTTGATTCAAGCCATTCTATTTAATTGAAAAACAATTATTTTTACATATACAAAATGAGGAATACATAGGGTATTTACTGCAGCATTACTTATGATAGCAAAAACCAAAAAACAACACAAGTATCTTCAACATGGGTCTGGTTAAACAGGTTATAGTATCTCCATACTGTGGGCTATTGTACAGCCTTTATTAAGAATAAAATTGGGGCTGGGCGTAGTGGCTCATGCCTGTAATCCTAGCACTCTGGGAGGCCAAGGCAGGTGGATTTCTTGCGCTCAAGAGTAGAAGACCAGCCTAAGCAAGAGTGAGACTCCATGTCTACTAAAAACAGAAAAACTAGCTGGGTACTGTGGTAGACATCTATAGTCCCAGTTACTTGGGAAGCTGAGGCAAGAGGATTGCTTGAGCCTGGGAGTTTTAGGTTGCTGTGAGCTACAATGATGCCACTGCACTGTAGCCTGGGCAATGGAGTGAGACTGTCTCAAAAATAAATAAATGAATGAATGAATGAATAAATAAATAAATAAAAATTGGTCTCTATGTGCCAATACAGTCTGTCATTTGTCAAATAAATTTAAAGTGAAACTGTATAATGCAAAGCATTGTGCATAATAAGTTATCATTTGTGTAAAAATACAATATATACTTTCATATATGCAGAATATCTCTGAGTAAGAAGAATTAACAGGGTTATTTCTGGTTATTTCTGAGTGGCTTGGGACATAAGGGTGACAGGAAGGCCTAAGTTTCCCTATATTCTCTTTGTGCCTTGAATTTTCCCTTATGAGTATATGACTAATTCAAAATTAATTAAAAATTTGCAATCTCCATCAATGTCTGCCTGATTTGGGGTGTTAAAGTGATGGAATCCTAGACTTTGAAGGGACTTCCGAGGTTATCGCATCCATTTTTTTTTTTTTTAAACTACTGAAGGAAATCTTTCTGCCTCATGAGCAGTACTCGCTCTTTTTTACTTTCTGCACTCTCCCCTGAAACACACCAGGTCTAGTTCTTTATATGTAGTACTTGTTCAATATGTTTTTCGTTAAATTGACACATTGAAATGATAACATCATTGTTTACAAATCACAAAAATGAAGTGATTGTCTCTGAGATAAACAGCCATTTAAGGAACAGATATGAGACTTACCTGTGTAAGTCTGTTCAGTAAACACGCAGTAAAGGTTACTAAATAACGCCTTCTTTCATTCCTTAGGTATTTATTGAGTCCCTACTGAGTGTCAAGCTCTCTCCTAGGTGCTGGAGATTCAGCAGTGAATAAAATAGACAATAATTCCCTGACACTATAGAGCTCATATTCAAGTTAGAAAGATAAGTGATAAGTTAGAAAATAGGCTCAGCGCCTGTAGCTCTGTGGTTAGGGTACCAGACACACGCACTGGCATTGGCAGGTTCGAGCCTGGCCAGGGCCTGCTAAACAACAATGACAACTACAACAAAAAAAGTAGCTGGGCATTGCGGCAGGTGCCTGTAGTCCCAGCTACTTGGGAGGCTGAGGCCAGAGAATCGCTTAGGCCCAAGAGTTTGAGGTTGCTGTGATCTTTGATACCATAGCACTCTAGCAAGGGCGACATAATGACACTCTGTCTCAAAAAAGAAAAAAAAGTTAAAACATAATAATCTTTGGGAGAAAAAGCAGGGAAGGATGGATAGGATGCTCGGGGGAAGAGGACTGCAACTTTACATAGGGTCATCAGAAAATTAACAATGGATTAAGAGCTGAAAAGGTTAGGGAAGCCAGCCAGGCAGGTATCTTGAGGAAGGGTATTACAGACACAGAGCAAACCAAGAGCCAAGGTCAGGGGCAGAGGCAGGCCTGCTGCCTTAGGAACTGAAGATCTTTGTGGCAGAGAGGGAAGATTATGGCGGAGAAGACTGAAGTATACAAGATCAAAGAGGTGTTCACAGACCAGACCAAGGAGAGACTTTTGGCCCTTTAAATGTGTTGGCTTTTACTCTGGTGAGATGGAAAGGCATTGAACACTTTGAGTAGAAGAGTTTTATGTTATGAACTTTTAAGGATTCCTATGGGCTGCTGTTTTATGGAAAAGGAGACAAGAGCTAAATGTGGTAAATCGGTTAGAAGCCTGCTCGATATTCAGGCAACAGAGATGAGGAAGGCACAGCCCAGGATGGTGGCCATGGCAGTGATGAGAAGAGATCTGATTTGTGTATGTGAATCTGAAGACAGAATTGCCTCAGTTCCCTACCCTAAAATAGCAAAGAACCAAATTAGAAAGTTTAATGGAAGTGATTCTAAATCGCTTGCATAAATTATCTGTATCTTTGGGGAAAAAAATAGCTCCTAACACTAAAGGGTTTTAATAGCAGAAGTAGTATTTTTATTTTTATTATTTTTTTTGAGACAGAGTTTCACTTCGCTGCCCTGGGTAGAGTGCTGTGGCATCACAGCTCACACTAACCTCCAGCTCTTGGGCTTAGGCGATTCTCTTGCCTCAGCCTCCCAAGCAGCTGGGACTACAGGCACCTGCCACAATGCCTGGCTATTTTTTGTTGCAGTTTGGGTGGAGCCGAGTTTGAACCCGCCACCCCCGGTATATGGGACTGGCATCCTACTCACTGAGCCACAGGCACCGCTCAGAAGAAGTGGTATTTTTTACTGCTGGTAGAATGGACATGGGCTTTGGAGTTGGGTAGGCCAGGACTTGCTTTTGCTTTGTAGCCCATGCAACACAAATGCAGTTTTTTCCGTGTATAGGAGAGTTATGACGATTAAATGAGATAATATGCAGGAAGTATCCAGAGGGTGCCTGACACGTGGTAACTATACACTCAGGTCAGTGGCCTATTCTCTCTCCCGTCCCAATTTAGCCCTTCAGTTCTGCCTAGGAATATTTCCTGCAGGCACAGTGGAAAGCCTAAATCTTTAGAAACAGGAGACTAGAAAATAAATATTTCGCAATGTACTTTTCAAGGAAAAAGTATTTGAATTTGATAAGAACTATGTATGTAGTTCATCTAGATAATAAACTAGTTTATTATAAAAACTGATCATTTTAATAGGATTTTTAAATGGAAAAAGCGCTACTATTTTGTTCTTTTCTTAAATTTCTGAATATTATGAAGGTACATGTGTTTTAGTTACATAGTTTGCTCCAGTACACTTTAAGTCAAAGATAAAAGTATGCCCTTCACCCAGAAAGTATGCGTTGCCCCCTAATGGGTGTGAATTTACCCCTCACCTCCTCCTCCTTCCCACCTTCTTAATTTCTGATGAGTTTTTACTTCCATTAGTGCACATAAATGTTGATCAATTCATTCCAATTTGGCATGGAGTAAATGAGATGTTCGTTTTTTTCATTCTTGTGACACTTCACTCAGAAGAATGTTTTCCAGATCCATCCAGGTTGTTACAAAAGATACTAAATCACCATTTTCTTAATGGGTGAGTAGTACGCCATGGAATACATATACCACATTTTATTAATCCACTCATATATTGGTTGGCACTTGGGTTGTTTCCATATCTTTGTGGTAGTGAATTGTGCAGCTATGAACTTTCAAATGCAAGTGTCTTTGTGACAGAATGTCTTTTTTTCCTTTGGGTAGATGCCCAACAGTGACATTGCTGGATCAAATGGTAGGTCCGCTGTTAGCTCTTTGAAGAGTCTCCATACTTCTTTCCATATAGGTTGTACTAGTTCGCAGTCCCACCAACGGTATCTAAGAATTGCTCTCTGCATCCTTGTTAGCATCTGTTTTGGGACTTTTTGACAAGAGCCATTCTATTCCCACTGAAGTTAGGTGTTATTGTGATTTTGATTTGCATTTCCCTGGTAATTAGGGATGGAGAGCATTTTTTCACATGTTTATTGGCCATTGGTCTATCTTCTTTTGAAAAGCTTCTGTTTATGTCTTTGCCCACTTTTTAATGGGATTGTTTGATTTTTTTCTTGCTAATTTGCTTGAGTTCTGCGTAGATTCTGGTAGCTAACCTTTATCAGATGTGTACCACATAGATTATTTCTGCCCATTCTATAGGTTGTCTGCTCACTCTATTAATTGTTTTCTTGGCTGTGCAGAAGCTTTGTAATTTAATTAGGCCCCATTTTTTAATTTTAGTTGTTGCTGAGCTTGTCTTTGGAGTCTTCTTCATAAATTATTTTTTTTTATTAAATCATAGCTGTGTACATTGATATGATCATGGGGCATCATACACTAGTTTCATAGACCGTTTGACACATTATTATCACAATGATTAATATAGCCTCCTGGCATTTTCTTAATTATTGTCCTAAAACATTTACATTCCACATTTACTAAGTTTCGCATATACCCTTGTAAGATGCACTACAGGTGTAATCCCACCAATCCCCCTCTCTCTACCCACCTGCCCCCTCACTCCCCTCCTTTCCCCCTTCCTCCTATTCTTAGGTTGTAACTGGGTTATAGCTTAAATTTTTTGCCTAGGCCAAGATTTATAAGAGTTTTTCCTATCTCTTCTTCTAGGATTCTTCTCGTTTTATGTCTTAGGTTTAAGTCTGTTATCTGCCATGAATTAATTTTTGTGAGTGGTAGAGGTGAGGATCTTGTTTCAGTCTTCTACATGTGGCTATCCAATTTTCCCAGTACATTTATTGAATGGGGATTCTTTTCCCCAGTGGGTGCTTTTGTCTGCTTTGTCCAAGATCAGATGGCAATGTGAGCATGGTTTCATGTCTGGGTTCTCAGTTCAGATCCCTACGTCTATGTCTCTGTTTTTGTGTCAGTACCATGCTATTTTGGTTACAATGGCCTGTTATTATAGCTGGAAGTCTGATAAAGTGATGGCTCCTGCTTTGTTCTTATTATGTAATGTCGGATTGGCTATTTAGGATCTTTTTTGGTTCTATATGAAGTGTAGAATTATTTTTTCTAGATTGGCAAAAGATGAAGTTGTTATTTTGTGGGGGATTCCATTAAATCTGTAGATCACTTTGGGTAGTATAGATATTTTAACTGTGTTTTTGCCAATCCATGAGACTATATTTTTCCATTTGTTTACATCCTCTGCAATTTCCTTCCTCAGTGTGTTGTAGTTCTCCCTGTAGAGGTCTTCACCTCCTTGGTTGAATTCCTAAGTATTTTATTTTCTTTGTTGGTATTGTAAGGGGTATTGAATCTTTAATTTGGATCCAGCTTGAATGGTGCAGGCATATATGAATGCTACTGATTTGTGCATATTGATTTTGTAACCTGACACTTTGCTGAATTTATTTATCAATTCCAGGAGTCTCTTAGAAGAATCTCTGGAGTTTTCTAGGTATAAGATCATATCATCAGCAAAGAGAAATAATTTGACCTCTTCTTTCCCTCATCGGATGTCCTTAATTTCCTTCTTTTGTCTGATTGCTCTAGCTAGTACTTCCAGCACTATGTTGAATAGGAGTGGTGAGCGTGGGCACCATTGTCTGGTTCCAGTTCTAAGTGGAAATGCTTCCAATTTTTCCCCATTCAATATGATATTAGCTGTGGGTCTGTCATATATAGCTTTTAAATTATTGGGTTATGACCCATCTGTGTTTATTTTGTTAAGTGTTCTCATCATAAAAGGGTGCTGAGGAGCAGGGCCTGTGGCTCAAAGGGGTAGGGCGCTGGTCCCCTATACTGAAGGTGGCAGGTTCAAGCCCAGCCCCAGCCAAAAACCACACACAAAAAAAAGGTGCTGAATTTTGTCAAGTGCTTTTTATGCATCTATTAAGAGGATCATACAGTCTTTGTTTTTGCTTCTGTTTATTTGGTAAATCACATTTATAGATTTGTGTATGTTGAGCCACCCTTGCATCTCTGGGATAAAGCCCACTTGGTTGTGATGGATTATTTTCTGGTGTACTGCTGAATTTGGTTTGCTAGGATTTTATTGAGAATTTTTACATCTATATTCATAGGAGATATTGGTCAAAAGTTTTCTTTCTTTTGTTTGCCCTTTCCTGGCTTTGGTATCAAGGTGATATTTGCCTCATAGAATGAGTTGGGGAGGGCACCTTCCTTCTCAGCTCTACTATTTTGTAACTATATAGAAGTGGAACTGTTTTCCCCCAAATGTCATAGGGTTTCATTAATTTTAGTCCTCTTGGACAAAGATCCTTTTCCTAAACACTAAGATTTCAGAAAAGTGAAACAAAGTTTAAGGGACTTGTAGTACATTTGGAAAGTTAGGCTGGGTCATTTTATGTTCTGGGAATAAATTAAGAAAATATACTAACCATCACTTAACAAAAATATGAAGACTTCAACAATTTCTTTTTACATTTACACATACACCACACTTAGATCTTTCTCTCTCTGTCTTACACATACACACACTCATAAACATGCTCTGAGATGTGTAACTCTTGTATCCCAAAACATTTTATTTGGCTCAGGTGGTTTTTAAAATGTCATGCCAGAACAACTTCTTATTTCATACTTTTCCTTTACAAAATCTCCTGCTAGATAGCTATCATAGTTCCTACTTTACCCAGACAACAAATTAATGCATGAAAAATTAATTCATCTTTTTGTTTTGTCTGCATAAACTCAAAAAATGTGCTGGCTAGAAAGTTTGCCCCAGTTACTAATGTTTGGACGTCTATGGATTGTCTTCAAGATTTCCCGCCACCCGGTCCATTCTTGACCATTTGTACCCATTTCCTGCTGTGATGGTGTTTCCCACTGAACCCAGAAGAACCTTTTATTTACGCCTTGCACATGACTCACCTACTCCTTCCTTTTAGTCATTTTCCTAACCATATCCTAGCCTGAATTTTTGGCTCTTTCTCTATGTCATGCCATTTCCTTTTTTGTTTCAAAATACTTCTCAAAACTCCATGTGACATTCTCACATTAATCTACTCCTGATTATTCCAATAACCCCTTAGAATATATGCATCTGTATTAAAAGTGCTACTATTAAGCTTCTTATCACATCAAGAAATAGATGGTGTTTCTAGCACAGAATTTGGGGCTCAGATGCATCTTAGAGGTTGTCCAGTGTATTCTCCCCACTTTCCAGATGAAGAAAACAGATCTAGGAATCTTAACTCACTCAGAACCAGAACTCCAGGCTCCTAACTCAAAGCCTAGTGCTTCACAAACCAGCACCGGGAAGGAGAAATAACCTGAGTGGAAATGGTGGGAAATGAACAAGAAAAGAGACAAGAAACAGGATGGGATCGAGAGGTCTGATGCAGCTGATGACTACACCCAGCATGTGTGAACAGCTTTATTTATAAAGTATCTTTAACAATGCAAATCTTCACACCTGGGGTAAAGATTAACTTCAAGGAGGAAAAGCTGTGTGCTTGCCAATAGTAAGGAAAGTATGCTTGGGCTATGTGACCTCTGGCAAGTGAAAAGAATGTTTGTTGTTGTGTTTCATTATTCATATGCAAAGTCCTAATGTTATAATTGGGTAAATGAGGTGAAAGCTATATTGATTAGTATGATGTAAACTTTCCAATTTGTACAAATAATCAACACACTGAAATTGGCATAAATGTATTTATGATCTATGTGCAAAAGAGTTAATAAAAAAAATTAAAAAAAAAAAGAATGTTGTTAAAGGAGGAAAAGCAGCTGGTCATTCCCTGAATGTCTCCCCAGGCTATGGGGGCCCTGCCACCTCACTGCACATTCCCCACACCAGTGCTTTCTATCACCCCTGCTTTATTTATAGTTACCTCTGTCCCTAGTCCTTAACCTAATTACTAGCACAACTCAGCTAACCATGTGATGGTGTTAGAGTTTCTGTCTTTCGTCACTTATAGCTGTCAATACTCAGAAGTTACTTAACCTCTTTAAGTCTCAGTTTCTTCATTTGTGAAATGGGGATAGTGATAATACCTCATGAGATCATTGTGAACTGTAACTGAGATGATCCATGTACCTTGTATGTGGTAGAAGCTCAAAAAATGTTAGTGGTGGTATTGATGATGGTGAATACCATGGTGAGTATAAAATAATATTTGTACTGGGTTTATTTTGCTTGTTCTTCAGGTAGTCTCCTGGTTTCCCCCCTACCTTTCTTAAACTTACTCTCTTTCTTATAGGGCTCTCACAAACAGTGACCTCCATTTTTACTTTCACTTTTTGCAGGAGGGTCCAGAACAAAGGAAGCCATTGATATTGGAATGAGCCATAGAAGTAGGGAGTAGGTATGAACCATTTGCCTGGGATGATAGAAAAATGAGTGAGACTTGATTTTCATCTCTAAAGAAGAAGATATTTAGTTGGCAAATCAGATAAAAAACTCCAGAAATGAAGAATAATTAGCTATTCAACTCTTCAGTGACTTGAGCTTAAGTAGTTGGCTGGAGAAAGAGGTGATAACCCTGGACTTGAGTGATCAGGGAAGATTCCTAGTGACAAGGAACGACAGTCAAGTCTGCAATCTGAGGAGGAGAAAGCATATACTTCAGAGACTGGGCACTTGGTGGGATGCTCTGAGAACATGGAGGAGAGAAGCATGGCTGGAAACAATGGCATCACCATTCATTTTCCACCTACTGTAATGCAAAGTTTGGTCCAGCTCAGACTCTCCCTTCTCTCTGATATGCTTATCCAATCAGTTCCTAAGTCCTACCCTTCCAAGTTTTGTTTTTCCTTTCCGTTTCCACCACTATTTCCTGCATGCAGGTTCTCATCTTCTCTTGGTTGAAGAGTTGTGAAAATACCTCTGGTCAGTTTAACTTTAGTTTCTCTTGACTTCTCTCAACCCCAGGCACCACTATCACATGCATCTTCCCAACACGCAGCACCAATGACACTAACGGGAGCTGCAATGCACTGAATACTTAATCCCCACAGTAGTACAGAGGCAGCATTATTTATCCCCCTTAGATAGGAAAAGGCTTAGATTTGAAGAAGTTAAACGACTGGCCCAAGACTGCTCAACTGATGAAAGTTGGTTGAAAGGACTGAGGTTTGAAAACTACCTTTTTCTAACTCCAAGGTTTGCATATTACCTCAAATAATATGGCTTCAATTACATTGCTGGCAAATTGTGACAGCTTACTTCTTTATGGTCCTATTTCCTGTCCTGAACTCTTGCATGCTGTCTCTCTACCATGGACATAAACTCTTTGTCCAAATTACACCCCACCTGTACATGTGTGCATGTATGCACACACAGTCCACTTGTGCAACCACCATGCATTTTATGAGCTTAGTAAGATTTGAGTAGTTACTAAGAGTTGCATAGTGAACACCCACAGCCCCCTGCCAACTCCTGGATTCCTTTTTCTCTCTTTCATATTTCAACCTTAAATGTTTCCCCATTCCGATCTTGACTGTGGGATCCATGAGAAAGTCTCACCTTTGTCCTGCATGGAGCAGCGTTGCCTACACTCAGGCCATAAAGTGGTCTATGCTTTGACCTCACAAGTAATATTGGTGAACAGCATCCTCTCCCTCTTGCTACATCAAGAACAAACTACTCTACAAGGGAATTGTTTTATAGAGTTACAAGCAGAAAAAAAAAATTAGACTTTGGTCTAACTCTAAAATATAATCACTTCCTATATTCTGACAGCCTTATCTTTAACTTACATTATTTGAAAAGTTCAACAGGGAATATGCTAGGTCAGGGGATATGAGGATGAGTCGTTTCCCATTCTATTTAAACTGCTTAGTTTTGTGATGGGGCAGGTATAGACCCAGCCACATATAACAACACACTGCAGTATACGATGTTCTAATTTAGGAGTATGCAAAGAGGAGATGCTCTTTAACTTGGGAGATCAGACTTCTCAGAAGATCTGCTACTCAAGTTGAGCTTGAAAGATATCCAGAAGTTAGCTAGACATAGAAGGTTGGGAAGTATTAATATATTTGAGGCAGAAGAGACAGCACAAGCAAAGGCAAAGAGGAGTAATCTAACAAGTTGTGTGTTGTAAAGGAATAATTAACTTTGGAGAACAGGAAGGTATGGCTAGAGAATTCACAAAGTTCAGGTCTTGGAGGGCCTATTTGCCATGCTAAAGGGCCCAGAAAATAGCCTAGAAGTAATGGAGAGAGTGAAATGTTCTAGGCCAAGGAATGACAGATAGATTTGTAATTTAGGTAGATCAGTTTCAGTCAGGGTAGCTATGTGGTGGATAGATTTGAGAAGGGCAAGTCTGAGCAGAGAGGTCTGGAGGCTGCTTGAATTGGGAAGATGGAGATGGGCTTGGGGCTAAAAGATGGCAGTGAGGTAAACTTGGCAGGTCTTGGTAATAGACAGAATGTGGTGCTGGTAGGGAGAGAAGGACATAGCTTGTCCCAGGGTGACCCAGGGACAGTGTGTGCTGGTGCCTTGCACTGCCCAGGGACACAGGGTTTCCTGATTCACATCATGATATGTGTCTACTTTGAAAATTCACTTACCCTCTGTTGGGCTGGTCCAAGTTCTGGACTTGAAATGGGAAATGCAGTTTGGCTTTTCATGGAAATCCACGTTTGTTCTTCAACCTCTGATCTTAGGTGCCCTTAGATATTCAAATGGCGAAATAATAATTGTTCATTCGCTCTCAATTTTTTAAGGTTTTACTCAAATGTCAACTTTTCAGTAACATCTCTGCATATTCACCCCAGCAATGGCCGCCCCTTCGAACTGTGCAACCTGTTTTCTCCACAGATCTCATCACCACATAACATTCCTAGTATTTTTTTTTTAGTTATCTGCCTTCCTTTACTACAATGAAGGCTCCTTGCAGACAAGTTGTGTTTTGTTTTGTTTTTTGTCTTAGAGGTCAACTATTTTGTCCCAATACCAAGAAGAAGGCCTGGCTCACTGTAGGTGTTTGATAAATATTTGAGAAATGAAAGAGTAAATGAGTGAATTTCAGTGAATTTAGGCAGTTGATTTTATAAGCTGGAGGGCAGCTGAACAGCTACTGATGGATGGTGACTTTTTTGCAAGATCTGCTGCCTGTCACCCTCTATCCACTCTAACATGTGACTCTTTCCTTCTTTCCTTTCTTCTCAAACAAAGCTCCTCATCTTGCTTTCCTGTCTTTTAGTTTCACAATTTACAATGACAGTGGTTCTGATTCCTGGCAAAATCAAAACCTCTGGGAATCTGAACTGCAGTTTCCTAAGCATATGAACAGATGCCCCGGTCAACTCTGGGTTATTTTATTTTCCTACAGTGGGGCCACATTGGAGTTAAATAAACAAAAAACCATGCCTATTTGTTTAGAATCTGAGTAATTGGTCTAAATACTTTCCATCACAACCAGTAAGAAAAAAGAGCCTATTGAATCAGAAGGTGAAAATGATTTTTAAA
Organism: Nycticebus coucang; assembly: GCF_027406575.1. Taxonomy (NCBI): domain Eukaryota; kingdom Metazoa; phylum Chordata; class Mammalia; order Primates; family Lorisidae; genus Nycticebus; species Nycticebus coucang. The sequence continues at coordinate 93,784,884 of NC_069793.1, read as the reverse complement.
ACATTCAAACCTAAAAGGTGAGATGATTATTTGCATGTTTCTTTATGCTTGTTTCTCTCACCTGTTTAAAAAGAAGTAAAAGCTCTTTTTCCATAATGAATGCTTCTACCTGCACACTTGATTCCGGTCCCTCTGATACTCTCTGGTGCTCTGATCCCTTTGCCCGGATTGTTGCATAACAGCTTCCTAAAGGGGGTCCTTGTCTCTAGGCTCTGCTCCCACTTTGACCAGAGGTGTATTTCTGACCCACAGGTCTGATTATATCACCCTAGGCCTCTGTTTACTTGTTTGGAAATTATCTGTATACCCGCTGATCTTCTTGACTAGAGAGTAAACTCATAGAAGATCAGTATCACTTTATCCCAGTGACTCATATGACACCTGTCACATAACTCTATTCCAAAATCTCTTATGGTTTCCAATTTTCTATGTATTAGTATTAACTCTCGTGAAGGTTAGTCCAAGCTCTCTGTAATTTCACTCAACCTGCTTTCTTTTTTTAATCATTACTTTCTGCTTTATGCTTCCATCCTACCTAGCATAATAAGCAGGGTATTCTGAACAAATTTATTGTTAAGATGCCCAGGCCAAAATGTCAATCACCAGATAACCTGGGCAACGGATATCCCTGCCCCGATGTTTGGCGCTCATGTCCCTAATTCCCTTTACTCTAGCCTTGACCTTCACCCAATCCTGAGCCACAATGAAGCACATTGGCACATAGCTTGATAATTTAAAAAGTTGAAAGGCGTTTGCCTTTTATGCCAAGCCAAAAGTCCTCCAAATCAAATTAGTCACCCAAAGTGACTTGCCCATGCTGCTGGATACTAGCTGTTCCCTGAGCTCAGCATGAATGGTCATGCTAGTACCTTGCTCCCTTGGCCTCACCTTCCATCCCACCCAACTATTGCACTCCTGGTTGGCCCTGTCCAACTCTTACTCATCTTTTCCCCACCATTAGGTGGCTGCCTCCTCTGAATATACTTCACTGCTCTCTCTGGTTAGCATTAGCTCTTTCCTCTTTCTTGCCTCTGGGGGGCATTTTTTTATTTACTTATTTATTTATTCCATCATCCTGGGGTTGAGTGCTGTGGCATCCTAGCTCACAGCAACCTCAAATTCTTGCGCTTAAGCTATCCTCTTATCTCAGCCTCCTGAGTAGCTGGGACTACAGGCACCTGCCACAACACCCAGCTAGTTTTTCTATTTTTAGTAGAGATGGAGTCTCACTCTTGCTCTGGCTGGTCTGAGCTCAAGCAATCCTGCCATAGCCTTCCAGAGAGCTAGGATTACAGATGAGCCACCACACCTGGCCTTGTCCTCCGTTTAAAACAGGCATTACAGTCAGACAGGTACGGAGAGTTGTATGTGTTTTCTGTTGGGGGAAGAATGTCTCTATTCCACTCCTGGTTTCAGGAAGGAAGGATTTTCCCTTCACATTCCTGGCTTTTTGCTCCTCCCCTTTCTTCTCCACATTACCTGCTTGGTGGCAGCTTTTCACCTATGTTTGTCACCTGAGATGGGACTGGGAGTTAATCCATCAACAGTCCCGAGGTCATGTACTTGATCTCTTGTTCCCTCTCCACCTTGACCAGGGAGGTGTAAGACATGAGATAAATGTGTCTACTTTGAAAAGTCAAACTTCTTCTCTGTTGGATTGGTCCGCGGCCTGGACCGGGAATAGGAAATCTGATTTGGATTTCACATGTTCATTCTTTGACCTTGTCTCTTTTTGTAATAAAGTTGGTATATTACTTAATGTATAATCTATAACTAACCTTGTTTTTTATCTTCTTTCTCAACTTGTTCAGAATTCTGGTGGGGAAGACAATGTTAATTTGTTGGGTCCCACCAACATTCTCTTCTCTACATTGTTTATTAATCTTTTAGGGCTAAGGCCATGTCAGCTTCATTTTCTATCTCATGCACCTGACCCAGGGTCTAGCCCAGGGTGTTTAATACGTATTTCTTGGATTGAATTAAGCAAACGGGGAAATGAGGAGCTTTAAACTCTACTGAAACAGAAATAATGGATTGTTCTGCTGGACATAATGGACACCAGCAGCTACTTGTGTAATTTTTCGTTGCTTTTGGAACTAATTAGCATTGAGTCAGAGAATTATTCTGAAGCAGTCCCTATGTGAGAAATACGAAATTGTCAGGAAAATAGCAAACCTCCCCAGAGACAGCCAGGTAGGTGTCCAGGCTATCAGCTGAACCCTGGAATTCTCTGGTCCCGAAGGTCCCAGATTTTGCCAAGTTGTGAGAACATAACAGATCACATTAACATTAATATTTGACTCTCTCCAGCACTTGGTCCCCACCTTCTTGCTTGGGATTCAGACTCCTCATGTTATTTTGTGCTGTCCAGGTGGTTGGATATCACATGTATTCAGCAGGTAGGTCCATTTCATATTCTTTTGATCTAGCCACCCCAAAGGCACCTGAACCACTTTCTTTGCTGCTGCTGCCTTGAACAGAAACACCTGTGTTCGAGCTGAAGCCGTGGACTGCTGATATTCCCAAGGCTACTGATCCTTTAGTTGCCAGAGCACTTGGTCCCATGCTGAACTTTGTCCCTAGGAAAATGGTATAAAGAAAAGAGCTGAGCCCAGAAGACTGCCTGAACCTTGGAGAATGGTCACGCCTAGAGAAGAGGGGGTAGAAGGAGGGGAGATGACCACTTCCAGAGACCAAATTGATATCAGTTTCCGGAATTGGTTTGGCAGGGAAGCTCAAACATGTTTTTAAGGATATCATCAGAGATCCTTACAAAGATTTGTACACATGGATGTTTATTCCAACATTATTTGTATGAGTCACTTCCACAGTACATTTTTGGCCAAGTCGTAGAGGCTGGTAGGGCAAAGGTCAGATTGCAATGATGACTGAACGAGGAGGAAAGGGAGGCAGTGAAATGGAGAAGAGAAATGTGACAGAACCTTAAAGAGAACGACAAAGGTCTCAAGTCAGAAACAGAAGAGAAGCTGATGTGACTGGGCACAGTGGAACAGCGAGTGGGTGGAGATGGGACTGGGACAGGACAGGGCATCATGAACCTGCGATGGGGCAGGGACAGAAGGACAGGGCATCATGAGCCTGCGATGGGGCAGGGACAGAAGGACAGGGCAACATGAGCCTGCGATGGGGCAGGGACAGAAGGACAGGGCAACATGAGCCTGCGATGGGGCAGGGACAGAAGGACAGGGCAACATGAGCCTGCGATGGGGCAGGGACAGAAGGACAGGGCAACATGAGCCTGTGATGGGGCAGGGACAGAAGGACAGGGCAACATGAGCCTGTGATGGGGCAGGGACAGAAGGACAGGGCAACATGAGCCTGTGATGGGGCTGGGCTTTATGTTGAATGAGACAGGAAATAATTGGAGGGTGTTTAGTTTGGGTGTTTTAGTTTAGTTTTAGTTTGGATGATTTAATTTTCTGTTGAAAATAATTTACTTGGACCAAATTTTAGGACAAAGAAGTGAAGTTAGTGCGGATGAGTTATCAGGTTATTATAAAAAATTGAGTAGACAACCGTCTACTTGGGTTTTACTCCAACTATATATTTTTCCAATTAAACTCATAAATACTATGTTAAACAAACATAAGGATGTAGTTTTTCATATTTTAGGTTATTCTCTTTGTTTTTTTTTTTTAATTTTTTTATTAAATCATAACTGTATACAATGATATGATTATGGGGCATCATACACTCACTTCATATACCATTTGACACATTTTTATCACAGTGGTTAACATAGCCTTTCCGGCGTTATCTCAGTTACTGTGCCAAAACATTTACATTCTACATTTACCAAGTTTCGCAAATACCCCTGTAATATGCACCACAGGTGTGATCCCACCGATCCCCCTCCCTCTACCCACCCATCCCCCTTTCCCACTTCCCCCTATTGTTAAGTTGTAGCTGGGTTATAGCTTTCATGTGAGAGTCCCAAATTAGTTTCATAGTAGGGCTGTGTACATTGGGTATTTTTTCTTCCATTCTTGGGATACTTTACTAAGAAGAATATGTTCCAGCTCCATCCATGTAAACATGAAAGAGGTAAAGTCTCCATCTTTCTTTAAAGCTGCATAGTATTCCATGGTATACATATACCACAATTTATTAATCCATTCGTGGATCGATGGGCACTTGGGCTTTTTCCATGACTTAGCAATTATGAATTGGGCTGCAATAAACATTCTGGTACAAATATCTTTGTTATGTTGTGATTTTTGGTCTTCTGGGTATATGCCCAGCAGAGGAATTACAGGATTGAATGGCAGATCTATTTTTAGATCTCTGAGTGTTCTCCATATATCTTTCCAAAAGGAATGTATTAATTTGCATTCCCACCAGCAGTGCAGAAGTGTTCCCTTTTCTCCGCATCCACGCCAACATCTCTGGTCTTGAGATTTTGTGATATAGGCTAGTCTCATTGGAGTTAGATGATATCTCAAAGTAGTTTTGATTTGCATTTCTCTGATGATTAAAGATGATGAGCATTTTTTCATATGTCTGAAGGCCGTGCGCCTGTCTTCTTCAGAGAAGTTTCTCTTCAAATCCCTTGCCCAGCCTGCGATGGGATCCCTTGTTTTTTTCTTGCTGATGCGTTTGAGTTCTCTGTGGATTCTGGTTATTAAACCTTTGTCAGAGTTATACCCTGCAAATATCTTCTCCCATTCTGAGGGCTGTCTGCTTGCTCTGCTTACTGTGTTCTTAGCTGTGCAGAACCTTTTTAGTTTGATCAAGTCCCAGTAGTGTATTTTTGAAGCTGCTTCAATTGCCGGGGGGGGGTTCTCCTCATGAAATACTCACCCAGACCAATTTCTTCAAGGGTTTTCCCTGCATTCTCCTCTAGTATTTTTATAGTTTTATGTCTTAAGTTTAAATCTTTAATCCAATGAGAGTCTATCTTAGTTAATGGTGAAAGGTGTGGGTCCAATTTCAGTCTTCTGCAGGTTGCCAGCCAGTTCACCCAGCACCATTTGTTAAATAGGGAATCTTTTCCCCACTGAATGTTTTTAATTGGCTTGTCAAAAATCAAATAGTGGTAAGTAGCTGGATTCATCTCTTGGTTCTCTATTCTATTCCAGATATCTACTTCTCTGTTTTTGTGCCAATACCATGCTGTTTTGATCACTATTGATTTGTAGGAAAGTCTGAGGTCTGGTAGTGTGATTCCTCCTGTTTTGTTTTTATTTCTGAGTAATGTCTTGGCTATTCGAGGTTTTTTCTGATTCCATATAAAACGAAGTAATGTTTTTTCAAGATCTTTAAAATATGACAGTGGAGCTTTAATAGGGAGTGCGTTGAAATTATATATTGCTTTGGGTAGTATGGACATTTTGATAATGTTGATTCTTCCTAGCCATGAGCATGGTATGTTTTTCCATTTGTTAACATTTTCAGCTATAGGTTATTCTCTTTGGAGAGATTTCCTGAATTAAGATGGCTGAATAAAAGAGAATTTGTTTTTCCTTGAAAGGTAGCCTGTAATAGCACTGTTCACAATAGCCAACAGATGGAAAAAACCTGCATGTCCATTGTGGATGAATGGATAAACCGAGTGTGGGTCATACATGCAATGAAATGAAATATTATTCAGCCATAAAAAGCAATGAAGTATTGATACAGGACACAAGGTAGTAACCCTCCAAGCCATTTTGCTAAGTAAAAAGAGCCAGACACCAAAGAGCATGTCTTGTATGGTTTCTTTTATATGAGCCCCCTAGGTGAATGCACAGGGCCAGAGAGCAGACTGAGAGCTGCTCAGGGAACTGGTGGGAGGGAGTGTAAGGAATGACCATTCAATGGATGCTTTTTTCTTTCCTGCAAGATAAAAATGTTTTGAACTCAACATACAATATAGGAGGCACCTATATTGCCAATATAGGTGGCTACCAGCACCTGCCACAGCACCCTGCTATTTTTGAGACGGGGTCTTGCTCTTGCTCAGGCTGGTCTCGAACTCGTGAGCTCAAGCAATCCACCCACCTCAGCCTCCCAGAGTGCTAGAATTACAGGTGCTAGCTACCGCACCTGGCTTATTTCTCAATTTTGAGAAAGCTTGTGGTACTAATGTCACTAGTGCTTTCCAAAATGGTGTTAGCAATTTACCCTAGTGCCAGCAAGGAATGATAGTTCCAGTTTCTCTGTATTCTGACGGCATTGTGTTTACAAATAACACTTCAGTTAAAAATTCTTTGATTATTTGTATCTCAGACAAATTTCCTCTTCCAAGAATTATCACTTTCTGTCTGTTATTTATTAACCTATTGATATCAGATGCTTATTTTACCATTTTTTACGTGCTTTGTAAAAGAAACATATCATCTTTTCTGTTCATTACACTTAGGTTTTCTCAGTCTGCCTTTTTAAAACCTATTTTTTTTTACATTTTTATAACATCGTGCCTATTTGTCTTTTTCCATTGTGATTTCTTCTTTTATCTCTAGACTGAGCAATTCATACTTTTCAAAAGGTCTAATAAATATTCCATTGCATTTTGGGGGGCTTTTTATGGTTTGTTCCATCAGAAATTTGTTTTCAACAGTTAAAAATTCTTTATAAGTTTTCCTATAGGCAAATGAGAAGTTCAAATTTCTTGTTCTTACAAGAACATTATAATTTTGAGCATAAAATTGAGCACTATGCAGATCACTTTTTAAAAAAGAACATCTTAAAACAATAAATAAAAAAGAGTATCTTGGACTTTAATGATAAAATATTATTATTATTTTGAGACAGGTCTCACTTTGCTACCCAGGTTAGAGTACAGTGGCATCATCATAGCTCACTGCAACCTCAAGTTCCTGGGCTCAAGAGATCCTTCTGCCTCGGCCTCCTAAGTAGTTGGACTACAAGTGTGTGCCATCATGACTGGCTAATTTTTCTATTTTTTTGTAGAGACAGGCCTCCCTCTTGCTCAGGCTGGTCAAATTCCTGGCCTCCAGTGATCCTCCCACCTCAACCTCTGTAAGTGCTAGGATTACAGGTATGAGCCACTGTACCTGGCAAAATATATATTTTTTCTTTTTTTTTTTTTTTTATTAAATCATAGCTGTGTACATTGATATGATCATGGGGCATCATTCACTAGCTTCACAGACCGTTTACCAAGTTTCACATGTACCCTTGTAAGATGCACCGCTTGTGTAATCCCACCAATCCCCTTCCCTCTACCCCCTCCCGCCTCCCTCCCCTCCCTTTCTTCCTTCCCCCTATTCTAAGGTTGTAACTGCATTATAGCTTTCATGCGAAAACCCTAAATTAGTTTCATAATAGGGCTGAGTACATTGGGTACTTTTTCTTCCATTCTTGAGATACTTTACTAAGAAGAATATGTTCCAGCTCCATCCATGTAAACATGAAAGAGGTAAAGTCTCCATCTTTCTTTAAGGCTGCATAATATTCCATGGTGTACATATACCACAATTTATTAATCCATTCGCTGATGGATGGGCACTTGGGCTTCTTCCATAACTTAGCAATTATGAATTGGGCTGCAATAAACATTCTGGTACAAATATCTTTGTTATGATGTGATTTTTGGCCTTCTGGGTATATGCCCAGTAGAGGGATTACAGGATTGAATGGCAGATCTATTTTTAGATCTCTAAGTTTTATTATGTACATTTCTGCTATAGGTTGAATTGTGTCTCCTTAAAATTCGTATACTGAACTTCTCACCCACAGAACCTCAGAATGATGTCTTATTTAGATAGACGATCATTGCAGATGTCATTATAATAGTTAAGATGAGTGCATACTGAAATGAGTGCCCCTCATCTAACATGACCAACTGATCCCTTTATAAAAGGGGACATTTGGACACAGACACGCACAGAGAGAAGAATACTCATTGAAGACTGGAGTTACGCTGCCACAAGGCAAGAAACTACCAGAAAATTGGAGAAAGACCTGGAACGGATCCTTCTCTAGCTCCTCAGAGGATGCATAGCTCTACTGTCACCTTGACCTCAAACTTCTGGCCACTACAACTGTGAGATAATAAATGTATGTTGTTTAAGCTACACAGGTTGTGGTACTTTGTTACAGTTACCCCAGCAAACTTACATGCATACACATGGACCAACTAATACAGTCATATACTCCATAAACCTATAGATCTTTCCCGGCATAAGCAAAGCAAATTTACAAAATACATACATTTGAAATTATAAGCTCAAGTTTGAAGTGAACTCCATCAAGCTAATGTGACAGGCAGTGTCAGCTGGCTGCACCTAGCCCATGGCTCCCGATAGGAGTATGTTCCCCTTACTAACTTGTGGGGGTATGATCCTCCCACCTTTTCTCTATCCCAGACCTGCCTTCATACAACATTCATGACATCATCAGTCCTTAGTCAGCATGCTCAGTTTCCCCCTGTTTACTTTTCTGTAATTCTCCATAATTCTCAAACATGGCTATAAACACAGGCCTTGAAATCATGCCGTAGTCCCTGGTTACAGGGTAGTCATGTAAATCGTCCAGGCTATGCTTGTGTTCATTTATTTCTGATGATCATTAAAATGAAAACACAAAGTAAAAAATTCCCGTAGGAACCTTGCGGACCCCTAAGAACACAGCACGAATTAGCAAGCATTCAGAAACCCCAATCTGGGAAAAGTTCAGTCCTTCTGACCCTCTCTGGGGAGGTTTCCCCTGGGAACGGCTGTCTCATCTCCTTTTCAGTTAATGAACCAGACTGATTTTCTGGTGTCCTCACTGTGGCTGTCTTTTTTGTGTCATGGTTGGCTCTTTCAAGTCCTGTTTCCCTCCCAGAGAGTCCTGAAGATGCTGTGATTTCTGATTCAAAGGCAGCTTCCTTGTTGCCATTGGGCCCTAAAAATGGTAACTGTGAATAGGGTTGAATACAGTGTTCTCATGAGCTAGTGCAAAGGCTTTTTATTTTAATCAGTTCAGACAAGGCTGTGAGCTGGAAACAAACCAAAGGCCAACAGGAAAAGATGGATTCACATAAGCATTTACTGAAAAAAAAAAAAAAAAAAAATCCCAGCAATGTAAATCTAGATGGCTGTGGTCTTACTTCCCAAAACACCCAAGTAGGAACAGGAAAGCCAGCAAACCACTTGTCATGCTCTGTAATTTGGGAGAGGAGAGGAGACCCAGATTTCACAGGGGTTGGACACCTTTGCTCCATGATATTGTACGCACATTCTTGTCTTCAAATTTATGGGAAAACTAGCACTACTCTAAAATACGTACAAAATTTTGCCCTAAATTGGATAAAAAAAGACAACTTTATTTTAGGTTTCTTGGAGAAATAAGTTGTCACAATTATTGAAACATTCTGAGTTAATCTCAGCAGTGCTTGCTAATGTGAGAAGCACCGTGAGACCTGCTGACTTCCTGCTTTGTCAGGGCCACATCCTGGGACAGGAGGAGAGAAGTGAGGTCTGCCAGCCTGAGAATTCTCAGCCCATCACTTCCCAAGGCAGCTTTGAAATCAAGCTGATGCAGACATTCTGAGAGACCGGGCAGAAGGTATGGCGTGGGGAGAGAAATCTAATCTGAATTCCAGAAGACGTTAGATACACAAATGATTCTATTTTCTTAGCTCTTGTTTTTACACATGTAGCTTGAAGAAATTGACCTACTTTACAGGAGACTGTAGAGTTGACATTAATTGAAGGAAAATACATAAAGTGATCCTGCCTGAGAGACATTCACAGATACGTGTATGTTCATACTCAAACACAAATATTAGGTAGAACCACTCGAAATGGCTCACATCGTCATTTTCGACCTATAAAAAGGGCCATTTCATATAGTTTGACCTAATATGTATGTAAAGAATCACAGGCAGTAGCAGGAAAATGAGGAGCAGTCCCTCTTTGGGTTAAATAAAGGACGCAGGATGCTTAAAGTAGAAGCATCCGTACTTCAAGACAGGAGGGAGGGTACCGTAAAACACACAGACGGGCCAGACCCAGGGCTCACGCCTGTAATCCTCACACGAAAGAAAGTCCAAGGTAGAGGATCTCTTGAGGTCTGGAGTTTGAAACCAGCCTTGGTAATATAGCAAGATCCTTTAAAAAAAAAAAAAAAAGGCTCAGAGCCTTTCAGGAGTTAGGGTGTTGGCCACATCCACCGGGGCTGGCAGGTTTGAACCCAGCCCGGCCTGCTAAACAACAATGACAACTACAAAAAAAAGATAGCCAGCCACTGTGGTGGGTGCCTATAGTCCCAGCTACTCAGGAGGCTGAGGCAAGAGAACTGCTTAAGCCCAAGAGTTTGAGGTTGCTGTGAGCTGTGATGCCACAGCACTCTACTGAGGGTGACATAGTGAGATTCTGTCACACACACACACACACACACACACACACACACACACACACACACACACACACAAAAGGAAGCAAAGAAAAGAAAAAAGAAAAAAAAATAGCCAGGAATGTAGCACATGCCTGCATTCCCACCTACTCAGGAGGCTGAGGAAAGAGGATGAGTTGAGCCCAGGAGTAGAAGGTACAGTGAGCTAGGAGGATGCCACTGCACTCTAACCCCAACAACAGAGTAAAACCCTGTCTCAAAAACAAAAACAAACAAAAACAAAAGCCAACATATAGGTGGTGCAGTGGGACAAGAGAAAAATGGAAGGATGGGAGAACAGTGGCGTGCCTGGCCTCAGTGCATGTTTCAGAAAGGTTGCAGCATGAGCTGGGTGTGGTGTCTCACTCCCTTGTTCCAGCTACTCGGGAGATGGATGCAGGAGGGTCACTGGAGACCAGGCTTTCGAGCCCAACCTGGGCAACATAGCACATAGAGAGACTCTATCTCTTACACAAATTAAACAGTTGAAAAGGGCACATCTAACATCAGCTTTTCAAAAAAAGTAATTTGTGAGCTGGAAAAAATACTTTGTAGGGCAAATTAAAAATACATCTTAATTGTGTCTTGATATTTATTTATTTATTTTTACTTCATTAAATCGTCAGGTTGTATTTATGTCCATGCTTGTTGATGCCAGGATGTGACTCATAATATTTCGCTTGTCAGCCCTTATTTGCTATCACAATGGAACGGGTTAGCCCTGAGACATGTAAGATTATAGTTGTTTTTCACCTTTTCAGACTGGTAATGAGCAATGTTCTATCCATTTGCCACCCCCTCGTTTAGTCTCCTGGAAATGACTTGCCACCCCCAGGTTTTATCTCTTGATTAATGGGTTAGATCTTGACTTTTTAACTAGGTGAGTTTCCTGCCCTGTGGCTTCATGGATCCCTGTGGCTTTGTCCCATGAGGAGACTGGGTGACCACTGATAGGAACTGGGTCAAAATGGTGAGGACTCAGATCAGGAGTGGTTAATTTATGGCAGCCAGCAGGCCTGGAATGAGGTCAGAAGATCAGCGTAGGAGCTATTTTGGAGTCTCATCTTTGGAGCTTAGAAAAAGAAAAGCTGAAAAAAATATATATAGTGTCGTAGCTGCTAGGATGGGGCATGAACTATTGGGGGGAGAACTCAAGGTGGTCATGCCTATTTCCATTAAATTATCAGTTCTTCTAGAATTATGAGTACAGGGAAATTCTCCAACAGTTTAGCAAATATAGAAATGTCATCAAGTTTTCCAGCAGACAAGCACGGACCCAATGCATTGCTCAATGTCTGTATGGTAAAATTATATGGTGTGGTGCATGTGAAAGGGGAAAAGCCATAAGTGGAGGACATCCTATCCCAAAGTAGAGTGGTGCCAGTTTCACTTGGTAACACCACTGTGGCTTCCAGTAACCTAAAGAAAAATATTATCTTAAACTGGTTCCCTAATGGGCTGCATTTTCTTCAAAACAGAAACAGTGAAATGTCTGACTCAGTAAGGATATTCTAACGGGATTCTGATAAAATTATTCTGCTGCTGCTGCTTCTTCTTCTTCCTCTTCTTCTTCTTTTTTTAGACACAGAGGCTCACTTTGTCGCCCTTGGTAGAGTGCCGTGGCGTCACAGCTCACAGCAGCCTCCAACTCCTGGGCCTAGGAGATTCTCCTACTTCAGCCTCCCGAGTAGCGGGGACTACAGGCACCCATCAACAGTGCCTGGCTATTTTTTGTTGCAGTTTGGCCGGGGCCAGTTTTGAACCCACCACCCTCAGTATATGGGGCCAGTGTCCTACCCACTGAGCCACAGGCGCTGCCCTATTTTGCTTGTTCTTAATCCCATGTTTTCTCCTGGTTGGATCATTGCTGGTTGTTTTACAGGGGTCTGAGTAACAAGAACCTCTTTATTTTGATTTTGATTTTTTTTTTTTCTGCCCAAGGGTTGAGAACTCTGCCCCAGTAATTATTTACAACAGGTTTGCCCAAAGGCTGATTAGAAGTGCTGTGTGAAAATAACGCACGTCCAATATGAATCAGTGTCTGTGCTGGGATGTTACTGTTGATCTGGACAAATCTGACTGTTCTACAAGACAAAGTAGGTAGTTGTAAAGACATAGCCAATTTCAGAATTATGTAACAAACACACACTCTGTTTCTAAGATATTCATTTGTTGAATGCTTAAGAGTGAATCAGTAAGTGAAAAGTGTTGGAGTAGCACCTTACGAGACAATCACACAAGCCTGGGACAACCCTTCTTTTCTTCTAGCTTGGTCCTGGAGGCCAATTGTTGTTTGCTGGAAAAGGGCAGCAAAATATGCCACCCCAAATATGCCACTTTGGCATGAAGATTATTATGAGCTAAAGGCCATTGAGAAAAAGTAAATAACAAGAAAAGCTCTCTGCCCTCCCCCTATTAAGTGGGAATATAAATTTGTCAAGATATTCCCCTTCCCTCTCTACCAGAAAAGACAGAAGTTAATCCCCAGAGATCACTCTAGACCTTTAGCAGCCTGGAAACTGTAGGGGAACCATCTGAATATCAAACAGGACTAACTATCCCTTATCTACCCTCATCTTCCCCTTTTACCTTCCCACAATTTGCCACCTAGAAACTCAAAGTCTTTTTCCTTTGTTCTGTCACCTCTCTACAAATTAATTGCTGTTTTGGGAAGATAATACCTAAGTCCAAGCTGTAACCAGCCTTTGAGTCTCGCTTTCCTGAGTCCTCCCTCGAGTAAACTCCACGCACAAGTTAACACACTTCTGTATGTCTTTCCCTTGTTAATCTTCTGTCAGTCCAGTTTACAGGGCCCCCGCTAGAGAAACTAGGAGGCCAGAGGGAGACATGTTTTTTCCTCCCCTACCCTGACCTGGGACTCTTGAAGCAAACAAATTATTGATTTTCCAGTATCTGTTGTTAACAACAAGCTAAAGTGAATTGGCTGATTTTGTCTCAAGCTGGGTCAATGGTAAACACTTCATTTACCTGTTGATATATTTGCCCCTTTGACTTTTAATCTCAAGTTCTTTTTATGGTATGCCCTTCCCACCAAACTCTTTGAATTTCAGTTTCCTTATCCATAACAAGGGAATGATAATAATAAAATCTAGTTAAGCACTGTTACAGAATTAAACAAGATTATTTAGCCAAGTTAGTAAATATGCCTTAGCTATTGTCACCATCATCCTTCTTACATAATTTCTCTATGTTGTGGATGTGTGTAACACAGCACAGTTGTTTAGGGACAAATTAACCACTAAGAAAATTCCTTAGTATAGAAGTGATTGATTGAAGGAATATAGTTTTGGGGACTGTTGACTTTGAATGCACCTCCCTCTTTGGACATCTTCCACTGTCCTTTATATTCTCTCTCTCTTTTTTTTTTTTTTTTTATTAAATCATAGCTGTGTACATTAATGCAATCATGGGGTACCATGTGCTGGTTTTATAGACCGTTTGAAATACTTTCCTCAAACTGGTTAACATAGTCTTCACTTCTTTCTTAGTTATTGTGTTAAGACATTTATATTCTACACTTAGTAGATTTAAAATGTACCCTTGTAAAATGCACCATAGATGGGGTCCCACCAATTACCCTCCCTCCACCCATCCTCCCCCTTCTCTCCCCTCCCCCTCCTCTTTCCCCTTCTTCTTGAGCTGTAGTTGGGTTACAGCTTTCATATGGAAGTGCGAGTGCTTATAAATTGGTTTCATATTACGGCTGAGTACATTGGATACTTTTTCTTCCGTTCTTGAGATACTTTGCTAAGAAGAATATGTTCCAGCTCCATCCATGTAAACATAAAAGAGGTAAAGTCTCCATCTTTTTTAAGGCTGCATAATATTCCATGGTGTACATATACCACAATTTATTAATCCATTTGTGGGTTGATGGGCACTTGGGCTTCTTCCACAACTTAACAATTATGAATTGGGCTGCGATAAACATTCTGGTGCAAATATCTTTGCTGTAAAGTGATTTTTGGTCTTCTGGGTATATACCTAGTAGAGGAATTATAGGATCGAATGGCAGGTCTATTTTTAGATCCCTAAGTGATCTCCAAACCTCTTTCTAAAATCAACATATTAGTTTGCATTCCCACCAGCAGTGCAGAAGTGTTCCCTTTTCTCCACATCCATGCCAACATCTATGGTCGTGGGATTTTGTGATGTGGGCTAATCTTACTTGACTTAGATGATATCTCAAAGGGGTTTTGATTTGCATTTCTCTGATGATTAAGGATGATGAGCATTTTTTCATGTGTCTGTAAGCCATGCGTCTGTCTTCTTCAGAAAAGTTTCTATTCAAGGACCCACACCTTCCACTATTAACAAAGATGGACTCTCACTGGATAAAAATTTAAACTTAAGACATGAAACTAAAAAATACTAGAAGAAAGTGCAGGGAAAACATTTGAAGAAATCGGTCTAGGAGAATACCTTATGAGGAGGACCTCCTGGGCAATTGAAGCAACACCAAAAATACATTACTGGGATCTGAGCAAAATAAAAAGCTTCTGCACAGCCAAGAACACAGGACGTAAAGCAAACAGACAAACTTCAGAATGGGAGAAGATATTTTCAGGTTCTCCGACAAAGGTTTGATAACCAGAATCCACAGAGAACTCAAACATATTAGCAGGAAAAGAACAAGTGTCCTTTATATTTTAACAGGAGGATTGGCTGGCCCTCACACAGGCTGTGAGGCTGCTACATAGTATTTTAGGGGAGTAAAGGATTTGCAGGGTATATGCTGTGCCTGCAGCCCCCTTTCCAGGAGTGCCTTGTCATGCCCTGGTTACTTACATACTTCTATTGACCACCATAGCATCATCCTGGCCACCTAGTTTATTCAAGACCCTTCACCCAAAGGTGAACATTTATCAGCTTGCCAGAACTTGACACAGGAGGGGCAATTCTATATTAGAGAGTATCTAAGTTGAATGAATCAGATCCTTTGTCTTAGAATACATCACTTACACACACACACACACACACACACACACACAGAGGAGGAGGCAGCAGAGAGGCTGAAAACTCCACAAGAAGGAAGGTAACAAGCAGGGCACTTAGAGGCGGCAGAAGCCATAAATAGAGAGAAACTATAAATGAAGAACTGGGAGAGACAGGGGTTAGTTTAGGTAGCAATGAGTTACACAGGAGAAAAGAAACAGAAGAACAGAAGCTTGAGTTGGGCAGTGACCCTGGCTTGGTGCAACATCACCAGAGCTGCTGTTGGACCACTAGAATTGCTATGGAATTAAAGGGATTTTCAGTTCTCCAGAAATGCTGCCAAGATGATTGTAAATATGTGAAAGGTAATGGTGCCTCTATGAATTCCTTCAAATATATCCAGATAGTGAACATGTGGTCAATTTTGGGTTAAGTTGGCCTTTACAGGATACCTACATCCTGGTTTCTTATTTTTTCTCCTTTTTTTCTTTACTCCTTAGCCGGCTATAACCTGCCAACACGTGTGGGGCTCTGTGTCCCGGCATCCAGCAGCGCTTGTAGCTGACTGTGTGTTTCATGCTCCAGCCACCTTTCGAGATGGCCTTTCCTGTACCTTTACAGCGCCCCACGACACTGTGCGCGCTGAGGTGAAGGAGAAAGGCCAAAGAGGAGACTTCCAAGAATATGTCAAAAAAAGAAAGAACACGGTTTATCAGCTGGAACACACCTTGTTATCTCTGTGAACTGGCCACACATGCCATTTCCTCTACTCCAGTGTTCTTTGCTGTTTTCCCCCGTCCAAGTCCCTCACCCAGTCCCTGCAGAGCTAATCACAGTTCACAGCCTCATGTGAGTGTACCCAGGTGTACCCACCCCATCTGCCCTTAGCTCTTTATTATTTCTGTTGCCATCATTAGAATGTGATAAGAGAAATACTGCTCTGTAAAAAGCAATCTGTCAATTTATTTTCCCTTGTTTTGTGTCTAAAATAGACCTTCTCTTTTTTCCATGTCTTCTAAAATTTTAAGGGCTCTGGTTCATGTGTAATTGAGGTTTGATGAATACTAATTTTTGGTAATAACAACAGCAAGAATTAGTATTAATCTTAGTTGTTAAGAATATGGTTGGGTGTGGGGGGGAGGTGCCTGTCATCGCAGCTACGTGGGAGGCTGAGACAAGAGAGTCACTTGAGCCCAAGAGTTTGAGGTTACCACAAGCTATGACGCCAAGGTACTCTACGAAGGGTGACAAAGTGAGACTCTGTCTCAACAAAAAGGATAAGTAATTTGCCAAAATCTCACAGCTTTTAAGTCATGCCATCAAGATTAAATTCAGTGACTCTTTCCATCACATTGATGGTTAACATTTTCAGGTACCTTCTTGGGCAAGTCTCCTGCCTCCGCCTCCCAAGTAGCTGGGACTATAGGCGCCAGCCACAATGCCCAGCTATTTTTTGGTTGCAGCCATCATTGTTGTTTGGCAGGCCCGGGCTGGATTAGAACCCGCCAGCTCAGGTGTATGTGGCTGGCGCCTTAGCTGCTTGAGACACAGGCGCCGAGCCTCAGGTACCTTCTTATGTTGTGACATTCCATGTTTTAAGTACTATTGTTGCTTCAAGTGTGAAATACGAGTTTTTAACAATTGCATATTTTGAAAGTATTTTGCATATAGGAATTAAGATTTTTCTTCTTTAGTTTCAGCGTCCGTAGCACAGTGGTTTTTCCTAAAAAGATTTTTCTTCCTTAAATGGCTTTTAAGGAAACAATGCACTCATTTCTCTGCCTATAGTCTGCATGTGTGTGTGGTTCTGGAAAACCCAGTGGTGATTCAGACATGCAAAATCAATTTCAAAGCTTTTACTAAAGGTATGCGGTACCTCCATCCCCGCCCTAAGGGTGTGACTAAAATTCTTCTTATCATTTATGTGCTCATTCGGTGTAAGCCCCAAGTATTGTCTAGAGTTTAAGCCAGAGAACATGAGTCAGATTATTCAGTGGCTCCTTAAAATCTCATCAATTTAAAAGAGATTGTAAACAGCAGATTAATGTTAATAATACAATACTAATATTTAGATCACTAACATTTTAATTGAATTCTTACAATTTAAACTGTATTTGGATGTAGATGACTTTTTGTTTGATCCATTCAGCAACCAAGTAATTTTTCTTTTTTTTTTTTAGAGACAGAGTTTCACTTTACCGGCCTCAGTAGAGTGCTGTGGCATCACATGGCTCACAGCAACCTCAAACTCTTGGGTTTAAGTGATTCTCTTGCCTAAGCCTCCCAAGCAGCTGGGACTGCAGGCATCTGCCACAATGCCCAGCTATTTTTCTGTTGCAGTTTGGCCAGGGCGGGGTTTGAACCTGCCACCCTCGGTATATGGGGCCGGTGCCCTACTCACTGAGCCACAGGCGCTGCCCAGCAACCAAGTAATTTTTGAGCACAACTTCATAAAATCAAGAGTTAAAAAATAATTGTAAATAGCAGAAAGCTCACACAAAGTCAATTATGAATTGCAAGGAGGTTAGGTTCACAGAGAACACTTTTCAGATCATTAGAGAGAAATCTGTACAGCCTCTTCTCAATTAATTATATCCTGACAAGGGAATTGCTTGTGGTATATTTTGGTGTACTTGTTTTCTTGAGACTCAAACATGTGTATACCAAAAAGGCAATTGCATTTATATTGTGGAGCAAAGAACAGATAAATACACTTTATAACAAATAATCAAGGTTAGCCTGGTCTGGTCTGGGATGGGAGGGAGGTTATGCAGCTTACCTAGGTTACTCCCATTTGCCTTTTCTTTTCTTTTTTTGGGGGGGGAGGAGGGACAGAGTCTCACTATGTTGCCCTGGGTAGAGTGCTGTGGCATCACAGTTCGCAGTAACCTCAAACTCTTGGGCTTAAGCAACTCTCTTGCCTCAGTCTCCCAAGCAGCTGGGACTACAGGCACCTGCCACAATGCCTGGCTATTTTGGGGGTGTAGTTGTCATTGTTGTTTGTCAGGCCCGGGCTGGATTTGAACCCGCAAGCTCTTATGTATGGGGCTGGCACCCTCGCTGCTCAGCTACAGGCGCTGAGCCTACCATTTGCCTTTTCATATCTCTAATGCACTAATATCCTTAATCCCAGTCATCCTTTTTCTTTTTTTGAGACAGGATATTTCTCCATTGCGTGGGCAGTGGCTGGATCATAGCTCACTCTAACCTCAAATTCCTGGCTTGAGAGATCCTCCTGCCTCATCCACCCAAGTAGCTGGGGTTACAGGTGTGTGCCACCACAACCAGCTAATTTTTTATTTTCATAGAGACAGGGTCTCACTATGCTTCCCAGGCTGGTCTCAAACGCTTGACCTCAAATGATCCTCCCACCTCAGCCTCCACAGTGCTGGGATTAGAGGTGTGGGAGATGTGAGTCACTGCGCCTGCCAAAAAATCATCTTTATATCATGGCATTTCAATACAGAACAGAGCTTTTCACAAGTAACTGGCAACTCAGCGGTTCAATATTAATTTCAACTAAGAAACACACTATTTAGCAAAAGTATGATTATTAGAGAATCATATCCAATTATATATATGTATATATATATATATATATTTTTTTTTTGGAGACAGAGTCTCATTCTGATGCTAGGGCTAGAGTGCCGTGGAGTCATAGCCCACAGCAACCTCAAACTCTTGGGCTCAAGTGATTTTCTTGCCTCAGCCTCCCAAGTACCTGGGACTACAGGGGCCTCATAATGACGCCCAGCTATTTTTAGAGATGGGGGTCTCTCTCTTGCTTAGGCTGGTCTCAAACTCCTGAGCTCAAGCAATCTTCTTACCTTGGCCTCTCAGAGTGCTAGGATTACAGCATCAGCCACCTGGCCTGGCCACCTATATATTCTTTCCCACTGAGAGACATGCATGTAATAAATACAATCACAAGCAGAAATTTTCTTTGTTTGAAGACAGATTACAGGGCCATGGATGACTTTAAAGGTTGGTTCTCTGGCCTGGTCGTTACTACCCTTTTCCCCGAAAATAAGATAGTGTCTTATTTTAAGGTGTGCTCCCAAAGATGCGCTAGGTCTTATTTTCAGGGGACGTCTTATCTTTCCTGTAAGGAGATCTTATTTTCGGAGGATGTCTTATTTTCGGGGAAACAGGGTATTTCCCCCTTCACAGACCAGACATCCCAGGCAAAAATGTTAGATGTTAGGGCAGACAAATGTGTCTATATTTGAATCCTTACTCTTTGATAAAATTATATGAAAGAAATAAAAATTACAAAATGCTATAAAAAACAAGAGAATGAGAGGGTTCATTATCACTTAAGAGACATCAATAAATTCCAAAAATTAGCAAAATGGTAATACCAGTGTTTCAATATTTTGTAAAAGTTTATGTTTAAAACTGTTTTTTAATTTCATTTAAAATTATTTTTAGAGACAGGTCTTGCTATGTCACCCAGGCTGGATTACAGTGGTATGGTCATAAGTCACTGCAGCCTTCAATTCCTGGGCTCAGGTGATCCGCTGCCTCAGCTTCTGGAGTAGCTAGGACTACAGATGTGCACCACTGACCCAGCTAGTTTTTTAAATTTGTTATAGAGACAATGTCTTTCACTATGTTGCCCAGGCTACTCTCAAAGTGTGGCTTCAACCAGTCTTCCCACGTTGCCTTCCCCCAAACTCTGGGATTACGGGCATGAGCCACTATGCCCACTTCCGGTCTTTTATTTTTAAAAACATGTTCAGAGTTGATAACATGATAAATTGAGATTAAGTAATTTATGCACTTCAAATAAAAAGTATGAAGGTATTACAGAATATCACATTTATAAATATTTGTGAATTATATTTCTAAAATAAATTATCCAAATAAATGTTAAAGTATTATTAAAATAATATAAAACTATATAAAATGAAGAAAATGTAATCAGTTATAAAAAATAAACAATAAAATAATATTGTTAGGAGGGGGGAGGATGGGTGGAGGGAGAGTAATTGATGGGACCACACCTACAGGGCATCTTACAAGGGTACATGTGAAATTTACTAAATGTAGACTATAAATGTCTTAACATTTATAAAGAAAATGCCATGAAGGCTATGTTAACCAGTTTGATGAAAATATTTCAAATTGTATATAAAACCAATGCATGGTGCCCCATGATTGCATTAATGTACACAGCTGTAATTTAATAAAAAAAAAATAATAATATTGTTAGATAATTCTTAACAGCTCCATCCTGTGGCTGGTCTGAAGGCAGTGAGTTATCTCACTTGATTGTTCAGTCGGTTACAGATGGAACTCCTTGTTTTCCTCTTTCCCCCCTTCTCTCTATTGCACTTGACTGCTCTTAAAAAACAAAAATTGCTTTGAAAGTTTTATTCCCGACTCTTGAAAAATGATAAATTTTTCAGTGCTGAGAAAGCTCTTTCTGACTCTACATTACTTTGAGAAAAGTTGAGGAGAGAACTATACTCTAACTCTAAATACTTTCCTCTAACACTTTCATCTTAAAATAACTCTGCGATTTATTTCATAATTTGAAGGTACCTTTTAAATTAACCTATCCCAATGGGGGCTGAGATCTTTGCACTGGAGTTGCTCTTTCAAAGAATGTTGCGTTCAATTCCATAGTCTTTGTTTCATCCACAGGTGAAGATTTCCTATGCAGAATTTCCTCCCTTAATTTCCTTTTTTTTTATAATTATTTTTATTTTTATTATTTTTATTTTTTTTTTGTGGTTTTTGGCTGGGGCTGGGTTTGAACCCACCACCTCTGGCATATAGGACCGGTGCCCTACTCCTTGAGCTACAGGCTCTGCCCTCCTCCCTTAATTTCAATCCTCTCCTGTTCATATCCTATATTTTGGGAAAAAATCCTCCACTTTGCTGTCATAACTCAAAATTATAATTATAATATTAATTAATTGTGGAGGTCAGTCACGAGAAATAATAATAATGACATGCTGAGTGTTTTAAATGATTTACATTTTAGTTCTTCAAATGGTGGTGTGCCTCCACCCCCGTCACCTGACTAGACTCTAGTGATGGAGTAATGGTGTAGTACATGGGTCCAAAATCATTAATTTAATTTGGATATGGAAAATTACTTTGGGAACAAATGAAACATCAAGATGAATGTCTCAGTTTTTACTAGTTGTGCAATGTGCTAGTCTCGCCAAGGGGACAGCACTGTGAAGTCAGCCAGAAACTGGCAGGCGTAGGACTTTCCAGAATGTGTAAACCAGTTACCATTGGAGGAAGAATGGGTCAAATTTAACACCTTGCTTGTTCAGATTCATGAGTTTGCATATTTGTACAATAGGAGGGCCAGTCCACCCAATCATTTATGTTCGCCAATGTTTTGGAAAGTTGGGAAAGACTTTGGTTTTGGAAAATATTAACACATATCCTCAATGGTGCTTTACTGGGCAAATGGCTCAATCCCTACATCTGGACTATATTATCCTGTTTAGGGATGGATTGAGGAATAAAACGGTCCTGGCAGCAAGGTGATTAGATGGATTCCCACATTGAGGCAAACCATTATTAATATTGAAGGTCTTTGTGCCCTGACTTGTTGGGAAAATTCTTCCTACTCCTATAGTCCTGCCACCTGGGTGTCTGGGACAGACTTCCTAAGGTTTTTGGCCATTCTCTAGTAAATTAGAATGAAAATACAAGTGTCTGGCCCTTTGGAGGTTGCAGAATAGAAGCCACTTCCCTTCTAAACCACATTCTTTCCTTTCCTCCTTCCTTCTTATTCCCTCCCTCTCTCCCTTTCAGGTCAGAAGACAAATTACAAGCTTCCTGTTGCACAGCCAGTTTTAGAGACAAAATCCTCAAAAATGCAAAACTAATATTCTACACTTCAGGTCCTTAAGCAAGGGAGGAAGTCTTTGTTTTCACCCATAGACATTTACTTTGGACAAAAGAATGTGCTATACTCACTCTGTCCTTGAACAAAAAGTACAGTGCAAATAAAGTAGGGATAAGAAATAAATCCTGTGCCAACGCTTTGCCCCTATAAAAGCAGAACAGGAAGGTGGCGATCCAAATTATCTCCTTCCAAAACCTGACCCCCAAATGAAGGTCTCTGCAGCCCCCGTCCCCAGCAGCAGAGGCAAGGTCATGTGTACTGATGCTGTTCCCGAATCTCCCTCTCTGCTGGGGGCTACCAGTCCCCTCGCACACACTTCCAGAGCACCAGAGCCCCTAAACCAAAGCAGAATGGAATTGCTTCCTGCACAGGTATCAGGCCCCTCCTCTGGCTGTTTTCCTAATTTAGCAAGTTGTTTCCCCATTTAATGGTCTTCGTTTCCTGCTTTCTTTCTAGCACTATTTGAAAACACTTTATCAGCTTCCCTGGAGATGCACAAAGCATCCACAGAGGGATCTCCAGCACGTGTGGGATTTCTTGGTCTAGAGGCAAATGGCCAACTCGGTGCTGAAACTTTAGACTCCATGAAGCAGCCAAGATGTGGAGCTCCTGAGGTAGTGAAGTCTAATTGTTTCCCTAAGAAGATGAAGTGGCTCACTGATAGGTTGATATTTAGGTAAAAATGTTGCTCAACTTTTTTCTCTGCACAGTTTATATTGTAATATTGCTATAGTTGGCAGAATCAGCTTTGTCAGATTACATATTTATGTGTGAATAAGTAGTTTGGATGCTGGTTGCGATAGCTCACATCTGTGATCCTGGCACTCTGGTGGGGGCCAAGGCGGGTGGAACACTCAAACTCAGGAGCTCCAGACCAGCCTGAGCCAGAGCAAGATCTCATCTCTAAAAATAGGCATTGTGGCAGGTGCCTGTAGTCCCAGCTACTTGGGAGGCTGAGGCAAGAGAACCACCTGGTCCCAAGAGTTTGAGGTGCCAAGAGCTGTGACACCAGGGCACAAGGTGGGACTCTGTCTCAAAAATAAAAAAAGATAATAAAATAAAATAAGTAGTAGTTTGGAGTATACACAGTGTCTTGCATCCTAGTTAAGAGGCTGTGATTCTAATTCCAGCCCCAAGTTTACCTCTTTGTGTAATTTTGAGGAAGTTTCTCAATGTCTTTTCCCATGTAATATAAAAGAATTAGGCTAGTTGATCAGTGCAGGTCTTTGGGGGATCTATGAATCTATATTATTCCTAAGTCATATGCTGTATATTCCTGCCCAGGTTTTTATCTCTGTTACTTGAATTCTGAGTCAGTAAATCTTTTCTAGGTAATTTATAATATCATAGAAAAAAATAAAAACTTTAAATTAAAAATATGATAGGGAATTAATGGTTTCATTTTTTTCTTGTGTAATAATTATCAATGAGAATTGAATTTTAAGGAATTATTAGTTGTGTCCTTACCAAAGTAGCTTCGTATAACTGATCATTTTCTAGAAAATTTGGGAAGCTCAGAAACAACAAATATTAATCCACATCATTGGGTGGAGTTGTCTCTTCTGAAGGAACTAAGGAAATTTCATCCCAAAATATAAATCCCTGATATAAGTAATATTTTGAATTGAAAACCAAGAAACACTGGGGGAAGCCTTCCCTCTATCTACATAAGCTGGACCTGGTTGATTAGAGGATCAAAGCAGGCGACTGATTCCCCTTGCCCATTCCCATTACCTCAAAATAGTTCAGGAATGGGAATCCGAAATGTAGGTGGACCTGGCTTAAAGCATTTGGGTCATAAACACCTGTCTCCCAGGTTAATCTACAAGTTGATCTATTTCTTCTCCAACCATTTCCTCCTCCGGAGCAAACTGTTTCTTCCCGGTACTCCTCAATTTACCCCCTCCCCTTTAAAATGCCGCTATAAAGGTATCTGAACTCCTTTGGAAAACTGGGTCATCACTCTGATTTCTCCCCGTGTACACGATAAATAAATCCTTCTCCTATTAATCTGCCTTAATTATGAGTTGATCTTTCAGTGAACTTTTGGGGTAAAGGGCAAGTTTCCCTTCACCCCTACACTTTCTCTAACAGCTCAAGTGAAGGATTAAGGCAAGAACTAATTCCAGCAAGAACTCTGTAGATAATCTCCCTGAACCTGTCTTTTCTCTCCTTTAGTTTATTCATTTGTTCATCCTTGCCACACATACTAATACAGTGTGTAATATGTGACAAGCATGGGGCTAATCTCAAGGGGTATAAAGATGAATACGAAACATTTTTGCACTCAACCTCGAGTACATCAGAAAGATATTTCTCTACCAGTGAATGTCTTTTAGGGTAGAATCTGATTGATTTAAACACTCCTGATGTGGCTGAATATTTTATATAGTGTACATACAACACATTGCGTGAAATGTTGGAAAAGGGAAACACAAGGATCTTTCCATATTAACATTTAATTTTACTCAAAAGGCAAATCAAAGGAAGCAATAGCTAATTGTCTCCTAGAATTTATGAACTTAAGGATTCTTTTACCTTTCTAGAGAATAGTTTCTTTTTTTTAAAATTTTTTATTATTATTATTATTTTTTTGTAGAGACAGAGTCTCACTTTACTGCCCTCGGTAGAGTGCCGTGGCATCACACGGCTCACAGCAACCTCCAGCTCTTGCGCTTATGTGATTCTCTTGCCTCAGCCTCCCGAGCAGCTGGGACTACAGGCGCCCGCCACAACGCCCGGCTATTTTTTTGTTGCAGTTCGGCTGGGGCTGGGTTTGAACCTGCCACCCTCGCGGCGCCCTACTCACTGAGTCACAAGTGCTGCCCAAGAATAGTTTCTTTTAGTGCCATGCCTCAGAACTCTAGCACCAACAATTCAGTCTTTTAGTACAACCACCAATTATTGGTGTGTAGCATAGGCTGAATGTTAGTTTATTACCTGTAGTCAATTATCTCTTTGTCTTGCACTTCAATGTAAATAAAAGACATTCAAATATTTTAAATTAAATGAAATTTTATACCTTTATTTAAAATTATGAATGTAGGCCAGGCAATGTGGCTCACACCTGTAATCCTAGCACTCAGGGAGGCGGAGGCAGGTGGATTGCTGAAACTCAGGAGATCAAGACCAGTTTAAGCAAAAAGGAGGCCCTGTCTCTACTGAAAAGAGAAGAAACAAAACAAAACAAAAAATTAGCCAGGTATGGTGGCAGGCACTTGTAGTTCCAGCTATTTGGGAGGCCCAGGCAAGAGGATCTTTGAGCCCAAGAGTTCGAGGTTGCTGTGAGCTAAGATAACGTCAAGGCACTCTACCCAGGGTGACAGAGTGAGACCCTGTTTCAATAAATAAACAAATAAACAAAATTAAATAATGCCTGATAGTAGTTTTTATGTCTCAGGTCAGTTTAGATTATTTTAAGCCAAAGATACTTATAAACATATCAAAAAAATGCTTTTTCTAAGAAAACTGTAATAAACCATGCTGTACCTCAGATTTATGATTCTATATGGAAACAAACAAAAAAACATCAAATGGATATTTTTTAAAGCGTACAGCAATATTTAAAATGCCATATTTGGGGGCTTGCAGAAGTGCCTCTAGCTTGTGTATGTTGGTCAAAATAGTTATTCAGAGAATCTGAAATTGCAGCTCATACCAGCCAAGTGGCTTCCAAGATTTGCAGTGATGAGACCCATCTTAATTTCACCAGAGTTTTCTGGAACACTGCTGACATTGTGATCTTCTTTGGAAGCAGCAGTGATAATAAAGAGAAGATTGTTTTTACTAAAAACTCCCTCTCCCTTTTTTGGACAGAGCCTCACTATGTTGCCCTTGGTAGAGTGTGGTGGCATCACAGCTCACAGCAACCTCAAACTTTTGGGCTTAAGCGATTCTCTTGCCTCAGCCTCCTGAGTAGCTGGACTACTGGCACCCACCACAACGCCTGGCTATTTTTTTTTTTTTTTTTTTTGTAGCTATCATTGGTGTTTAGCAGGACCAGGTCTGATTTGAACTCGTCAGCCCCAGTGTATGTGGCTGGCACCCTAACCACTGAGCTCCCACCCCATTTTTGAATGCACTCTACCTGAATTGATAAGCTTTGTTACTGTCTTGATGACTTCCCATTGTTATTTTCCAAGTTGTTTCCCTTTTAATGAATGGTGTTCACCTCATTTGATAGGTCCTTTGGACAGCTGGGTCCTGCCTTCTCTCCTCAGGAAGGTCTGGGAGGTAATGTTTGCTTTGATGATGAAAT
Source organism: Nycticebus coucang (assembly GCF_027406575.1). NCBI lineage: Eukaryota > Metazoa > Chordata > Mammalia > Primates > Lorisidae > Nycticebus > Nycticebus coucang. Next base: position 93,758,452 of record NC_069793.1, on the reverse strand, counting down.
CTGGACACATGATTCCAAAGGTAAAGGTTCTTCAGTTAAGACTGGTGTGACCACTGAACTTGAAGAGTGGTCAAAATTATAGAATCTCCCATTTTGGAGAAAATTACTTTGTCCATTTTATGTATTTAAGTGGTTGAAGCTTTGCACTTTTTATATCATATTCCCAAACAGCAATTAAGGTAAGAATCAACCAGAATGCTTTCTGAGGTCTTGGAGGGTTAAGCTAATACCACAGGGACTGTGTGGTGTCACTGTAAGGTTGATTTAACCCAGTTTTTTCTCCTAGTGGTTGAAGAATGTGTAACAGAGTTTACCAATGGTTGATCTTTTAAACTGCAATGTGGTGAAAATATTTACAGTGATTCACAAACAAAACATATTGTCATGTGTTCCAATGCAAAATGTCTTTATTTCATGTTTTGCTGCTTTATTTTATATTCCCAGACTTTGCTGACATTTTGTCTAAACGTTAAACTAAGAGATAGGAAATACACATTAAATATCTATCTACAATCTTCTACTTTTTAAATTAGAAAATAATGTGTCAGTCTGTCTCTGAGCTAGCATAGAAAATACATTTCTGGGGTGGCACCTGTAGCTCAGTAAGTAGGGCGCGGGCCCCATATACCCCCCCATTTGGGCGGGTTCAAACTCAGTCCCGGCCAAACTGCAACAAAAAAATAGCTGGGTGTTGTGGCAGGCACCTGTAGTCCCAGCTACTTGGGAGGCTGAGGCAGGAGAATCACCTAAGTCCAAGAGCTGGAGGTTGCTGTGAGCTGTGACATCACAGCACTTTACCAAGGGCGACAAAGTGAGACTCTGTCTCTAAAAAAAATAATTAATTAATTAATTAAAAATCAGAAAATACATTTCTCATGGTAACCTAATGACTATTAGAAAAACTTGCTATAAAAACTTCCCTCAGTTGGGCAAATGGGATTAGGAGGATGTGTGTGTGTGTTTATCAACTACATACTAATACTTAAGTTTGCCAAATACTTTCTTCCAGAAGCCTTGCTGAATCGATAAGAATTATTGTGATTGATATGTGTAGTATTTTTATGCAAACATTGCTAAATGCTTTGACATAAAGCCTCAGATTTGAATTTCTTTTGTTTGTCTATTACTGCTTGAGGCTCAGCAATTGGTTCTCACAGTGTTAAAATAAACTTTGAATAAACTCCATGATCATTAATTCAGAATTTAATCTTTGTAGCTACTATACTTTAAGTATTTGCCATTTGCCAGGTGCATCGGGTATTAGTAATATAAACAATGAAGCTGGGCATGGTGGCTCATGCCTGTGTAATCCTAGCACTTTGGGAGGCTGAGACAGGAGGATCACTTGAGGTCAGGAGTTCAAGACCAGCCTGAGTAAGAGTGAGATCTTCTCTACTAAATATAGAAAAATTAACCAGGCATAATGGGGTACACCTGAAGTCCCAGCTACTCGGGGGGCTGAGGCAGGAGGATTGCTCAAGCCAAGGAGTTTGAGGTTATTGTAAGCTGGGCTGAGGCAGGGCACGCCAGCCCTGGCAAAAAGTGAGACTCTGTCTCAAAAAAGAAATACATCTATATGTAGATATTGATAAACAAAAGCTAACCTTTATTGCAGTTATTGAGCTGTTATAATGTACCATAAGCTTTACAATTGAATTCTCACTCTAATCCCATAAGACTAGTTTTATTATCTCGACTTCATCAATGGCATAAATAGGCTTTGGTCTTTTCTGGTTTCACCTTAAAACTAACCAGTGAAACTGTCCAAAACATAGGTAAACACAGGGCAATATTTAAGAGTAAGAATTAGTAATAAACCATGAGATAAAGTCTGAAGACTTTTTCTTCCCACATTTCAATTGAGACAACAGAACTAGAATGCTAATGATTATTCTGTGTTTGAAAAGAAATTAGAGACAACTTGAAACAAATCAAGGGGCCAAATTGGGTCATTATTTTCTTACTTTTTGGTCTAAGAAAGAGATTATTCAATGGTCAAATTTCAGAGAAATATGAACTAGACTCACACTTGATGCCATCACAGAGTTACAAGGAGGAAAAATTATCTTTAGAACATAAATGTCAGATTTGGGACCTAATGCTGTATCTTATTTGGGAGACAGTGGAATAGCTTGGGAAACCTATCCCATGTTGACATTTTGCAAGTTCCCCAGCTCAACTTCCCTCCAATTCTCCTAGCTCTCTCTGCTTCAGCACACTTTTATTTCTGTTCCCTGAATAGAAGCTTGTTTCTACCCTCATGCCCCTGTGCTTACTGTTCCTTTTGCCTAGACTAATGCTTTATTCACAGATATTGGCATGGCTGAAATCCTCTCATTCAGTTCTCAGCTTTAAATACATCTCCTTAGAGAGGACTTTCTTGACAATCATTTGAAAGTGTCCATCCTCTCAGCCCTGGCTACAATTCTTCTACACCTTCACCTCATTTTATGTTCTTAATACCACTTAAAGTGAGGGGAAGAGCAAGGTGGCATACCAGAAAGATTGTTCAGCTGCACTCTCTTAGAACAACTGGGGAAAAAGAGAGAAACTGGGGGAAAAACCAGCCATACCTGGTGTGGGGACTTTACCCAGAGTCATGGTTCAGGGAGAACAGAAAGGAGGTGGTGAGCTGGATACAGTGTATGATCCAGAGCTGTGGAAATCTGATGAATTAGGCAAGTAATTGCCACTGGCTGTGATCAGCTGGTCCACCTCCCCCAGAGGTCCAGGATGGGAGGAAGCCTTTCTGCAGTTTTCAGTTGTTGGGGGAAGCTGCGTGGAAAGCTGAGTAGAAAGCTTGGAAGAGTGGGCAGACTTGAACAGTATACAGCAACCAGATTTGAATGCCGATTGGAGCGGATGTGCCATAGGTTTGGTGGCTAGCAAGGCAAGCCATACTGAGAAGGTCTCGGTGGCCTGGGGGCTAGCATTGGTAGCATTGTGGAAATGTTGTGAGAAAGTCTGAACAGGGACCTAAAGCATGACTGTCTTAATTCCACTTGCCAAGATCAGATATCCACTCTTGGGACAGATTGAGGGACTCTCATACCCCATGGGAACTGTAGTCAGGGGGCACTGTGAGACCTGCCTCTGAAGGATTCAAGTGAGCTGTAAGATCCCAACCCAGCAGGGTCTGAATGCTGAGGAAACAATCAGGCGATCACTGAAGGCAACTAAGTTAGGAATAAAAACCATAGAGGTTGCTGGCTGTGCTCTCTGTCTCCTAAGAAAAACTATAGCACTGCCTGATGTTCCAGTGACATATTATAACATATTATTATCAAGAGCAATGACTTCTGTTTGAAGCAAAGGAGACAGTGAGAATAAAAAAGGAGGACAAGGAGGTGAACGAGACAAGAAGAACACATGAGGAGGAACCAACAAAAAAAAATTCATGCAATATGAAAAACCAAAACAGAGGAAGTCCCTTAAAGAACCATTATGCAGCTACTACAGAAGACTCTACCTATGAAGAATTAATGAACTTGACAGAAAGGGAATTTAAAATATGGATGTTAAAGACAATAGAAGGAATGCTTGAGAAAATGGAAAGACAGAACCAAAAGTCAGACGAGGGATATATAAAATATAGAAAGGATATGGTGGAGCTTAAGAAAACAAAGGAGCCAACCAAGGCATGTAAAGATGCAGTAGAAAGTATCAAAAATAGGCTAGACCATGGTGAAGAAAGAACCTCAGAGCTAGAGGATATAGTTTTGGAGTTAACCCAGGTAGTTAAAGGGCCAAAAGAGACAGAAAGCAGAACAGTCACTTAGAGAACTACGAGACTCCATGAAGCATTCAGACATACAAATAATAGGGATTCATGAAGGGGAGGAATAGAAGCCCTACTGGAGACTATCATAAATGAAAACTTCCCAAGTTTTACTAAAGGACACACTCCTTTCAGATGGATATCGAACCCTGGGGGAACCCTGGGTCATCTTAACTCAGAGCTTCTCAAAGACACATTGTAATGAGCCTGTCCAAAGTCAGGGGTGGAAAACAGTATTTCAAGCAAATGGAAATCAGAAGTAGGGGTTGCAATCTTATTTTCAGGTAAAAGTGGGTTTAAAACAACTAAAGTGAAGAAAGACAAAGACAGACACTTTATACTAGTCAAAGGAACAATACAAGAAGAAGACATTTCAATTTTAAATATTTATGCACCCAACTTAAATGCTCCCAGATTTATGAAACAGACCTTGCTGGGTCTGAGCAATATGATATCCCATAACACTATAGTAGTCAGACTTTAACACCCTTGTGACAAACTGGACAGATCCTCTAAGTAGGAACTAAACAAAGATACAAAGGACTTAAATGTGACCCTAGAACTTCAGACCAATTTCACTAATGAATGTAGATGCAAAAATCCTCAATAAAATCCTGGCCAATAGATTACAGCTACACATTAAAAAAAAAAATCATGCATCATGACCAAACAGTTTTCATCCCAGGGATGCAAGGCTGGTTTAACATATGCAAGTCCATAAATGTAATTCACCATATCAACAGAAGCAAAAACAAAGACCATATGATCCTCTCAATAGATGCAGAAAAAGCATTTGATAAAATTCAGCATTGACTTTTCTAATTAGAACACTTACAGGCATAGGTGGCACATTTCTGAATCTAATGGAAGCCATCCATGACAGATCCACAGCTAATGTTTCACTGAATGGAGTAAAACTGAAAGTTTTTCCACTTAGAACTGGAACCAAACAAGGTTGTCCTCCATCACCACTACTATTCAGCATAGTGCTGGAAGTTCTAGCCAATACAATCAGGCAAGAGAAGGAAATAATGGGCATCCAAATGGATGCAGAGGAGGTCAAACTCTCCCTCTTTGCTGACAATGTGATCTTATACTTACAGAACCCCAAAGACTCAACCACAAGACTCCTGGAAGTGGTTAAAAAAATACAGCAATGTCTCAGGATATAAAATCAATGTCCACAAATCAGTAGCCTTTGTATATGCCAATAACAGCCAAGATGAGAAGCTAATCAAAGACACAATTCCCTTCACAGTAGCTTCAAAAAAGAAAAAAAGAAAGAAATATCTAGGAATATACATGACAAAAGTGGTGAAGGACTTGTACAAAGAAAATTATAAAATCCTAAGGAAAGAAATAGTGGAAGATATTAGCAAATGGAAGAACAAACCATGCTATGGCTTGCAAGAATCAATATTGTTAAAATGTCTATACATCCCAAAGCAATCTACAGACTCAATGCCATCCCTATTAAAATACCATCATCATACTTTCAAGATTTGGAAAAACAATTCCTCATTTTGTGTGGAACCAGAAGAAACCCCATAAAGCCAAGGAAATTCTTAGTAATAAAAACAAAGCCAGGAGTATCACCTTACCAGACTTTTGGCTGTACTATAGGGCCATAGTGATCAAAACAGCATGGTATTGGCACAAAAATAGACATTGACATTTGGAACTGAACTGAAAATCATGAGATGAAACTAACATCTTACAGCCACCTGATCTTTGATAAACCAAATAAGAACATACACTGGGTAAAAGAATCCCTATTCAATAAATGGTATTGGGAAAACTGGATATCCACATGTAAAAGACTGAAACTGGACCCACACCTCTCACCACTTATAAAAATTGATTCAAGATGGCTAAAAGATTTAAATTTAGGGAATTAAACAATAGAAATCCTCAAAGAAAGTGTGAGGGGAAACACTTACAGATATTGCCTTGGGAAACAGCTTTATGAAGAAGACTTACGTGTCAATTGCAATAACAACAAAAATAAAGAAATGGAACTTAATTAAATTAAAAAGCTTAAGCAAACCAACAGCCTTTAGAATGGGAAAAGATATTTGCATATTATGAATTGGACAAAAGCTTGATAACTAGTATCTATAGAGAACTCAAATTAATCAACAAAACAGACCCAACAATCCCATGTATCACTGGGCAAGGGAGATGAATAGAACCTTCTCTAAAGAAGACAGACAAATGGCTATCAAATATATGAAAAAATGCTCATTGTTTCTAATCATCAGAGAAATGCAAATCAAAACTACCCTGAGACATCACCTAACCCCAGTGAGAATGGCCCACATCACAAAGTCTGAAAGCTGCCGTTGCTGGCATGGATGTGGAGAGAAGGGAACCCTTTTACACTGCTGTTGGGACTGCAAACTCATACAACCTTTTTGGAAGGAAGTATGAAGAATCCTCAAACAACTCAAATTGGACCTCCCATTTGATCCTGCAATTCCATTACTGGGCATTTGCCCAGAAGAAAAAAAATCCTTTTATCAGGAGGACATTTGCACTAGACTATTTATCGCAGCTCAATTTACAATCACCAAAACGTGGAAACAGCCTAAATACCCACCAACCCAGAAATGGATTAGCAAGCTGTGGTATATGTACACCATGGAATACTATTCAGCCACTAAAAATGATGGCGACTTTACATCTTTTGTATTAACGTAGATGAAGTGGAAGACATTCTTAGTAAAGCATCACAAGAACAGAGAAACAAGAATCCAATGTACTCTATTCTAATATAAAGGCAGTAGATGAGCTAATACAAGGTGAGGTTGGGGAACAAGTAAGTGGGGAGGATGGGGGGGGTCACCATGTAGGGCACACCTCTTGGCGGTGGGACACAATTATAAGAGGCACTTTCTCTAACAAATTCAATCAGTGTACTCTAATTCTTTGTACCCTCAATGAATCCCAAACAAAATAATAAAAACTAGTATTTAGAGAACAATATTTCTTTAAGAAGGAAAAAAGAATAAAAGAATTTTTTTCTTTAATCTTTTGTCCTTGAGAGCTTAATAGATTTGAACATATGGAAAATGACAGGCACTTCTGAGTCTAGAATTTACATCCTACTACAAAGAAACTTTCCTGGATCAAGAATGCTTAGCAGTTTGAAATATTTTTAAATCATTTTGAAGAAGCCCCCAGTGGGGGCTTTCAGTTTTAAGAGTTTCACTTTTGATAAGCCAAAAAATTAAAGCCATTGGTTTGTTCTGTCTTTAGCTACTGGACATCATACTAAAGGCTATGGTTTCTTGGAGGAATTTCTTTTCCTCCAAGAAACATCAGGAAGCATCAGGAAGATGATTAGAGAAAGGTTATTTCCAGCTATGCCATGCTTGGCAAATTAATATTTTCTGAAAAACTAGTCACAACATTGTTCAATACAAAAACTCAAGCAATTAGTCCAACTCTTCATTCTTAGAGTTTTATGCTAAAGTTCAACATTTCTTAACTCATGGCCCATGACTCATTATTTTGAAAAGGTGTGTTCAGTAGTCAGACCTCACCTTTGATAATCACAGCAATAAAACTCAACAATGATGGTCGGAGTTATTCGTCTGATACCCGTATAACTTGTTTTTATATTCCATGGTTATTTACTGATTCTTGCTTATTCTTTTGACCTTATTGCTTTGTTTAAGAAATCATCCCATAGATAGTCTTGCAACTGTAGAACACAGTTTATCAAACAGTTATAAAATGTTTGAATTTTTTTTTGAAACAGGGTCTCACTCTGACCCCAGGCTGGAGTGCAGTGGCATCATCACAGCTCACTGCAGCCTCGAGCTCCTGGGTTCAGGTGGTTCTCCTGCCTCAGCCTCCTGGACACCTAGGACTACAGGCATGCACCACCATGCCTGGCTGGTTTTTGAAATTCTTTGTGGAGATGAGGTCTTGCTGTATTGCTCAGGCTGGTCTCGAACCTCTGCTGACAGATAGTCCTTCTTCCTCAGCCTTCTGAAGTGCTGGGATTGCAGGTATGAGCCACTGTGCATGGCTAAAATGTCGAATCTTTAAATGTTACTGCGTTCTGACAAAAATAACTATCCTTTGTGGGTAAGTGGAATCTAAGTGGTATAAGAACAATATCCCCCCCCCCAAAGTTCCTGTTTAAGTAAAATATTTATATATGGAGTGTCATAGTGCCAAAATTCAACAATTAGAGATTAAGGTTTTGGTTAAATAGAAAACTTCTTTTAAAATACAAACTTTCTTAAACAATTTACACCAAAAGTTCACTAACATCAGAAGATCATATAAAACAAATCAATGACCTTACGTAATAAATATTCATACAACGGAATAATATAGAGTAAAAATTGAGCTGCCACTATGAACAGCAATGAAAATAACCTAAATTAGAGTATGTTAAGCAGAAAAAGACAATATAAAGTAGGTATGATTCCATTTATTTAAAGTTTAACAACAAAACAAAACTGAAAAATAAATAATAATAGGTAGTTTTGTGGCTTTAAAAAACTATAAAGAATAGCTATTGGTCAGGTGCAGAGAATATGCCTGTGGCCTCGGCACTTTGGGAGGCCATGGCAAGAGGATCGCTTAATGCCAGGAGTTCAGGACCAGCCTGGACAGCATAGTGAATCAGGCCCTGCCTTTACAAAGGAATTTTAAAAATGCACCCATCACATTGCATGCCTCTTGTTTAGCTGCTCAGGAGGCTGAGGTGGGAGGATCATTTGAGCCCAGAAGTTTGAAGTAGCTGTGAGCTATGATGACACCACTGCACTCCAGCCAGGACAACAGAGCCAGAACTTTCTCTAAAAATAAATAACAGGCTGGGCACAGTGGTTCACACATGTAATCCTAGCACTTTGGCAGGCAAAAGCAGGTGGATTACCTGAACTCAGGGGTTTGAGACCAGTCTGAGCAGGAGACTGCCCCCTCTCTACTAAAAATAGAAAAATTAGCCAGGTGTTGTGGCGGGTGCCTATAATCCCAGCTACTTCAAAGTCTGAGACAGGAGAATCCCCTTGGACCTGGGAGTTTGAGATTGCTGTGGGCTATGTTGCCATAGTACTCTACCCAAGGCAACCGTGAGACTTTGTCTGAAAAAGTAAAAAATAAAAATAAATAATAACAACAATTTAAAAAAGAATAGCCAGTAAAAGATTAACACCAAATTTAGATCAACAGTTACCTCCAGAGAGGAAGGTATGGTTGGGAAGTTTTATGTGGGGGCTTCCAAGGTATTATAAGTGTTATATTTCTTTTGCATATATCATAAGTTCTCTAGTATATGACATGATTTAAAAGTTTAAAACTAATTTTATTTTATTGTTTAAAATAAATTGTATTGTGTAATTTAAGGTATACAATAGGTGGCAACCCATTTGAGACCCCTTCCATTGTGTTGGAAGCTTTTTTTTTTCTATCCTCTATTTCCTATCTATCCTCAATAAACTATCATATCACTCTATCACTTCTGTTAAAAAATAAATAAATAAATGTAAAAAACAAACAAACAAAAATAACACTTAAAGGGTTGGGCGCAGTGGCTCACACCTATAATCCTAGCACTCTGGGAGGCTGAGGCAGGTGGATTACTTGAACTCACAGGTTGAGACCAGCCTGAGCAAAGTGAGACCCCATCTCTAAAAATAGCTGGGCATCGTGGCAGCTGCCTGTAGTTCCAGCTACCTGGGAGCCTAAGACAAGAGAATCACTTGAGCCCAAGAGTTTGAGGTTGCTGTGAGCTCTGACGCCATAGTACTCTACTGAGAGTGACAAAGTGAGACTCTGTCTCAAAAACAACAACAAAAACCACTTAAAGTATACAGAATTGCTTTTTTCTTTTTAGGTGTCTACTTTGATCTTCCTTTTAATGTGTTAGAGTCCTTATCTGTATTATTCACGCTATGCCCCCTGTGCCTTTAACAGTTGCCCAACACAATGGCCTGGCTGGGTGCTATGTAGATTGTGAGTTAATGAAATGTATTAGGTGCTTACTATTAACTCTTAATACATATTGGATGAATGAATGAATAAACAAAGGACTGTCTGGTTAAATGAGGGAGGCTGAAATCAAAGCTGGGTCTGTCTGACCTGAGCTATGTGCATTCATCTCTGTGGTAAACACCGCATCACTGATGTTCATTCAGGCCTGGGCTGTGGGTATCCTAGACCCCAGAAGACTCCTCCTATCCATGGCACAGGCAGTCCTGTCTTTTGGCTTTTCTTGTGTGAAATTCAATAGATGTTATGGATTTTGTTTGTTTGTTTGTATGCCCTGAGTAGACTGCCACGGCATCATCATAGCTCACAGCAACCTTAATCTCTTGGGCTCAGGCAATCCTCTTGCCTTAACTTTCCCAGCATCTGGGACTACAGGCACATATCGTAATGCTTGGTTAGTTTTTAGTAGAGATGGGGTCCTCGCTCCTGCTCAAGCTGGTCTGGGCCTCTTGAACTCAAGAAATCACCTGCCTCAGCCTCCCAGAGTGCTAAGATTATATATACGAGCCACTGGGACCAGCTGGAATTTTTTTTTTTTAACTTTTTTTCTGCTGTGAGCTTCTGTTGTGATTTTGAAATCATCTCTCATCTCCATTTGATATCATCTAGTTATGTTATTTTGCTTTTTACAAATTAGATTTTTTTTTTGCATAACATTTTCCAGTTTTCTGAAGAAGAGCTGTTGCTAATCCATTCATTTTGGCCTGATCTTCCCAACCAGACTGATATACTTTATGAAGAGCTTATGAGAGATCTTACAGTCCTGTTCAGAGGGAAATGCCTTCTTTTACTCCGCAAGAATGTATGCAGGCCTTTTGCCATCTGTCACACTGTGCCATACCAATACTGCTAATCTCAGGTTTGCTGGCCACATGGAAGGCCTGCAGCCTAAACTGTGCCCCATTATAATCAGGGTGCCTCTCATCGTATCTTGAATTCCATCATTAGTCATTCCGCTCATTGGAGATTGGAGGCTTGTAATCTTTTTAATAGTCACAAGAATTCTGAAGAAGAACACGGCCTACTTTAAAGTTTCTACTATTGGTTGGGGTTGTAGGGAGGTTAAGACAGCTAGGGCTAAGGTTCTGAGACACATGTAATAGATAGAAGGGCAGGAGATGGTGATTTTGGGGAGATGGAATGCCAATGGGGGGGGTAGAGGTGAACTTTGACTGAAAGACGTAAGAGAAACTGCGTTATCCCACACACTAGAATACAGCTTCACAAGCAGGAATATTTTGTCTGTTTTGGTTATAGACACTTTTATCTCCAGAACCAAGAACAGTTTCTGACATTGAATCGGTGAATGAATGAATGAGCAAATAAATGAATGACTATAATGGTCCTTCACAACATCTGGTAACATGCGGTGGCTGTTGCTGTAATCAGTGACAACTCACGGAGCCAGACAGTGAGGTTAGCTCTTTCACCTGTACCGTCCCCTAAGAGCCTTCTTGATACTCTGCTTAGACAGAGAAGGAAAATAGGTTTGAAAGTAGGTTTAAACAAACTGCCTAAAATCAGGGAGCTAATGAGTGGCAGAGCTGGGACTCCTGCTGCTTTATCTAATTCCACAGCCTGTGCTCTTGAACTCTGCATAGCTCTGTTATGCAGCCCAGAGGGGTCCAGTACTCACTGCACAGAAATAACCACTAGGACAACCAGGACTGCAACGAAGAAGGGAATTTTTATTTTTATTATTATATATTTTTTTGGAGACAGAGTCTCACTTTGCTGCCCTCAGTAAAGTGCTATGGCCTCATAGCTCACAGCAACCTCAAACTCCTGGGCTCAAATGATCCTCTTTCCTCAGCCTCCCGAGTAGCTGGGACTACAGGTGCCTACCACAATACCGAGCTATTGCTCAGGCTTGTCTGGAACTCCTGAGCTCAGGTGATCTGCCTGCTTTAGCCTCCCAGAGTGCTAGGATTATAGGTGTGAACCACTGGGCCAGCCTCAAAATTCTTTATAGTAACTTTATTATACCATGATGTTGCCCAGCTGTGAGCTAATGCAAACGTTCTGAGCGTGTTTAAAGTAGGATAGGCTAAGTGATGATGTTTGGGAGGTGAAGTGTATCACATGCATTTTTCATTGATGATATATTCAGTTTATAATGGGCTTATTGGGATGTAATGCCACCGTAAGTTGAGAAGTACCATCTATACCAATATATACAGTAGAAACTTCCATAGCTGACCACCTGTTGACATCAACCACCTCCTTAAGTTGAACTAATTTTCGTAGACCAGATATGCACCATATGTACTCAGCAGAAGTTCTTTAAATCAACCACCTCTGTATGTCGACCAGTTTGTTACAGTCCCTTGCGGAGTCAACTTACAGAGCTTCTATTGTGTACACACACACACACACACACGTGTGTGGGAGGGGTTATATGTGTAGTGTATGTGTGTGGCTCAGTCGGTAAGGCGCTGGCCCCATATACCGAGGGTGGCAGGTTCAAACCCGGCCCCGGCTGAATTGCAGCCAAAAAATAGCCAGGCGTTGTGGCGGGCGTCTGTAGTCCCAGCTACTCGGGAGGCTGAGGCAAGAGAATCACTTAAGCCCAGGAGTTGGAGGTTGCTTTGAGCTGTGTGATGCCACGGCACTCTACCCAGGGCCATAAAGTGAGACTCTGTCTCTACAAAAAAAAAAAAGACATTTAAAAAATCTCAAGGTGTTACAGCGGGAGTTTTCTATTTTTCTGAGTTTCTATTTTTCAAACATTATACACTAACATTGTATTACATTTTGTATATTACTTTTTTTTTTTTTTGGCCGGGGCTGAGTTTGAACCCACCACCTCCGGCATATGGGGCTGGTGCCCTACTCCTTGAGCCACAGGCGCCGCCATATTACTTTTAAATCAGAAAATTAGTTTAAAAATAATTAGCAACTGGCGGCTCCTGTGGCTCAAGGAGTAGGGTGCTGGTCCCATATACCGTAGGTGGCGGGTTCAAACCCAGCCCCGGCCAAAAACCACAAAAAAAAATAAATAAAAATAATTAGCAACTTATGCATTAGAGAATTAAGGTAACAAGGTAAGACTAGGCTGTTTAAAAATAGACCTTTTGCTTCATTATCTAAATATAGGGATCTTTAAATATATTGAAATTTCTTAAAAACCACTAAAGCCTGGCTCCATTTCTCCATTTTGTTTTCATTTCTGTTATTCACTACCAAATAATCTAGATTTTTCCCTTTTCAAAGTCATTTGGACAGAATTGGGCTAGAAGGTGTATTCTGTTGGCGGTTGTTTTCTCTTAGAGTATTTCGTTCAATCTGACAGGGGGAGACATTTTGTAACCATTCTTTATTAAAAAAAGACACAATAAAAATTGATATTCAGTAAGCAGTGAGCCCAGGAAACTAAGTCTTGAATTTCAGATGCCATACTCCAGTATAAACTAAGAAGAATTTCCTTTATTTCTTGCAGTTTCTATTGATTTCCTTTTGTGGGTCAACCCAGATGAATACAGCATCTGTGAAGAACATGGAATTCAAACGTGAAAAGTAAATGATCTTTGAACTTGTTGACCTGCTTTGCAGTTGTGGCATCTACAATGAGTCTGTGTTTTGTTCCAAGCCTGTGGGTTATGCCATGATTGTGCATATTTAGATTAGATGGGGTATTAGGACACTTTGTTCTAGGACATAAATGTGATTAGTGTTTAATATTGACCTGGAACTCCTGGGCTGGAGCAACCCTCCTGCCTCAGGCTCACTAGTCGCTAGAAGCGTAGGTATGGGCCTCCGTGCCTAGCTAGTTTTCTTTTTTCAGAACACGGAAGCCTATTCCAAGGGGTTATGAACAAAAAAGAAATCAGAAACTAAAACGAAGCAGCCATCAGAGAGTGTTTATAAAAAAGTATTATTTCATACCGTTGCAGAGTCTAATCACCTATGTTTTAGAATAATAAAGGTATAACTGCGTGTCATTGACAGTGAGTATTACAATGCTGTAAACTGAAGCCAAAATCTTGATCTTAAAGGTTCTTCAACTTACAGGATTCTCAGAAATTTAAAACAATTCAAACAATCAATTGTTTATGCTATTCCTAATCTGGGACCACCTTGTATTTTACTCACTGATTATTTGTGGACAGTTTGGTTCCCTTTTAGGTGATGTTTTGAACTTCGAAACCAATGATGATGTAATGCTTGAAAAAGTCCCATATTGCTTGTGTCTGAATCAGCAGTAGACAAATACTCCTACTTTAGTCCAGTTTTGTTTGCTTGTTCTATAGGTTTTCAAATTTTACAGTGATTTGGTAGACTTGATAGAGCCGTATTAAAGTACCAACTCAGCCCCATTGTGTGACAGGTGGCATTTGAAACCACAAACCATTTCCCCCGTGGTAACAGTTAGAAACCTGAGATAAGGACTTATGTTGACAAGTTGTTTGCCAGCACATTATAATGTGATGACACATCTCAAATCACTTCTCCATAAACAATATCCTATAGACAAGCAGTCTGATATATTCTGACCGAATATTTATTTTAATCTTCTGGAGAATGTCTATGTTTCCCAACTAAAGAAAAATTACAGAATATGTAATATCACATTCTTATTAACTTTTTTGTGTATTTTTCTTTTCTACAGTTTATGCTATTAAATGAAATGAGAAACAATATACTAAAACTGTTTGATAATAAATATTATTTTAAAGTTGAAAAACCGTGGCATTTATTTATTTTACTTTTTTACTAAAATATTTCTTAATATTGTTTTGTTTGTTTGTTTGTTTGTTTGTTTTTAAACAGAGTCTCACTTTCGATGTAGGTAGAGTGCCAAGGCTGCGTAGCTCCACAAAACCTCAAACTTCTGGGCTCAATTGATCCTCTTGCCTCAGCCTCCCTAGTAGCTGGGACTATAGGTGCCTGCCACAGTGCCCGGCTATTTTTTAGAGACAGGGTCTAGCTCTTGCTCAGACTGGTCTCCAGCTCCTGAACTCAAGCAATATGCCCGTCTCAGCCTCCCAGAGTGTTAGGATTACAGGTGTGAGCCTCTACTCTGGGTCCTGGGAAAGGTAATGTTATAATGATCCTATGGAAAAGGCTCTTCTTTCACTCTTCATTTTGTTTCCATAGTAACTAGTATGGTATCTTATGTAGTTGATGTTCAATTAATATATTTGTTGATTTAATAACTTAAAAAGGTTTCTTCTAGTTTCCAGTGGTAATAACTCCACAGGTACACATATGAAAATCTTTGAGAATAATCTATTTGATTCTTCTTTTCCCGCTTTCAAGCCTTAATAAAATGTCATTTGTCTTTAAGTTTCTTCACGAACTTCTTCCTTGTTATTTAATGACACATTTTTCTTTGTGGCATGGGCTGGAGTGCACTGGTGTCATTGTTGCTTGATGCAGCCTCAAACTCCTGGGCTCCAGCAATCCTCCTGCCTCAGCCTCCTAAGTAGCTAGGCTACATGCTCTCACCACTTTACTTGGCTGACTTTTCTATTTTTGTTGAGACAGCATCTCTCTCTTGCTGAGGCTGGTCTTAAACTCTTGCCCTTAAATGATATTCCTTCCTCAGCCTTACAATGTGCCAAGATTATAGGATATGGGCCATTGCACTTGGCCTATCTAATGAGATTTTTTTTTTAATACAGTTTTTGGCCGGGGCTGGGTTTGAACCTGCCACCTCCAACATATGGGGCCGGCGCCCTACTCCTTTGAGCCACAGATGCGGCCTATCTAATGACATTTTTTAGAAAAATTATGAAAATTTATTGGAAGCAACAAATGCTTTCCCATGACCTGGTTTCTATAAGTGTAATAGATAAATCCAACTTTGGGGTATTTTTTCTTTTAATGTCATGCCAGTGCGTTTAGATTCCAACCGCAGGACTCAATCCTGGTGTACATTGACGAGGTTTAAAATAAATCATTGTTTTGCACTGCTGATTGAGCCCAGATATAATCTTGAACTCCTTGGAAACTCCCTATGCTAAGGGTACGTTTGGCTGTCTTTGGATAAAAACTTAGCTTCCTCCACCTGGTTGCTTCCCTTCCACAGGCTTTTCTGCTTCTCTCTAAGGTACCGGGCTACTGTGGATTGTAGCATTTTACCCACAGATTGGGATCCCCCTTTCCTACTCAGCCTAAAGTTGTATCCAAGCTCCCTCTCCTTGTCTTAATATGTTTCTGACTTGAGCTTCATTTTCTGACTCTTAATCACTGAACTTGATTTTCGATCATTTATTTAAGAGAAGTACAATAAATCTGAAAATCATCGTCTATTTTGTTCCACCCATCTAAAGATGGCACTTCAATTCCATGGTGTGGAATCTGTGAGATTCTACAAGGAACAGGACAGACCCATAAAACTATTTTCCTGAGTTGATGGACCAAGGGTACTTCTATTGTTCAAATTAAAAAATAAAAATTTAGAAATTTGAAATTGGCCATGTAACTACCACAACCCTAGCTTTTTTGGTGTTCCCAGAGATGTGGGAACCAAACAGCTCAGTCTTAAAGAAACATCAGAGAATACATTTAAATAGATGATGCAGAGGCCGTCCTGGGCAATGGTTAAGAACATGGAGTCTTGAGTCCACTGTTCTCGGCTCAAACCCTGATAGCAGCATTTATTAACCATATGGCCTCAGGCAAGTATTTAACTTCTCTGTGTCTCGGATGACTCATGTGTAAAATGGAAAACAAGTCTTCTCATAGTACCTACATAGAGCTATTGTAAGGAAGAAATGAGATAATACCTTTTAAACCTAGTATGTAGTGTGACCCTCAGTATGTGCTAACCCTTATTGTTGTGGTGGTCCAATGTAATTGTTCTAGGTCTGCCTAGACCTGTAGAAATTCCTATCTGTTGAGAGGTCACACATGTCTGTGTGTTCAAATCCATCCGTAAGACTAAACCTTGAGGATGCATTGCAGTACCTCCCAGCCTTCCAGCTTGGTTCTGGTCCAAGTTCATGGCCCTCGGGTAAATATCATATTTTTCTCCGTATTTGCTCTGAAGAGAATACAGTTTAGAACTCATCAGGCTATAAGACTCTGAAAACAGGACTAAGTTTCTCTTTATGAAAGTAAACGTACCATCTTGGTATCTTTGATATTTGAAAAAGTAAAAGTAGCTGCTTTCAGCAGGAGAGAAAGAAACTTTTTGCTAAGTGAAGTGAAAAATTTACTACTCTCTGCTTCTTCCCGCAGATTCCATAAATATGCTGAGGCTGTTTATTTTGCCAGATGGGTTTTGAGACCCTGCTGAAATAAGAGCTGCCCTCATTTATATTTCCCTCAAATTCTACCACAAACCACACTTGGGAGAGAAAAAAAAGTCGCCATGTAAGCATGTTTACCTTCCACTGACTAGGAAGCTGAAACGTTTCTGTAAGTGATGACTCACCATCTCAGGTCTATAAAAGCCAAGGTGCTGTCTGTGCAAAGGCAGCAGCCTCCAGACACAGCCGTCCAGGATGCTTCCCGGGGTCCTGCTTGCCTTCCTCTTCCTGAGCTGGACTCACTGTCGGGCCCTGCCCCTTCCTAATGATGATGATGATGATGATTTGTCCGAAGAAGACCTCCAGTTTGCAGAGGTAGAATATCTTGCCCATCCTAATGATGAGGTGTGTCTCATAAATTCCCTTCTTTTTAAAAAGCAGGTCACTCTGGTCTCTGTTGCAGCGCTACCTGAAATCATACTACTACCCTCCGAATCTTGCGGGAATCCTGAAGAAGACTTCAGCAAGCTCCATGATTGACAGGCTTCGAGAAATGCAGTCTTTTTTTGGCTTAGAAGTGACCGGCAAACTTGACGATAACACCTTAGATATCATGAAAAAGCCAAGATGCGGGGTTCCTGACGTTGGCGAATACAATGTTTTCCCTCGAACTCTCAAATGGACCAAAACGAATTTAACTTACAGGTAAATCACAGGCCGTCTGTCTTTAATATTTGTTGTTGTTTTTTCTTACAGCATTAAATACCTAATATTAATGAGGCCTTAAATATTTAATTGGAAGTTAAGTCAGTCCAGGAATAGCTTTAATACTGAAAATGTCTCATGACATCTACTCTAGTTATGTTAACCCAGCACTTGTTTTCAGTGGATGTCTTAAGGTGCTTCTTTGTACCGTCATTTCTTCTAGAAATGAAACCAAAATAGAAGGAAAAGTAGGGTCAGGAAAAGTTGCAAATGTAATGCAATCGTGTATTCATTACACCACGGTTAAGATGGACAATTCTCTTTCTAGGAACTTTACGGAGCTATTTCATTTATTTAGGGCTATATCAATATACAGTAGAACCTCTGTAAGTTGACCACCCAAGGTACCATATCAAACCGGTCAATCTATGGAAGTGGTCAACATAAGGACCTAGGCCTACTGAACGGATATATACATGTGGCCCATGCCTGGTCTAGGAAAATCAGTTCAACTTCAGGAAATGGTCAATGTAAGGAGGTATTCAACTATGCAGGTTTACTGCAATTCCAAATTTTTAGCATGCAAAATAAGTTATATTAAACATCTGAATATTTTAAACCTAAGATGCCAAATCGGATATTTGAAGATATTCAAATTCTGGTTGAATTCTTGACTTTTTATTCTTGTATGGCATCATAATTAATAGAAGCCATTGGATTGGGGGTTGAACAAGCAATATTCCAAGAAAATACAGGGTGGCTGTGAAGTTCATGTGCAATTTAAAATAATTGTTATCTTCCAGTAGTTCTTACCTTCCAGAAATTTAATCGAATCTATCTCTGTTGAATAGAATTGTGAACTACACCCCTGATATGACTCATTCTGAAGTTGAAAAGGCATTTAAAAAAGCCTTCAAAGTTTGGTCTGATGTGACACCTCTAAATTTTACCAGACTTCATGATGGCACTGCTGATATCATGATCTCTTTTGGAATTAAAGGTAATGGTGCAGAATATTTTAACAACATGTTTATATTCTTATTCATAATCGGTTCCTTTATTAAATTCCTTCTGTCAATCATTCATTAATTTTTATAGTATTAAACAAAAATTCACCAGACTTCTGTGCTGGTTATGACTTGGTATGATCAGATTCTAACTGTTGCTTTCATGTGTAGAGCATGGTGACTTCTATCCGTTTGATGGACCCTCTGGTCTCTTGGCTCACGCTTTTCCTCCTGGACCGAATTACGGAGGAGATGCCCATTTTGATGATGACGAAACCTGGACAAGTAGTTCCAAAGGTATTAGTCTCCCTTTTTTTTTTTTTTTAACTGTTGGGGATTCATTGAGGGTATAAGAAACCAGGTTACACTGATTGCATTTATTAGGCAAAGTCCCTCTTGCAATTCTGTCTTGCCTCCAAAACCAAAGGTATTATTCTTTTAAAGATATAATTTATTGATGGTTAAATTAGTGAACCCACTGGTACAAAGTTAAGCATAATAGTAAATTATATTTTCTATTTGATTATATTTTCTAAAAAGAAAAGTTTATCTCATATTTAGTGTCTCTACAAGTGACATTTCTATAAATCATTTCATGTTAAACATGAAAAATGAAGACTCTAATTCTGATCTCTTTCTAGGAACTTTACAGAGCTATTTCATTTATGTAGAGCTATATCAATATATAGTAGAACTTGAGGGATATCAACTAACTTTGTTAGTAGGACCAAAAGTAGGATCAAAATGTCTTATCTGTCAGACAAGGTCATATTACAGTGTATTACCTTTTGGCATGTTGAAGAAGTACAGTTTATTATAAATATATATCTAAAAACTATTAGGGCAGAAACTCTGAGTTATGAATGGATTGTATGTGAATTGAAATAGTTTCATAGTTTTTCCTTGGTAGAAATATTAATGACATAAGTTCAGTCAAATTTCTATTCCTCATTATGTGAGTTACTTGTTTAGACTTGTCTATATTACTCATTTTACAAATACCACTCTGGGAAATCAAGGCAGGGTCTTATTTCAAACAATATGAGACAGACAGGATGAAGGTTGTATTTCCAAAAGGAAAAGAAAACTGAACGTCGAATTAATTCAGTGAGTAGTTGAATCTTCAAGGTTCAAAAGAATTGGGAATGTTAATTTAGGAAGAAAAGCCATGGGTTGTTCCAATTAGGGATTACTTAGTTATGACAACTAGAAGTAGTCTTTGTAGACAGCTGATTGTTATTATTCATTGAAATAAAAAGGATTGTTTTTCAAAGAGTAAAGCATCGTATCTTAAAAGTCCTAAAAGATCAATATCTCAACTCCAATGCCTTCAATCTATCATTGGGAGATAAGTGAAAATTTACCTATTTGTGTTCTTGAGTATTTTACAAGGATGGTATTAGGAAGAAAGAATAATACATAGGATTGTTAAGAGAGAGGCACAGTAAGCTCAGATTTGGGTTCTTATATAAATTCTAAGTTTGAAATGTTTTTTAATCTCAATGAAATAAAGCAACCACAAACAAATCCGCATTAACTTTACAGCGGAGGTTAAGAGTGGCATCCATGGCTAGGCATTCCGGTGAGGAGTTATTCATCATTCAGATGATTTTCCTGATTGCCCTGGTGAACTGCATGGTTTGTGAAATTGGTTGTTCGTTTTCTTCACGCACAGGCTTAGATAGGAAAGGGTGTTTAAAGACAAAGCGAAACTGCCGGCTTCAGCTCTCACGTATGCTCTGTACAACTCGCACCAGCCCCTATTGCCTTGTACATTCCATTTTTGTTTTAGTCTTCTATTAAAATTATTTCCAATTTAAAATACTAGATCTAGGAGGCTCAAAGCTGCTGGGAAGGATGATGTAAATACAGTGACAGAGTGGCCCAGAGCGGAGGAAGCACGGCCGATCACGTCCAGAGCTTGTATTTTTCTGAACTCCAGAGATACTCTGGGAAGAATAATTCTCCTGGAATTTATCCCCAGGTGTGGATCTAGAGACCCCATTAGGGCCCCTCCTGCTTGGGCATCTCTGTGTATGCTGCCTCCTGTCTGGAGGACGTTCCTGGCAGCAGTCTCCGTGTGCCCTGTGTGATTTCTCTGCTCCTCCTGTACCGTCACCTCCACCTGTTTCCTCCCCCGACCCGAGACTATACAGAGCAAATCAGGATTTCTACTGTCTTCATAGTAATCCTTATTAATTACAATTACATGAGAGCAATATGTTGGCATCCTAACTGTATAGGTAGCCATGATCAAAAGAACACCGAATTGTGTATGGTGCCCCATGATCGCATTAATGTACACAGCTATGATTTAATAATAATAATAATAGAACACTGAATGATTTATAAGGATTACATCAATTCTCTGAATTTTCCTTCAAGAAATTGAATATCGATTATATTATCTTTATTTTTTTATATCAATTTTTCTTCTTTTTTTTTTGATGTTCTTTCTCTGGCCATGCTCTGTCCCCTGGCCTTCCCAGTAGCGGGGATTACAGACGCCTACCACAACGTCTGGCTAGTTTTGATGTTAGTAGAGACGGGGTCTTACTCTGGCTCACTGCTGTTACATACAGGTCTTGAACCTCTGAGCTCAGACAATCCACCTGCCTCGGCCTCCCACAGCGCTGGGACTACAGGCGTGAGCCACCATGCCCGGCCTTTATATCAATTTTTAAAAATAAGGTAGTGAAGAAAAAGAAAATAACCCACAAAAGAAACATACCAAAAAGACGAAGGCAAGAATACCTCTTCCATCTCCTGGTCACTGGAGGACTTTGTTTGCTCATGGTTTCTTGGTTTCCTTACAGGTTACAACTTGTTTCTTGTTGCTGCCCATGAGCTTGGCCACTCCTTAGGTCTTGATCACTCCAAGGACCCAGGAGCACTCATGTTCCCCATCTACACTTACACCGGCAAAAGCCACTTCATGCTGCCTGAGGATGATGTTCAAGGGATCCAATTTCTCTACGGTAACTTTTCATGCATCAGTTATAAAAGCAGAATATAATCGCTTATGAAAACAGTGATATGGGCTGAATAGGTACATACATTTATTCTTTAAATTGTAATTATGAGCCTCTTAATAACATGTTCGTCAACGATGAACCTGCATATGCAAAACAGTGGTCTCATACGATTATGATGTACCATATTTTTACTGTACCATACATGTACCATATTTTTACTGTACCTTTTCTGAGTTCAGATATATTTAGGTACACAAACACAACTGTGCTACAGTTGCCTATAGTATTCAGTGTGGTGACGTGATGTCAGGTCTGTAGTCCAGGAACAATGGGCTACACCATACAGCCCATGTGTGTGGTAGGCTGTGCTACATTCATGTAGGAACACTCTGATATGTGATGATGAAATCACCTAATGGCATATTCCTTAGAATTCATCCCTGCTATTAAGTGATGAATGACTGTACTCCCTGACTTTACCACTGCTTTCCTGGTTTTTCTATTAAAATCTGGGAAAACATACCCATTTTTTTCCCTAAATGAAATGACTTGCAAGAGTAGAAAATATTCCATTCTCCTAAGTTTTTGTTGTTAGAGGTTTTTTTTTTTTTTCAGTTTTTGGCCAGGGCTGGGTTTGAACCCGCCACCTCTGGCATATGGGGCTGGCACCCTACTCCTTCGAGCCACAGGCACCTCCTAAGTTTTTGTAGAATATAAGTCCTTGTGTTTGTATTGTATACATTGCAAGGTGTATTTGATACTCTCAAAACACCTCTGCAATAATAAAGGAAAACATTTTATTCTGTGTTTAACCAGTGGAGAAACTAAGCCCTGTAGTGTTCAAATAGTGGACCCATCGCCACACAGTTCATGGTGCAAATGACATCTTAACCAGCTGTTATTAAGTCTGGGTTTGTTCTAGTCATTCCAATTTGCCACGGTAAAAACCACTCATGTGGCCTGTGGTAGTTTTTAATCAACATTTAGAGTGACCATTGTGACAAATTCTTCCTCTTTTCCCCCAACTTGTTATAAAATTTACAAAATTTAATATGTACAAAATGATTAAACCTCAATTCAATTATTTATTTACAAATTACCTGTCATATATAGAATTAAAGTCACAGTGCACAGATGTTAGTGTAAACAATTCTGAAGCACATGGTTCAGAAAACTTGGTCATTCTATCCCAACTTACTATTTCCCGCTATGGGTTTAAATCTACCACACAGCTAGAATAGTCATGGCATGAGCTTGAAGATGGTGAAAGGAATTTGCCAACTTAATTTGCAATTATTACATAGTATTTCTAAATTATTGTGACAAAGGGAGTGATAACAGAACTGAAATGAACCAGACAGAGAAAAAACAGTGTAGGATTTTTATCATGTACCGCACCCCTATCTGTGCTCAGAGAGCTGGTGGAAAAGTTACAAACATGTGGCAAGTCACATCGGAGTTGCTGAAGCCTGCCTGTCACAGACACCGCTGCACTGTGGCAGGCTGATGTTGATGCTGGTTAGACAGCCAAGAGGGGGAGTAGAGATGAGGGTACACCTTCAGAAATGGCTGCCGGAGGAAGGTGGTATCCGCAGGTTGTGAAAAGTGAGGGGAAATTTTTCTCCAAGTCGTTTGCAACCCCCTTCAAGATATGCAAGTTTATAGTTCAAAAGGATCCCCAAAAGTCTTGAAGGATGGATGCAGAAGGGCAGTCGTGGCTTTCCCTCCCCAGGGCCTTGTAGCCCAGGAGGAAGGAAGCAAGATCACAGGGCATTTGCACCATTGTTATGTAGGAGCCTCAGGAATCATCGCCTCCCTGGAGGGAAGCCTCTTCTACCTCCATTGGCAGGATCACCCTGTGACCAGGGTCATCAGCAAGGGCACACTCAGTAATTTCTGTCTTGCATTTCATGACTCAGGTCCAGGAGACGAAGACCCCAACCCTAAACATCCCAAAACACCAGACAAATGTGACCCATCCTTATCCCTTGATGCCATTACCAGTCTCCGAGGAGAAACCATTATCTTTAAAGACAGGTACACTTGAGATTCTTTCATTAAATTGTATGAGACAAACATTTATGAAGCTGTGTCTGCATATTGACAAAAGATTTGGTCCAACTTGCAATGGTGAAACTTAGTAAAAATAACAGAACTTTGGGCAGGCTGTTCTTATACATATAAATGACTGATAAATAGATGTTTTATTTTCTGATGGATAATCTTGACATTGGGTAGTTTCTTTTTACATGTTTGGTTGTAATCTTTCTTATAAATACAACAAAATAAGTCTAGAAAATCTAATTTATTTCTAAAACGGACAAGTATGAAAAGTAATTACTGTGTTACTAAACTGTTACTAGTAATGTTCAGGTGAATTCATTTTGTTGTGGAAAGACTTTAGTTCTGGACATATATTGGGATTTGAGAGAGGGAATGAAATGAACCCAAAAATACAATGTTAATTTTTAATTTTACACGGTTCTTATAAGCTGATTTGTTCATTCCTTCATTGCTCCCTTAACTGATCCAAAAGCATTCCCAGTCCTTCTATTATAAGGTAAATAGTTCTTGGTGTTTTCTCATGAATCAGTTTCACCAGGCCAGGAGATCATGGAAGAAATAATCTGTATAACTTGTATTTTCTTTCAAGAGCCCAACACAATTCCTGGCAGAATTGCTGCTAACTTGCAAGACAAGCAAACTTGAACAAAGGCATGGGTTTTGTGAGGGTTTGTACAAAGGGTTTGTGAAATTTCAGGCCCAAATACCTTAGGACACCGTTGGGATAACCATAACTTGTCACTGGCACTTAAAGGAAATGGAATTTCTTTTCTAGGTACAAGGCAATGGTTGTGTCTAACTTACCTGTACCAATGTGGAGACAGGTGACTGGCAGGGTAGAAATAGTGCACTTAAAAAATGTGACAGCAAACTCTGTATTTTCACTTTTGTGTTAGATTCTTTTGGCGCCTGCATCCTCAGCAAGTTGATGCAGAGCTATTTTTAACAAAATCGTTTTGGATGGAACTCCCCAACCGGATCGATGCTGCGTATGAGCATCCTTCTCACGACCTGGTCTTCATCTTCAGAGGTAAGTCTTCCACAGGGGAGCCTCCTGCATGACCATGGTAGGCAGTGGTGGACTGGACGCTGCCTGAGATTCAGTAAAATGATGACTGCTGGAAACATACCTGGATTAAGAACCAATGGAAACCAGAAAGCACCTGAAACTATTCCACCAAAAGTCTCCAGATTTCACATATAAGAGATGCATGTTATTACTTATCAGACACTCTTTTATATCAATCATGTTAGTTTTTTCTCTTAGTTTCTCTTAAAAATGATTTATTAAGAAACACAACAATATAAATTATGAAAAAGTAAAATTCTCTTCTAAAACATTGGGTTATTTCATCTTCTCACTTTTTCTCTAGTTGTTCATCATACTGAGTACTGTTTTTTTGGCAGTTGTTGGCTGAGGCGGGGTTTGAACCCGCCACCTCCAGCATATGGGGCCAGCACTCTACCCCTTTGTGCCACAGGTACCACCCCTCAGTACTTATTTTTACATATTTATTTTCATAGTGTAGATACATTTTTATATTCTACTTATTCCCTTGACATAAAATCATGAAAAAGTTTCCAAACTGCTAGTTTACCTTTATGATCATAATTTAAAATGACTACATAACGTTCTACAGATGTTGTTCTATGGTCCTACTATTATAACTAATGTTATAGTGAAGTGACTTTTTAGAGAAATAAATAACTTCCTAACTGGTATAACATTTGAGTTTTTGATCTAATTTAGTGTTCTTACTGTACTGTTTATTCATGCAGAAGTTTTAATGTATATTTTCACTCAGCTTCAAACTTAATATTCAGAGTTAATAAATTGCCAGATTAATTGTGATATTTGATTGGCTATATTTATAATGAGGGAATTAAGATCTTAAATATAAGTTTTTTTTTCTTTTTTTTGGAAGAAACAATGAATGTTTATTTTAATTTTTTTTGTGGTGATCTGCTTTGTTGTGCAACAAAAGCTAACTACAATTTAGGAACAATTTAGGAAGTAGGAGGACAGGCAAAAACTATGCAACATAGTAAGTGTCATGGGATACAGAGGGTATGAGAGGCATGGGTTAGTTATTGCAGTAATTTAGTAATTACACTTTCTTTTTTTTTTATTAAATCATAGCTGTGTACATCAATATGATCATGGGGCACCATACACTTGTTTCATAGAATATTTGACACATTTTCATCTCATTAGTTGACATAGCCCTCCTGGCATTTTCCTAGTTACTTTGCCAAGACATTTACATTCCACATTTGCCAAGGCTCACATGTACCCTTGTAAGATGCACCACAGGTGTGATCCTTTCAATCCCTCTCCCTCTACCCACTTCCCCCCTCCCTCCCCACGCTTTCCCCCTTCCCCCTGTTCTTAGGTTGTAACTTGGTTATAGCTTTCATGTGAAGGTCCTAGGTTAGTTTCATAGTAGGGGTGAATACATTGGATATATTTTCTTCCATTCTTGAGACACTTTACTGAGAAGAATATGTTCCAGCTCCATCCATGTAAACATGAAGGAGGTAAGGTCTCCATCTTTCTTCAAGGCTGCATAGTATTCCATGGTGTACATATACCACAATTTGTTAATCCATTCGTGGATCGATGGGCACTTGGGTTTCTTCCATGACTTAGCAATTATGAATAGGGCTGCAATAAAGATTCTGGTACAAATATCTTTGTTATGATGTGGTTTTTGGTCTTCTGGGTATATGCCCAGCAGAGGAATTACAGGATTGAATGGCAGGTCTATTTTTAAATCTCTGAGTGTTCTCCATATCTCTTTCCAAAAGGAATGTATTAGTTTGCATTCCCACCAGCAGTGCAAAAGTGTTCCCTTTTCTCCACATCCACGCCAACATCTCTGGTCTTGAGATTTTGTGATATAGGCTAGTCTCACTGGAGTTAGATGATATCTCAAAGTAGTTTTGATTTGCATTTCTCTGATGATTAAAGATGATGAGCATTTTTTCATATGTCTGAAGGCCGCTCGCCTGTCTTCTTTGGAGAAGTTTCTTTTCAATTTCTTGCCCAGCCTGTGATGGTATCCTTTGTTCTTTTCTTGCTAATGTGTTTGAGTTCTCTGTGGATTAAATATAAGTTTTGTTTGAAAAATGCTCATATTTCATGTTTCTTTATAAACATAGTGTAAACACTAAGTATTTTATTTTTAAATATGTCAAGTGAGTCTGTCTTTATTTAAGTAAATGTCTATATATGTAAGTCCTAGTGGAATAATAAAACTGTCTTTTCATTATTCTAGGTAGAAAATTTTGGGCTCTTAATGGTTATGACATTATGGAAGGTTATCCAAAAAAAATATCTGAACTGGGATTTCCAAAAGAGGTGAAGAAGATCAGTGCAGCCGTTCACTTTGAGGATAGAGGCAAGACTCTGTTCTTCTCAGGAAACCAGGTCTGGAGGTACGACAGCAGAACGCCCTGACACATCTGTGTCATAGCAGCAGAGCGAGTCTCATACCTTGGTCTCTACTATAAATTGGCCTCGCACATCATTGTAAAGATCATACTTGTCATTCATTTCTGTTCCATGTCAGCCCTTCAGACATGTATTTAAAAGTCTTAATCCCTCTTGAAGACACACATAAAATACTCACTGCTTTTCAAGCACTTTTTTCTTTCTTAGCCATTTGTTGTGCTTTAATCATTTCAAAACCATCCTTTACTTTGACACCTTCATTTCTTCTTTTCTTTCTTGTGGATTCTCTTTCTTGCTTCCCTGTCCTAATTTACATGTGGCTCCATGTTCTAGGGCCGGATAGAACATCAGCATGAGCACAGGGTAAGATTGGTTCAGAAAAGGCCCCTGTATCTGTGGAGTCAGCTTATCCATTGGAAATGTTGACCAGGAAGCAGGAAGCTGATAGGTTTGTAAAGTCAAACTTTCTAAAGAGCAAGTAGAGCTGGAAAGTCTAAAACATATGTAGAGATTCAAGTAGTGTTGACCTCCGCAACATTTAGGAGTCTGGATCTGTGTCTATATCTGGAATTGAGAATATCTCCTAGGTGCTGGATGCTTAAAATGTTAAAGCACAGTCTCTCTTTCTCCCTCTCTCTCTCTTCTCTCACATACACGATGACTTTATTTCTGACAATGACATAGACCTCTTTCTACCAGTCATACCAGCTTCTTCCTGGCACTGTGCTCCATCATTCCCTGCTCTCCATAAGAAAAGCATGGCTCAGTCAGGAGGCATGGCTCATCACCTTTGCGGCCCCTTAAGCTTGTTTCTCTTATGCAATATTCTTTGCCAGGGGCTCCTTCCCTGAATAGCTCTCTTTTAAAATTCTACTCTGAAACACTGTTCAGAGTCCAACTGAAATATCACATCATCTACCAGGTCTTTTTTGGATGCCCCATTCTGAGGTTATCCCCCCCACCGCCCCCGCACTCCCATGACAGTCAGTTCATGTTCTTCATGTTCCCTCTCTCATGCTTCTATCGTCTGGTGTTGTAGTTACATGTATACGTGTCTGAGCTTTCTTGGTAGTGTGGTGGTTCCTACCTTTGACTTTTTGGAACATACCTCAAGATATAAAAAGAAGTTCCTGATTGGAACTTGTTCTTCTAGATTAATTGCAGTAATGTGTTTAGTTGGTCTGGGTGTGGAGGGGCAGGGGCAGGGGAGAAGGAGCATGGAATGTGTGATTATAAGGGTGTGAAAGCTATGTTTCCCTTTCTACCTTTGCTGTTACCTCTACGACATTTGAGTACAGAAATTAAACTTTAATATTTTTGTATCCATTGCCATACTTAGCAAGCTCTCTTACACATAGTAGGAGATCAGTAGACAATTGTTCTTTGAGTAAGCATGCATTGATTTCACTCTAAGAGCAGCTTGCTGATGACATACTTTTATAATAGACACACCATTTGTGAGATGGAAATGAATTTGCAACAAAGATGGCCTTTCGGAATCGGCTATACACTTAGTGTTCTAATTCTTGATTCTAAACAACTACCCAGTATCTTAAGGACTTAAAAATGTAAAGCTCTTGTTAATTTTGAAAGGTGCCATTAGGTCCACTGTGTCATTTCTAGGGTATTTCTAAGAATTACAACCTAATTAAGCATTTATTTTCTTTATTAAATAGCTATGATGATACTAATCATATTATGGATAAAGACTATCCCAGACTCATAGAAGAAGACTTCCCAGGCATTGGTGATAAAGTAGATGCTGTCTACGAGAAAAACGGTAACTACTTCCATTGTATTGACCTTAAAGAAACTCTTTCCTGCACAAAGAATTTTACTGTAGGACTTTGAGGTGCTAACAAACATGACAGTTAAGGAATCAGTCACTCCTATGTGCCTACTTAACACAGACAGCAAAACAAAAAAAAAGCCACGTTTAGGAAAAATGAGAATTTTACTTAATGATTGTTAATTCTATAAATAAGAAATCCCTAACTTTCAATATTACCTTAAATTAAGCTTAAATATGGCAAGATGAAAAGGATATTGCTAGAATTCGAAATGGGGGTAAAGTGGGGAGTGACTCATATATAAAGCCCCAGAACCACCGTACTATACAATGATTCTTTTCTCTAATTTGAAGAAGATATATTTTCTCTAATTTACAATAAATAACTAATATCAATAATCCGAGCATTGAAACTGGAGCTCATGGCTAGACAATTAAGTCTAGATGACAATTTAGGACAGCTGGGAACATTTACATTATTAAAAATAAAACTAAAGCAATATATTAAACATTAATAGGGGTTAAAAAGAAAAGCATTAAAATGTTAAAAAAAAAAAGGGATCTAAGAGATTGAACCTTTAATAGTAGCTGGAGTACAACCTTATTATTTGCACACTCTGAAATGTTCCCTGTGGTCTTTTTCTTGTAGGTTATATCTATTTTTTTAATGGACCCATACAGTTTGAATACAGCATCTGGAGTGACCGTATTGTTCGCGTCATGCCAACAAATGCCCTATTGTGGTGTTAAGTGTCTTTTACAACTGATTATTTAAATCCTAAAAAGCATTTGGAATGATACTTCCAGAAGTGCAGGAGCAGGGAGAGGAGAGACCCCAGGGGAAAGCTTAGTTCTGTGAACAAGCTGCAGTAAGTTATCTCTGACTGTTATTATTGTATGATTATGCGTGGCTGGAACCACACTGAAAAACTTTAAATCAAGGAAATGGAGGCTCTCCAAGCACCTTTACAGAAGCCATGATACTATTCCCTACACCAAAAATGAGACACACGGGCAGTGAGAGTCAGCATACTTTTAAAATGTTTATAAAGAAACTTTACGAAGGCATAAAAGAAATCACATGTATATAACGGACGAATCATATGAAAAAGTATAAAATGGTATGAAAATGGAATTTAGGGGGAACCTATATATGGCTATAAGGTAGCCATATATAAAATAGATATATGAAAGAGAAATGTCTGTAATAAATAGATTTCAAAGGAATGATTTGTGTTTTGCACTGAGAACATTTAGACATATCTGCCTTCTCCACACTCTTTACACACACAGCAGGAAAACAAGGTACTTAAGACAGGCGTCAAAGGTGTGGCCTTTGGATCCTATTTGATTTTTATTTGATTTTTACTTTTGGCAAGGACTCTAGGGCTGCCCTTAAAAAATAGAGACAAACACTCTTTTTATGAAAATATTGGGGGCTTTTCAAAAGTCACACAAGCAAAATTAAAGTTATCAAAATAATCTAAGGCCATAGCATTTCTTTTTCATAAATCATTTGATTATTTAAGACTAAAAGCAATGTGTTAACCCTATTTTATCTAAATAATTATTTCAATTGTCCAGTTCACC
The DNA here is from genome assembly GCF_027406575.1 of Nycticebus coucang. NCBI lineage: Eukaryota > Metazoa > Chordata > Mammalia > Primates > Lorisidae > Nycticebus > Nycticebus coucang. The sequence continues at coordinate 93,727,882 of NC_069793.1, read as the reverse complement.
TTACACATATAGGCTATTTTCTATAGACTTGTATAAAATCAAATAAAGTATATCTTATAAATCGGAGGGTATGTGTTAAAGCAGCGACATCTAAAACAAAGAAGATGGTGTACTAGATTTTGATCTTTTGAAATAGATCTTTTGAGAGGGGCCTTTTCTTTTTAACTGACATTTTTCACAGTGCCCATCACTTTGAAAGGCGCCGTTGAACATATGAGTGGCTTTCAAGGGAAGAACTACGGTGCTGAGAGTTCTCGTTCATAAAAAACTCAGGCAACAAAAATGAAGTATATATTTGCAAAATGTATTGGGAAGTGCTTATGTTGTTTGTAATAAAAAGATATTTTCAACAGACATTGTGACATAGTATATTTTGTCTTTAGGTATAATTTTAAGTTTTTCTCAAGATAGGAAGTGTCCATTGCCAATATTCCTTGATAAATGTAATTCTCTCACATTGATTTTTGGTAAGAAGACTCCATTCCTAGTTTAGAATTCATTGTACCAGGTTTTATTAACAGAAGTTCTTGATAGAGTTTGCCTAGTGCTCATGAAAATGATCCCCCTCTTCCTGAGATGGAGCCCAGCCATTTCCAGAATGTTCCCTGTTCAGCATGTAGAAAGAGCAATGCATCAGGAGTCAGGGAGATTGACTTCTATCCATTGCTCTGCCGCGAGCCCTGCCGTGTCACTGGTCAGGCCACTTCATATCCCTGGGCCTTACTCTCTTCATCCAGCAAGTAAAAGGGTTTGCAGCTTGGGTGAAGTTGGGGAAAACATGGGGAGGCAGAAAAGCCTATGGAGGAAACCAAGCACTATCTAGAAACCCCACAGTCCCCTGGGCTTAAGAAACTTAGGTCTCAGGAGTCTGAGGCTACAGTAAGCTACAGTCCCACCACGGTACTCCAGTCTGGGGACAAAGTGAGACCCTGTCTCCAGAAAAAAGAAAAGAAACATGGTGACCTGAGAACTTCCAACCAGGAGGATTTTACTGGGGGACATAGTGGAAGGGTGTGTAGATAGGGAGAAGGTGAGGGCTCAGAAGGAGGGTTCAAGAAAGGTTTCAGAGGGAGACACATCCAAAATAATGTTAAAAATGAGGAGTTGACTGGTCCAGTGAAGGGAGCAGGGACTGTGCCCCAGACCTACTTTTCTCAGACTGGAGTGGAGTTCTCGGAGACTAATAGGGAGCTCCAACACTGTTTTAGGATGATTTTGGCTGTGTATAAATTGGGTAAACCATGGCAAAGAACCCCTGGGGTACAACCATGATTCTCCTGTCCTTTAAGACCCCATGCCAAACATAAGCCAGTGGCTCTCTCGCTCTCTCTCTTTCTCTCTCTCTCTGATAAACAAAAGGGATAAAAAGCTTATAAGCTAAAAAGAAAAAATAACATAGTTATTCTAGGACAGTGGTTTTTTGCTTTGTTTTTTTTTTTTTTTTTAGACAGAGCCTCAAGCTGTAGCCCTGAGTACAGTGCCATGGCATCACAGCTCACAGCAACCTCCAACTCCTGGGCTCAAGCCATTCTCCTGCCTTGGCCTCCCAAGTAGCTGGGACTACCGGCGCTGGCCACAACGCCCAGCTATTTATTTTTTTGTTTTGGTTGCAGCCGTCATTGTTGTTTGTTGGGCCCAGGCTGGATTCGAACCCTCCAGCTCAGGTGTATGTGGCTGGCGCCTTAGCCACTTGAGCCACAGGTGCCCAGCCAGGGGGGGAGTGATTTTTGACAGCTGTGCCATGGCTAAGAAGATCTTAGATGTGCCATGAAAATTTTTGAAGATCATAAATTAAATGACTTTTTTTTTTTTTTTTTTTTTGTAGAGACAGAGTCTCACTTTATGGCCCTCGGTAGAGTGCCGTGGCCTCACACAGCTCACAGCAACCTTCAACTCCTGGGCTTAAGCGATTCTCTTGCCTCAGCCTCCTGAGCAGCTGGGACTACAGGCGCCCGCCACAACGCCCAGCTATTTTTTGGTGTAGTTTGGCAGGGGCTGGGTTTGAACCCGCCACCCTCGGCATATGGGGCCGGCGCCCTACCGACTGAGCCACAGGCACCGCCCAATTAAATGACTTTTGAAAGAAGTTCAAAACACAGTAAATATATTCTTTTTTTTTTTACTGTTTTTTTTTTTTTTATCAATATAATTTAAGTGTGCCATGGAAGTTTAACTTTAGGTTCAAGTGGGCTGTAAGATAAAAAAAGGTTGAAGCACACTGTTCTTTGGAGTGATTTGTGAATATCTAGTTCTTGGTAAGTAAATCAGTTGATGGAAACGTGACTTTTTGGGGGGCACATGGACGTCATTCATACTCTGAAACAACGTGGGCACCTATTTCCATAAGGGCCCTCAGGAAGCCCTTCCCTGAAGCGAAGTGACTTATGTTACTGTAATAAAAGGCCACACGTTGTCCCTGGCCCTAGTCTCAAGCAGATTACTTACATCCCAGAAAAACTCCAAGCGGGTGAAATCTAACTCTTCCTTGTGTGGGAAAGATTGCAGAGGAGCAATACTTACAAAGTCCATTTTGCAGACCAACAGCAACAGCAGCAAGATCACTCAGGAACGTACTAGAAATGCACACTGTGTGCACCCCAGACCTACTGCTGGGACACTGTAGTGCGCCCCAGACCTACTGCTGGGACGCTGTAGTGCGCCCCAGACCTACTGCTGGGATGCAGCGGTGCGCTCCAGACCTACTGCTGGGACACTGTAGTGCGCCCCAGACCTACTGCTGGGACGCAGCGGTGCACCCCAGACCTACTGCTGAGACACTGTAGTGCGCCCCAGACCTACTGCTGGGACGCTGTAGTGCGCCCCAGACCTACTGCTGGGACGCTGTAGTGCGCCCCAGACCTACTGCTGGGACGCAGCGGTGCACCCCAGACCTACTGCTGGGACGCTGCAGTGCGCCCCAGACCTACTGCTGGGACGCTGCAGTGCGCCCCAGACCTACTGCTGGGACGCTGCAGTGCGCCCCAGACCTACTGCTGGGACGCTGCAGTGCGCCCCAGACCTACTGCTGAGACGCTGCAGTGCCCTCAGACCCTACTGCTGAGACGCTGCAGTGCCCTCAGACCCTACTGCTGGGACGCTACAGTGCACCCCAGACCTACTGCTGGGACGCTACAGTTCACCCCAGACCTACTGCTGGGACGCTGCAGTGCACCCCAGACCTACTGCTGGGACGCTGCAGTGCACCCCAGACCTACTGCTGGGATGCTGCAGTGCCCCCAGACCCTACTTTTGGGACGCTGCAGTGCACCCCAGACCTACTGCTGGGATGCAGCGGTTTGCCCCAGACCTACTGCTGGGATGCTGCAGTGCACCCCAGGACCTACTGCTGGGACGCTGCAGTGCACCCCAGACCTACTGCTGGGATGCTGCAGTGCACCCCAGGACCTACTGCTGGGACGCTACAGTGCACCCCAGACCTACTGCTGGGACGCAGCGGTGCGCCCCAGACCTACTGCTGGGACGCTGCGGTGCACCCCAGACCTACTGCTGGGATGCTGCAGTGCACCCCAGGACCTACTGCTGGGACGCTATAGTCTGGGATCCGCAATCTGTGGGGATTTTTTGCAGTTATTTTGGCTGGGGCTGGGTTTGAACCCACCACCTCTGGCATATGGGGCTGGCGCCCTACTCATTTGAGCCATAGGCGCTGCCCCACAATCTATTTGTAATGAGGTTTTGTGTCCCTCAGCTTCCATAGTCCTTTAGGAAACATCTAAGGAAGTGCTTCTTGTAACTTGTTTCTGAGAGATTTTGTGGACTACTGTGTTCCCAGGAAGTCCCCAGTACTTATTATTGAGGAGACTTCCTGGGAACACAGTCGTCCACACCTCCTTTCAGAAGACTATGGTGTGTGCTAGCATAGTAAAGGCTGCATGTAGTCCTGTGGCAAAGAAAACAAGGTTTTTCAGACACATATAAATGCAAAACATCATTTAATTTTTTCCCTTTCTTTTTTTTTATTTATGTTTTTTGAGATAGAGTCTCACTTTGTCACCCTTGGTAGAGTGCCATGGAGTCACAGCTCATAGCAACCTCACCCTCATGGGCTCAAGTGATCCTCTTGCCTCAGCCCCCCCAGTAGCTGGGACTATAGGCAATGGCCACAACGCCTGGCTAGTTATTTTATTTTCAGTAGAGATGGGGGTCTCCCTCTTGCTCAAGCTGGTCTTGAACTCCTGAGCTCAAGCAATCTACTCACCTTGGCCAACCAGAGTGCCGGGATTATAGGTGTGAGCCACTGTGCCCAGCCTTTTCCTTCCTTTTTAAGAAATATGTTTAACTTGATTTCAGAAATATGTTCCCCATGCTTGAGCATTTGCTTGTACAGTGTCTCCCTCTCATAGATAGATATTTGAATAGACAGAGATATAAAATGTTGCAGGAAGAAAAGGCCCAACGGAGAGAAAGAGCACCCAAATACCACGTTTATAAGAGGAAGGGCCTTATTCACCAGCCGGGAGCTTATGGCATAGAAGAATTCCAAATGGCCGCGCTCCCCGACGGCCTTGGTCTTTCCCTTTTTATCGACAGTCAAAAAGTTCCAACCCACAGGTACCCTTCTCATTGGCCAGTTTGAATCAAGCAGGAGATGCTATTCCAGCCCCCATAGGATTACAGGATGTCACAGAAGTGGAAATTTCCAAGTTCCAGGAATTTAAGTTTATAAATTCCCAAGAGCTGAGTCACCATGGAGAGGACCTGGCAGGTGTATCCTTGGGGTCTCCTTGAGAAGACCTGTTCTCCTAGACCTCACCCTTCTCAGGTATCCTCTCTCAAAACAAATATATAATCAAGATTATTTCCTAACTTCCATATTTGCTCCAGTCTCAAGTCTAATTCCCAGTCTAATTGGTGTCCCTTACCTGTGGTCAGAGCATCAAATTCAAATTATGCCAAATGTCTATTTGGAGCTTACCACTGGGAGTGAGAGAGGATCCCTGGGAAGAGTAAGTTCTGATCTAGAAGGATAAAAGGCTTCTTGAAAAAACTTCAGGACATTCCTGCAAAGTCCTCCCCATGTAACTCAGCTCCTATGAATGTAAAACCTTAGCTTCCTGGAACCTTGAAACTAATGCTTTGCTTGCTTCTGTTTCCATAAACCCTGCACGTGCTTTGAACCCTCCAATGAGGGACAATATAATAATTCATTTGTCTGCCTCCTTGTGAGTCCTATGAAAAGGACAGGGACAGAGCTGATAGGGAAGCTGATAGGGGAGCTCGGCCATCTTGGACATCCGCTGGCTAGAATAAAGCCCCTTCCTCTTTCAGACACAGGTGTTGGGTGAATCTTTCTCTCCATCAGGCCTTGTTTTCCTGCAACAGGGGTAGGGGTTGAAAAGGGAGTTTGTAGACAGCATGTTGGCTCACACTTGTAATCTCAGGGACTCTGGAGGCTGAGGCATTAGAATTGTTTGAGGGAGGCCAGGAGTTTAAGGCTGAGGCAACATAGTGAGACCTTATCTCTAAAAAGGAAATAAGAAAACTTAACCAGGGCGGTGTCTGTGGCTCAGTAGGTAGGGTGCCAGCCCCATATACCAAGGGTGGCAGGTTCGAACCCGGCCCCGGCCAAACTGCAACAAAAAAATAGCCGGGCATTGTGATAGGTGCCTGTAGTCCCAACTACTCAGGAGGCTGAGGCAAGAGAATCACTTAAGCCCAGGAGTTGGAGGTTGCTGTGAGCTGTGACACTACAGCACTCTACTGAGGGCCATAAAGTGAGATTGTTTCTAAAAAATAATAATAATAATAAGAAGAAGAAAATAAGAAAAATTAACCAGGTGTGGTGCTGTTGCCAGAATTTCTCTCTGCCTAATCATTGATCTTGGAGATCTGAAGAATGAACCCATGGACCATGCGGATAAGTGACAGGACAGAGATTATTGATGGGAAGATTGATAAGCAGAAGAGGGGGAACAGAACCTCCAGCAGCAGAGGTGGGGCCCAAATGGGAAGCGCCCTGGGTCTTCTGTCCAGGAGTTTAAACACTGCTTTTCCAATCCTGCAGGCAGGGGGTTGGGGAAAATCAGTCACAATAGACCAGAGGTCTGCCAACAGAAGATGATCCTAAAATTAGCAAAGGAATCAAGTCCTCACAGTTTTTGCCCCAGGAGAGGGAGTAGGGTGCTTGCTCTCAACTCCAGGAGGAACTTCTCAGAGCCATCAGGCTGCGTTTTTCAGGACCCTGCTGGAACTCAGAGGCTGCAGCCTGGGAAGGGCCTGTTTGTGCCTAAAGAGGGGTCTGTGATCAGACTGATTCTAAACTCACCCAGACCTAGAAAATGGGCATCCCTGTCCAGCCCTGACGGGGGGCCCTGAATCAATGGTGTGCACCTGTAGTCCTAGCCTGAGGATTGCTTGAACCCAGGAGTTCAAAGCTGTAGTAAGTTATGATTATGTCACTGAACTCCAGCCTGGTGAAAGAGTGAGACCCCATTTCTAGAAAGAAAAAAAAAAAAAAAGAGAGAGAGCGAGCTCATTTATGAGTTTAGCAGATGATCCTAACAGTATCTTCTGTGAAATACGTTATAGTTGAAACACAGATAGACTAGTTGTCCAGATATTCATAAAGGGGGTAAAGATGTTTCCAGACGAAGAGGGTCTGGCCACCTGTCACTGTCAGCTGATATTTGGGCACGGGAATAAGTCCACCAAACTCTCAGAAGGATTTTGGAGAACAGGGCGATGCCTGTGGCTCAAGGAGTAGGGTGCCGGCCCCATATACCAGACGTGGTAGGTTCAAACCTGGCCCCAGCCAAAAACTGCAAAAAAAAAGGATTCTGGAGAACTTTTCTGTTCTGTTATTCTACTCTAAGATTATTCTGTTATTATATTTCCAAAATCACAGTTTTTACATTAAAGGTTCAAAGCAAAGACCATATTACCTCTTATTTAAATACTAATCAGCATAACTCAGTAACCTATTACAACATTTCTGATTAAAAAGTCAATTTCCTAAATCAATCTTTCTCTTTTTTTTTTTTTTCCTTTGGTTTTTGGACGGGGGTGGGTTTGAACCCGCCACCTCCGGCATATGGGGCCGGCGCCCTACTCCTTGAGTCACAGGCGCCACCCAAATCAATCTTTCTAAACTATTCAAGATGGTCATCTTTAGGATAGGAGCTAAATTTACAAAACAATAAGAATGCGAGACAGGAGGTGAAGGTCACATAGGACTTAAAATGACCAGACCAGCTGTGTCATGCCTGCCGCAGCCTGACTGACTGAATGAATATTCTATGAGAAGTAATACATTTATAACTGGCTCCAGGATCAAATACCAATGACCCCCTATTTTTTTTAATCCTCTCCCTTAACTAACTACCAGACCCTAGGAGTTGTTTCCCAGAAACGGTGGATTTTCTGCAAGACAGAGGAGACGAGACTCCAAAGGCCCCTGGGCAGACTTCTTTACGCCAAGATTTGCCACACACCACAACCTACCCCTAACGCCGCCACCTGTTAATTACACCATTATCTGCCCCAAGGTACCTGGTCCCTCCTTTAAAAGCCCATGGTCCCTAGGCTTGGTGGCTCACACCTGTAATCCTAGCACTCTGGGAGGCCCAGGTGGGTGGATTGCTTGAGCTCAGGAGTTCGAGGCCACCCTGAGCCAGAGCGAGACCCCCATCTCTACTAAAAATAGAAAAACTAGCTGGGCATTAAGGTGGGTGCCTATAGTCTCAGCTATTCCAAAGTTTGAGGTAAGAGAATTGCTTGTGTCTAAGCGTTTGAAGTTTCTGTGAGCTATAATGTCATGACACTCTACCCAGGGCAACTGAGTGAGACACTGTCTCAAAAAGAATAATAATAATAAAAGCCCATCTCTGTTAGTTGGGAGACAGGTTTGAGGCAGCATCTCCCATACTCCCAGCAGAACATCTTTCACATGAAAAATTCTTTTCTTAGGTGTCAATCCCCATTACCTCCATAACTGGATCTTGTATGATGTGCAACTGGACCTGGGCCCAAATCCCCTTGTGGTTTTGTTAACATATCCACAGTTAGAGTGCATTTTCCCGGAGCTAATATACTAAACTAAGCCAGTGCAAGGCCAGGCCCTCGCATTGAATCAAAGCCAGTAATGCCCTCTTTTTCAGATAAAGGGGGGTAAAAGCTTGAAAAAACCCTCAAAATGAACCAATAGCCTAAATTTATTTGAAACCTGGAAAAATGGGCAAGATCTTACACTGGTGTAACAAATTTTGTCCTTGGAATTTCCCAGGGAGAACTTTTGTGTTTAACTAGAATTAGTGTTCTGGATTACCACATCCTCATGTCGAATAAAAACACCAAAACATATATAGCAGGCCTTGCACTCACACCCACACACACACACACACCCCTCAATTTTAAGGACTCACCATGAAGCTGTGAAATTCACCACAGTCCACTAGGTGGCATCAGCAGCACCCTTTTAAAAATGTCGAATAGTCCAATAATTTGAGTAAAATCACAAAATTGGTGCCTTGGTCTTTAACGGAGGGATGAGGAACTTGACTAAATCACTGATTGTTTGACTCCTGACTTGATGTTACTGACTTTTAAACAAGGTTTAATAGCTACGGCATTGAAACACAGTTTGCCCCAGATGTCTTTCCTCTGCACTGTCCACTCTTGTCCTCATCACTGATCCCTGGGGAACCAGAGTGGACAGGTCAAGCCACCACAATTGGTGGCCTCTGGCCCTCGGAGCTGGGGCTTGTAAGCTGGCCTCTGGGTGACAGGCTCCAATAAGCACCACAAAATGCATAAGGTACACAAGGGACAAATTCAGGGCTCCAAATGGAAACAGAACTAGCATTTTGCTGGCACCAAGAAGGAGGAAAACCCAACTACCAAGTGTAATAAATATTGTTCCTGTAATTAACAAGGAAAAATTGCCTATTGTCAAGTACACAGGAAGAGGCATTGTCAAGTATAGGAAGAGGTCGTTTAAGATTTTCAAAGTTTCTTTCTCACGTGGTTGAGTTTTTCTAATTGTTTTGCTTTTGTAACTGCCTGCTATTTTGAAGAGTACGAAATGCTGATTTAGGATCAGCATTCCTTGTTTTTGTTCTACCTCACTGCCCACAAGACGCTGGAATTGAACTGCAGCTAATAATGACCTCTGGGAAAAACGAAGATTTGCTGAGTTTACAGCAACAGCATGGCCAATTTTGTAAGAGTTTATCATGATGGATTATTAACCTGAGGTTGCCAAAATTGTGCCCTCAAATTAGGTTCTGTGAGAAGGGAATTTGAATTTCCTTGAATATGTCAAATTCCATTGCTATCTTAGTTATACATATACACACACAGAGTATATTCAAAATTCATTATAAACCACTCTTGAATTAATCATTCGATAATGTCACTACGTATCAATTACAAGTACCTCCTATCCAGAAAATTTTGAGTCTCTTAAATTTGGGTTGTAGTGGGACTGGACTCATGTTATTCAAATCCACCCATTATATTACAATTCTTAGTAAGTAAAGATGTTGCTGCTCTGATTTTCACACCTTTATGCTAGATTAAAGGACATTGTCAAGAGTCCTTAACTGTGTAATCATCTCCTGCACCAAAAAGATTTAAAATGAGCTACTCAAAGGTTTTGGGGGCTTGTTTTTTACAGGGTACGTTGCCTTCCTTTTCTTGGCAAGCTTCTCCTTCTTATGAGCAAAGCGGCTCCTTCCACCCTTCCAGTCCTCTCTGAAAAGGAGCGCTGTGTTCTGTGGTTAAGGGCATGGCCTTCCCGGGTTGTATACTTTAGCCGGCCTACATCCGGGCTGAGTGAGAGCCTAGTGCCTCGTGGCTTTGCTCTCAAAACAATACAATAAAAAAGGAATTCAGTGAGTTGTAAGTGCGTCTGAGCACACGGTGTGCAGCATGCATGCTGTGCTGACTCAGTTTCTGGCACGCTGGTTGGGATCATTTTGAGCTGAGATGCAGCACCAAATATACCTCCAGGAAAGTAGGTTTTTCTGAATCCACTAATCAAGATTCATCTCGTAATAAATATCTCCTAAGTAGTTGTAGCCCCAATTTCATAGGAAACATCTAAATTGCTTTATGGTTTGAAGCACATGAATTACCTATGAGTTGATTCTCATTTCATAGGAAATATTCAAATTGCTTTATGGTTTGAATAAAAGCAAAATAAGACCAAGGAAGCAGGTAATGAGGAAGCGAAATAATGGGCAATCATTAGCAGTACTAATAATACAAGTAGACTACTTGGCCAGAAAAATTTCCCAGAAACCAGGTATGGCGGCTCACACCTATAATGCCAGCCCTTTGGGAGGCCATGGTAGGACAACTCCTGTTGAAGCCAGGAGTTTGAAACCAGCCTGGGCAATAGCGAGATCCCATTTTTATGAAAAATAAAAACAAATAGCCAGGTGTCGCGGTGTACATCTGAAGTCCCAGCTACCGAGGCCGAGGCAAGAGGTAAGAGGATCCTTTGAGCCCAGGAGTTGGAGTTTGCAGTGAGCTGTGATCACACACTGCCCTCATGCCCAGGCAACAGAAGGCTCTGTCTCAAAAAAAAAAAAAGTCATCCAGGAATTACATGGGATTAACTGGAGTATGAATTAAGAGCTCAGACATATTTTACTAGACTTGTCTTATACCATCTGCATATGTAATATGCTTCTACTTGGTATTTCCATTTAAATTTAAAGCCTTTCCTAAAATCTTTCAATGTGGCAGATTTGGAGACTAAGAGAATAGGGTGAAATTGGATGTCCTATGTTTACATAAGACAAACAAAATTAGAGGAACAGATTAGATCATCTGTTTTTAATTCCTTCATTTTACAAATAAGAAGCTGGGCCAAGAGAGAAAAAATTATTGCTCCAAGACCATGCAATTGTGTTGAAGACTGGTCCATAAAACTGATCCTACTGGGCCGGGCATGGTGGCTCATGTCCTGGCACTCTGGGAGGCCAAGGCAGTTGGATCTCCTGAGGTCACAAGTTTGAGACCAGCCTAAGCCAGGCGACACCTCATCTCTAAAAATAGCTGGGCATTGTGGCGGGCACCTGTAGTTCCAGCTACTGGGGAGGCTAACGCAAGAGAATTACTTCAGCCCAAGAGTTTGAGGTTGCTGTGAACTATGATGCCGTGGCACTCTACCGAGGGCAACAAAATCAGATTCTGTCTCAAAAACAAAAACACCTCATCTCACTTTTCTCCTTCCAGCTTGCTAATTCTTCTACTCTCTTCCATAGGCTGAGACACTATTTTGATTTCATTTGTTATTGATCAGGAGACATGACCTTTAATTCTACTATAAGGATGCCACTAATCTGCTGCATCCATGCCCCAAGTCCAGGGAAGCTGCATATCTGGAGTAATGCTCAGGCCCCATAAGGTTCTCAGCCTTTGCTGACATCTTCTCTCCACTGCTGAGGCTGCTTGTCCTTGACTGACCTTCATCAGGAGAGACAGAGGGAGCTCTGGTTCAACCATCTGAGATTCAACCCAAAAATCTTCTTTGCCACCACAACTTTGACTTCGCCTCCAGTTTTGAAAACTTGGTTTCTGTATTTTTCCCAAGACTGAGTCTCCACTTTTGCTATGGTAGACTGGATCCTTGCTTTATTTCCTGTGCCAGAATCTCTACTTTTTAATAGACTGTGCCCAGCACATACTCTTTTTTTTTTTTTTTAAATGAAGAGACAGGGGTCTTGCTATGTTGCCCAGGCTGGTATGTAGGGGCTATTCACAGTGTGATCATCAAAGTGCACTATGACCTCGAACTTTTGGGCTCAAACAGTTTTCCTCCACAGCCTCCTGAGTAGCTCTTGCCACCATGGGCTTCTTTTTGCTGGACCTTCAAGGCTTAAGGGACCTCAGAGGCATGGACATGAACACGCCAAGCTGTAGGTCCATCCACACCCCACTGGTACCCAGCTGCCCCTGGGCCACCATCAGGGGTGTGCAGGTCATTGAGAGGCTCTACCCTTGGAAGAGTGAACCTGTGGGGGAGGCCCTGGCGGGTGGAAATTCAGGGACTTCAGGTCTAGAAAGCCTTTCCAATAGAAACACAGCACAAGGCACATGTGCTATTTTAAGTTTTCTGATAACCATGTTAAGAACAGTAAAAAGAAACAGGTAAAATGAACTAATAGTGTATTTCATTTAACTCAATATAATACCCAAAATATTATCATTTCAAATAAACGAATATTTTTTTTAAATCCACTTTTTTTTTTTGGTAAGAGATAGTGTCTTACTGTCTGCCATGCTGGAGTGAAGTGACACGGTCATAGCTCACTGCAGCCTCACGCTCAAGCTCCTGGGCTCACAGGACCCTCCCACCTCTGCCTCGCAACGCGCTAGGATTACAGGTGTGTGTCAGGGCCTCACATTTTACGTTCCATCTCACTTAAAGTCTCCTAAATCCAGGGTGTATTTTATACTTGCCGCACATCTCAGTTCTGACCGGCCACATTGCCAATGCTCAGTTGTCACCCGCGGCTATGGAAAAGGATGGCTCAGGGAAGGGGTGGGCACAGGTGCCAGAGGGGCTCAGCCCTGTGCCTGTGGAGACTGCGGTCTGAGGAGAGCAAGGGGCCACTTACGGGGCGGTCTCATCAGATCCCTTCACTTTCGGCCATCTATTAACATCGTTTTGTCTCACTTCATTCTAAATCTGACCCAGAAGTCTTGACAAGACCCCTGCTCCAGCCTACCAACGCTTTTCTGTTCCCTTTTGAGGTGCGGAACATGGAGGGGCCACCAGAGTACAACGCAAAGCCATTTGAAGGTAGGGGAACTCTCCACCCCCTGGAAGATTGGTTTGATCATGGGGGGCCGCCTTGGGAGGCCACAGTGAAGGAATTGGAGCCAATATTATAATGTGGACAAGGGACCATCCATTAAGTATTGTGAAGCCAGTGATACCTGCCTTGCTTCTGGGAGACTGGTGGGAAACAGCCTCCCTGAATCTCAGTGCCAAACGCCCTCTCTAAAATTATTTATACTTCTCCAGGTGCCAGCATTGTTGAAGTGCTTCACATGTATTAATTTATTGTCACAAAGTACTATTTTTGTCCCTACTCCCTGTATGAGTGAGGAAGCAAGCTCAGAGAAGTTGAGAGACTTGTCTTAGGCCAGACAACCAGTCTGTTGAAGAATTTGAACCCAGCCATTCTGGGGGTGGGGGGTGGGGAGTCCCAGTTCCTCAAATCCAATGGACCTGGTTTGATTACTTGGCTGAGCTAGGAAATTCATTGAGGCATAGTGGTCATTTAAAGTAAAAAGGAGTAGAAACTGGAAATAAGACCGGAGTAGCACAGGCAGCGTGAATAGAGGGCAAAAGTAACTTGTACAAGTTTCGGTGTAACAAGGAGAAATTTTATTTAGGAAGAACAAAGGGAAAGTTTAGAGCACATCCAAAGAGAGTTGGAATTGGGTCCCTCTCATAAAAGGGGTGAGAGGCAGACAGAGAAACAGAGGCTGCACAGGGGTGTAAACACCCTCGCTGTTTGAAATCGGCTGCAAGTCTTTCCTTGGCCTCTCTGCACCTCCACGCATTTTTGCTCTTTTCTGTTGGTCATTGATTATTATCTCTTTTCATTGGTCACTGGTTACCTAGGTTACCTCACACGCACATTCTTATGGGCCCTCCAGACCTCCTGGCTCAGCAGGCCAGGCTGCCCTCCCACTGCCCTTGAAGCCCCTTTCTTAGAATCCCCTCTCACATTTGGTCTCTAAAGCTGAGCACTGATCTGAAATCATGCAGGTACAGTACTTAGCAGATGCCCTGGCATACAGCAAATGCTCAGTAAATAACAGCTACTATGTCAACAGTCCCGCACCCAAGTGGTGGAGGTGTGAGGTGAGGGGTCTCCCTAAATCAGAGAAAGAACATCCTCCGAGCCAGCTGCGGGGTCATTCCTTCAGCTCCACGGCTGCCATCCTTAAACCCGTCCTCTGTTCATACAACACACTGGCCGCTTCTCAGCTTAGTCAAATGACTGTTTGTATATCTGCTGTGTTTTTGAGGATATGAAGTTCTGCTTTTAAAATTCCAAAAAAGAGCACTCTAGCATGAAAACTAAAAATGTAAATCATTCATTTCTTTGCAGCTGACAAGTTTTGCCTCCCTCTGTTTGGTTCTGGACAAGCAGAGGTCCTTCCTACGTGAGCGGTAGGAAGACCCTTTTGTCCTTTGTGAAGGCCGTCTAGACAACTTTTGAACCATCCACACGAAATAGGGAACAGTCACATGAGAACATAGTAGCTGAGAACTTAGGAAAATGTGCCTAAAAAGGGACATATTGTTATTTGTCCATGGAATGCAGAGTAAAGTTTGAGGAAATAGTTTTTCTCTATTAGATACCTTACTTAGGCTAGTTTTAAAATTTATATATATTTCCCAAGCATATACAAAGCCAAGGGGGAAGGTCCAGTGTTTTCTAAGGTATGAGAACTACTGGCCAGACAACAGGAATTTCTCTTGATTTCTCTTGGTGAGGACCAGGTGGGATGACAGCAGCTCTCTACTTTGGGTGTGGAATACTAGAGACTAAAATCATGCTGATCCTCAGGTGGCCTGGACAGAAACTGTTGACATCCAGCCCTTTCCCAAATCTATTTCCCTCAGACTTACACAACTTGACCATGCCATATGACCCAGTCAGCTGAAGCAGAGTAGTCATTTTTTCCAACCATATGCCTGACTTTATTTCTGCATCAGTAATTGAATCAACTCTGAGCATTTATATTTTAGCTGAACACACCAAATTCTTGGGGCCTCCGCCAATTGTTCTAAAACCACATGCCATGCATGTAGTTCACCCGGAGACAGTACATCAACGCAGTCACACCCTTCGATGACAACATTACAGTCATGTCTTCCACTACCTGGAAGATGTGACAATCTCTCTCTCTGCCCAACTCCAGTTTTGTGACAGTGGATGCCATTAACTCTAATTCCTCCTCCTTGGGAAAAGGAAAAAGATCGTTTAAGGTGTTCCCTTTGGTGGTATAATCATTGATGATTCTTTACGTAGTGAAGAAGAATTAAGACTTTTGACCCAGGGGGTAGAAACACGCCCTGTGGAAGCACCACTTGACACCAGCTGAATGCCTGTTACTGAACATGAAATCATGATAATCAGACTGGAGTCAAACTTGAGAAAGGATCTTGGCACATGCCCTCCAGACTAATTCCCACGCTGGCAAGCTAACATGGATAAGACTGTCGCCCACATTTCTTAGAATAAAATGTCACTGAGTTTTTATTCATCACTTCCTCATTCACTAAACATAACAATACTGTGTTATTATAGCAGACTAATTCTGCCTACTGAGGTCGTTGGGATAGTCCTTGGAAAGGAACCAAAATTGAGTTTAGGATTAAAACTGGGCCACGCCACCCATGTGCAAAGGGGCAAGACATGATTGCAAGAGGGACTTTACCTAACAATTGCAATCAGTGTCACCTGGCTTATTGTACCCTCAATGAATCCCCAACAATAAAAAAAAAAAAAAGGCGATGTCCCATCGATCACAAGATGTGATTAGCAAATATAGATATCTTGACCTAATAAATGTATGAATAAATGAAAAAAAAAAAAAAGGGCCAGGACGTATTTAGTCGATCATGTGAATTGGTTTGCAGATTAGAGTTAGCAGATTATTTGCCTTCTGTAATTTTACAAATTGGGGTTAAACAGCCTTCCCAGGGGCAGAGTAGGGCAGCACTCATGGCCCCTGACCACTGAGAACGTAACTGGTGGCCAAGAGTGGAGCAGTTTGGGGAACAGCAGTTCCCTGGGGTTGACTGGGGCTCCCTTCTCCCCTGCAGGGACAGTGCAGACACTCCCAGGGACTCCCTCTGTAGCTTCTTCCTGGGCTGGTGTTGTTCCATGCACTCTCCGTTTAATCACCAAGGTAAGAAAAGCAAAGACAGGGGCTCATTTTATCTTCGTGCCACTGGGCAGTTGCCACCTTTCCCCGGGGCGAGGAACCGTGACTCAGTGTACCCCCCGGGGGTGGTCCCCATGGGTGGGGGCTCCTGCAGCCCCGGCTGGTGAGAAGGTGATGGCCCCCGTGCCGATGACAGCT